>NC_133663.1:22846431-23165033 GCF_037893015.1 Macrotis lagotis | reverse complement strand
CTACCAGCAATGCATCAATCTCCCAATCTTCTCACAACCTCTCCAACATTGAACATTTTCCCTTTTTCTCATCTTGACCAATCTGATAGATGTGAGGTGATATCTCATTATTGTTTTAATTTACATTTCTCTAATCAACAATGATTTGGAGCATTTTTACATATGGTAATATATAACTTTAATTTCTTTATTTGAAAACTGTTTATATCCTTTGACCATTTATCAATTGGGGAATGACTTATGACCTTATAAATTCTCTATATATTTCAACAGCAATTTTTAAATAAATGTTTATGGACTACCTCACTGATTATTAGAAAAAAATGCTTTACTGGGAGGGGGGGAATTGCATCAATGTCTCAAAATATACTTGGATCTCTAAGCCTGACAAATAATTCTGCAGTAGATATATTCTTAAGTAGTTAAACATTGAAACAAATAGTTTTCAAAAAAAGAAATTGCATACTCTTGCCAGAGGTATGAAAAAAAGTTCCAAATCATTAATGATAACTGAATGGAAAAATAAAACATTTTCTTCTTTTTTCTTATTATTTATCCTAAGCAATGGTTCTCTGGAGAGGAGGAAGAGAAGGGCTTTAGTGAAATTTTAGCTGCTAAAAAACCAAAAAATATCAGTATAATTTATTTTATAAAGAATGGAAACTCCTTGAGAGAATCTTGTCCTTTAATTTTTTCTCCTTAGAACCTGGCATATTGTCTCACTTAATGACTCATGGTGCTTAAATAATGTTGTTGATTCATTGAATCATCCATCAAAAAGAGTTCTTTCATAAGTGTACACACAGGGTGGGGGAGCTAGGTGGTGCAGTGGATAGAGCACTGGTCCTGGAGTCAGGAGTACCTGAGTTCAAATCCCGCCTCAGACACTTAATAATTACCTAGCTGTGTGGCCTTGGGCAAGCCACTTAACCCCATTTGCCTTGCAAACACCTAAAAAAAATTAAAAAAAATCTAAACACAAAAATAAGTTTGTTCATCAATACTCTGATTATTGACTGGAGCTTCACCTTTATATTGCTTACCTAATTATATACTCCTATTGTTCATCTGGTATCCTAACCCCTCTAATTCTTGCCTGTTGATCTTTGTGACTGCAGCTTCAAGATAAAAGTAATCAACCATTAAGAAGCCAACCGGATAGTGATCTTCTGAGCTTAGCTCACTTGATCTTTGGATATCAGAACATGTCCTGGACAGCTAGGTTAAATCACTCTCACTGATAGTATCCACCCCAATTTTCTTCACTGGTCTTTTAGCCCCCCAAATGCTTAGAATTTAAGAAGTACATGCTCATTTAACAGAGATTAGAAACTATGACTTTTAAAGAAATGAAGAACAGACCACTGGCCAAGGTATCCCAGAACCTCTAGTCCTTCCATCTGTCCATCAGATAAATTTTATTTTTTTCTGTTTCTTCTTCAATTGAAGCCTGAACATCTTAAAAACAAGATCTAACCATTTCTCTTTCTATGCCCTGTATTTCATATAGTACTTCACACATATTAGACTTTTAATATGTGTTTTTAATTAATTCATTTATTCATTCAACAGATGGTCTCCTTAACAAATATCTTGAAACATGCACAAGAAGCCTGGGGAAAGTTAGGAATATGTTTCCTACTATTGTATTCCAAGGTATCAAGTACTGACATGCCTTCTTGAGATGCACTGTTTTTCCATCTGTTTACCAAACTCTGAGGTTATGGATGTTAGATACTGCACATAAGCTCAGTCATAAGTAATATGCTGGATGGTAGAGCATATATCCTTAGTATCTTCAATGTACAACCTCCTTTTGCCTTCCAATTAAGTGGGAAGACCTTACAGAAGCAGCCAATCTAATCCTCCATGTACAACTACCACCTAGTAATTTGGAGAGAGTGGGTTGGTTATTGGTAAGGTTGATAGCCCAGAGGCATTGAACAAAGTAAAGGATGTTCTGAGTATATGGTTAAACCACACCTGTCTTTGAGTGTCAGTGACTGCCTTTGATCAGTGTTGATAACCTGTGAAGCTTCCCAGCTGACTACAACACCACAGGCATCATTCAAAATATGCTGACAGCTTAGAGAGACAGAAAACTGGATGTTATTTTAGAATAAGAAGCCAAGTTGAATATGGCAACATGTTGATTGTGTGTGAAAGCATTGAGGTTTAGGTCCCTTCACACTGTTTAACAGCAAGAGAGTCATAAAAGAGTGGGGTTTTTGTTTAAAATGTGTGAGCTAGATGGATGGTCAAGATATGTGTAAGTCTGACTAAGAAAAACGAATACTTGCAGAGGCAGACTGGGCAGCAGAAAGAACCCCCAAAATAAACATAAAATAGAACAATAAATACTTGTTTACAATTTCATACTGAACACATCATAAGGGGCATCTAAGAAACATAGAAACTTGGAGATAATGAAAGATCTAGAGAGTCCACTATTTAGAATTGTTACATAAGAACCTAGGTTTGAAGGATGTTTATTTTTATGTACACAATGATAGACTGGAAGAGGATGAGAAACTGATTTTTCTTCAGAAAATGCAATAAATTTCTTATAAATAGAAATGTGATCATAGGTAGGATAATGATGTTGAACTGGTACAATATCCATTTCTGCCTATGTGTGCTCTGGTCTTTGCTAAAGAACATTTTTACCCAGAGGTTTCAAATTGATCTCATAAATAAGAAGGTAGTTCTTCCTTACTTGGTCCCAAAATTTCAAAAAAAATTGTACAGTCTTAAAATAAAATGCTAAAATACTGAAATAATTAAGAACTATGATTAATGACATGACCAAGCATGACCTTAGAAGACAAATGATGATATATGCTTTCCAATTCTTTACAAAATAGTGACCTTTTACAGGACTCCTTTCCCAATCTCTCTTGATACTAGCATCTATTTATTATAGACGCACACACACACACACACACACACACACACACACACACGTGTATCTTATTTTGTGAATATTTGATATGCAATATTTCCTACATTAGATTATACGTTCATTAAAGACAAGAACTATATTTTTATCTTTTTTTTCTAGTGCTTAACACTGTGCCTCACTTAATAAATATTTGTTAATGGATGGATGGATGGATGGATTCAGGATGCAAAATGAGACATATATTTTGAGGAAATTGCCAGTACTAGAATTCATTTTGTTTCATTATGTATATTTGTCTCAATTGTTTTGTTTTGTTTTATTTTTGAAATTATGAAAGGGAGAATGTTGGGGAAAGGTAAATCTAACAGTCTATATGATTCATCATAGAAAAAAGAGAGGGTGAATTAAGGGAAGGGAAAGACAATGGAAATTTAAGAATATTAAATATATGAGGCATTGGTATGCATTGCTGTAGAAATATCCATCTTAGAACTTGAAGTAGAATTAAAAATATGAATAACATATGAATACATTTGGAGGATTAAAGAAAAGATTTTTCAAGTCCTTACGGTGACCAAGTGAGCTAATAAGATACACAAGCATTTTGGCCACCCTAAACATTAGTCAAAAAAGACAGTTATTTTATAAAATGTTTCCCACCTAGTAGGTGTTCCATAAATACCTTTTCAGTTGCATTAAAGCATTTTAAGAGAGTAACCTGACATGACCAAAGGACCAGAAGTAAAAACTAGCAAGATGCAAATCGATTGGTTTGGCTGTGATAGAAAAAAAGATTGCGGTTCATGAAATTTTGTGCCAAAAAAAAAAGAGAAAAAAGAATGAAGCTATTTTATACATGGTGCATAAGCAGCTGTGACTCATAGGGGAGATACAACATTAATAAAATTTGATTTAATACATAGAGAAAGGATAATAGTGCTCTGCATATGTTGCTGTTTTGAGTATAATATATGCTTATAAGTGAAACAATTCTGAAGGGCAATGCAAGAAGTAGTCTGAGACACCAAACTATAAGTGTTAGACTTCTGATATATGACTTAAAAAATCTGACATGCGTATCTCATTATCTGGAAAAAAAAAGTATAAAATTGGGAACTTCGTTTTCCTTGTCCTTCAGTGGTTTCAGGAAAGACAAATAGTTTCTTTGAAGAAAAATAGTACATCAGGCCCAAGAATAAGAAAGTGCCTTCCTCTGAGGCACTGGGAATTTGAATGACCTTGCAAGATGCATTTTTAACAACAAAAGTATATTCTCTTCTTTGACCATGCAGTGAATTTCAAATTTATAATTCCTCTCTAATCAATTCAGAAGTAGCTGGGTATGCTTTCATAAGAAGGATAACTTTCGTAAAAGACTCTGTAGAAAGAGAAGCTGATGTTAGGGGGACATAGGATATGAAATACTTAAGATATCATAGATATGAGATGAATTTTTACAGGTCCATTATTAGTAGAATATTAGGGCATTAAAGGTACAAGGGATATTTAGACACCCTGCAGTCTGTCTCCGCCATAAAATTACAAATGAGAAAACTGAGACCCAGAAGGGTTTAACTAATTGGCATAAGGGTACACACCAGACTCAGGACTGTACAAGTTACAAACCTGAGATGTTCTGATTCCTACTCCAATATGGCTTCTGACTCATTGCACTAGATTTCATATATTTATCTTTCTCCAAGGTTTTCAATTTGTTATGTAGATCAGAAATCAAACCAATGGGAGGAACACTCTATGCCATTCCACAGAACCTGAGTTCAATGACTATGTTACCTTCAGTAAGTCACTTGAACTCTCTGGGGTCTCAACTTCCTCATATGTAAAACCAACAATTTGGATTCAATGACCTTGGTGGACCCTTCCAGATCTAAATTTTTGCTAATATGAAGTATAAATAGATTTACAATGAGATTTTATGGTTTAGTGGATAGAGTGTGTCATCCTGATACACACATCCATATATATATATATATATATATATATATATATATGTATATATATATATATATATACACATATATATATGCACACACACATACACACACACACACACACACACATATATATATATATATATATATATATATATATATAATTCTCCCTAAGTTTTTAACCTTAATCACTGTTAGAATCCTCATCTATAAAATGCAGCCCATACTAACAACTATCTCATTGTTGACAAGATTTAATGAGATAATTTATATAAAGTGCTTTGTAAACCCTAAACTCCTTATTTAGTATGTGTTGACAATCTCTCAGTGCTCTGAGAAAATCTATCAGTCTATAAATTATATAGTGGCTAATTGAATTTTGGAAGAGGCAGCTTATATACAGGGACCTCTCCCCATCCTGAAGTGCCATACTTTATATAAAGTGTCAGAGTCAGAATTCTTTCTTGTTTCTATTCAATGCTTTTTCTTCTGAATTTTCCTCATACTGACCTGAAATGAACTGTTTCCAATATCATTTAAGAAATACTAAACCCAAATAAAATGTGGTTCGGTTTCTAAATTTAGATAGCAGTTCTTGTGGTTGTTTTATCATTGTTCTTCAATAATTCCATGAAATATCTGTTAGTTTATTATTTTAAGAAATTAGTTGGAGGCAGCAGCTTAGTAATTACCATTAAGATAATGTGAAAAGAACTGCTCATTCTTCCTCTAGGAACTCAGTTGACTGCAGGTCACTCTTTAGAATCTCTGGTGAGTCATCTACTTACCTGGTTTTTATGCTGCCACTACAATAGGATTTGTGTCTTTTGGGGAAAAAAAGCAAAATGTGTGAAACAATCTGGAATGCCAGAGTATCTGACGTAGAAAGTTGAAAGGAAGGACTTCCTAATAACATATGATAACAAAATAATTTTTGCCTTTGGAAGCATCTATAATACAGGGACTTTAAAAAAGATTTTCTGAATCATGGAAATAGAGCCTGGATGGTCATTTTCCCTCTTTAGTGCTACTTACCCCTTCATCTTCCTTTTAATATTCATCAAATATGTCTTTATTATGTTAACTCTATAAATTACTTCTTATGTCACAATTTGAAACTGCCAAAATAGTATTCAGAATTTCTATAGAAAGTAATTTTCTTGAGTCAAGGACAATATTTCTTAAATCTTTCTATCCTTTTTATTATCACAGTCTTTCTATCATAAGTATTTAAAGAGTATTTATTGCATTTACTATATTTAAACCCAATATGTTGGAGAAATACATATATTTATTTTATCTTTAATAATGAACTTTTATATAGGTGAGGAGTAAGTGGGCATTGTTGACCTAGACTCATAGATTGAACTCAATAACATCTTAGAGATCATTAATTCCAACACAAAATCAGGAATCGTGCAAAATAAAATATGAAGACATTTTAAAAGTTCCAGGTCAATGGAAGAAATGTTAAATCTGTCATAAATAGTTGCAAAAACTTCCCAATGGAAGTTATCTTCCTTCTTTTCTGATTTTCTCATCCCTGAACAGAAATGTTTCACTACGGAGTAGCATGAAATTTCTTTTCTAGTGAATGTCTCATTTTACTTGGAACAAAGTTCTCATACTCAACTACCAAACATTATACCATCAGTGTGTTAGCGAAAGATCCCAGAAGAGGAAAAGAATTTTCAAACACAAAAATTTCATCAATGACATGGAAGATTGGTGGCATTCACTCTATCAGAGAGGGCTAATGATTACTTGAGCAATTTAGTCAACTGAAAAAACATTTTTTGAAGTTTTATTTCTATAACAAAAACTAATGCACGAAAGTTGTGATACTAACTGAAAGAAAACAAGTCAATTATATACTATCAATTATAAAAAATGATAGCACAATTTAAAATAAAGTATAATTTGTCCTCAAAAAAAAGGGAAAGGAGGATATATACATTTTAATATGCATGAGGGAAAAGATAAAGCCTTATAACTATGACCTTGAGCTTGAGATTTTGCTAATGCAAAAGAGAGATGGGAGGAAAAGTAGTGGCAATGAACCAAAAAAATTCACAGATGTATTTGTTTCTTTTTTGTATCTCAGAGATATATTACATTATATGCTACCTATTAAAAATGTATTTTAAAATGTGAAACGTGTTTGATTTGTACTTGAGCATAACATTTTCAAAGAATGCATTAGCTCAATCTGTTATTCCTCTATTCATCCTTGGAGTCCTCTTTTCCTTGAGTTTAGGCACTTTTCAACTTAAATACATCATATAATAATGTATCTTAAAATTGGTTATTCTGATATAGCATCTGGAGTAGACCTGAAGTTTCTTTGGGGGGCAATGGAGATCTGTACTAGGCTGAACATATCATTTCTTTTAGAGATTGAAAGACAGATTTAAAGAAGTTTTATTCAACAACATCAAATTTCCACTATGTGTCTAGTATGTGTAAGACACTATGATGGAGATAAATGAAAACTCCCACAATTTTGTGATTTGAAATTACAAATGATTATACTATGGAAATTAAAAGTCATTATGATATGTCTCAAGTCAGAAGAATTTAAGTGTAAGGCAGACTTTGTCACTTGAACCCTGAATGATCCTAAGAAAAGCTCTTAACACATCTCTGGGTTTCATTTTACTTATCTCAGTTCAGAGGTTATTATCTTGGGAACTGAGAACATTAAAAATCGTAATAAATCTACATTGATATAATCAGTTTCCTTTGTGCTGCTAAATAATTTACATTATGTATTAAAATATTGTTCTCATAAGCAATCCATTGGTTTTATCCAAGTGCCAACAGACTTCATGACCCTAAACACAAAATCTGTCCTAGAATTTTCCATCTTTCTATTTTAATATTTTGAGTATACCACTAAATGAGTTGCATTTTCCAGTTTTTCTTTCTTTTCATAGAGGAATCAACCAGTTTTTCTGAATGTATACGTTCTCAATATTTTAGGTCACTTTTCATGTGCAACTTAGTGGTGATTTGTTGTTTAGTGAAGAGTTTGATCCTATGACTTTTATTTTCTTTTGTGTTTACTGATTTTGATTTTTTCTAACATAATAGTATTTGATAATCAAGCAAAATTTAAAATTACTTGGAGCATATTTTTTTAAAAAATTGATTTTTATATCAGTAAGTAGCCTTGTAAACTTGAAAGAATTATAGTTTTCATAGTGAGAAATACAGAGAGAAAGAGACGGACAGAGATTGATAGAGACAGATTGGAAAAGATAATGAACAGGTAATAAGGTATTTAGAATAGTAATGAGAAAAGGGAGAATATTAAAGATGTTCAAAAATGAGATATAAAATTGAGTCTAGTTAATGTAAAAGGAAAAATCAGAAATATTCTGAGGTGAAATCTAAAATTCATGTAGGAAAAATGTGGGAATGTTTATGAGAGAGCAAATTTAGTTACACAGATACACCAATATGTAATATCTAATATATAATATCTCTATCTCTGTCTCTGTCTCTGTGTCTGTCTCTGTTTCTGTCTCTATCTCTATATACACACATACATGCAGCTCTATAAATTAGCAAGAACACACAATACATATCAATATTGATATTAAATTGTAGACTAATTCATTCAGATTTCTGTTTGTATATCCTGAAATGGGCACCAACTATATATATATATATATATATATATATATATATATATATATATGTCTTTGACTTTGAATGGTTATTGCATTTACTTTCAGATTGCTTGAGGAAATCTTTTTGAATTCTAGGGCATTCTAAAGTTGTGTGATTAAATCAAAGTTATGCATATTTAGAGACACTCTCTTCCATGAGAAAATGTTTCTTTGGTTGAACTTAATACTCATTCCTTTTAAATAATGCTTTTTAATATCTTCATATTTGCCTCTACTAAAATCTCATTGCTTATTCAATACTCAATCAATCATTCCAAAAATTATTCCCATAATTTGATTTATCATAGGGGCATCTCAATGTTATGATATATTTGTGGTGGCATTTTGACAGAAGAGAACTTGAAAGGTTTAACTAAATGTGTATTGGACTAAAGGACAATATCCACAATAGTATCTCATATCATTTAAATTTTTCATACAATATTTTTGCTTGAAAGACAATTTCTACCATAGTTAAATATCTCACACACACACATTGTTCCCTTTTCACATTTTCTTCAATATTTCCTTTATTGGGTTCACAGGTCATTCCATTAAAAACAGTTATGAACCATCTATTATATATCTTTCTTTGACCATCTCTTTGGGGAAAAGCACTGACCTGTTCATTGTTCATTCTTTTGGGAATTTCCCCTCTTTAGGTTATGTTAAGACTTGATTAAATACTTTTTTTTAAATCATATTACCCTTTTTAGCATTTCCTCAATATTAACTCTTATTTCTTGAATTAGTTATTTTTGTTTGTGTTTTTATATATACAGAATCACTTACTAAGCGAATAATTGTATAGGGAAAAAAACACATTATCTTTGTATGGTTTTTTTTAGGTTTTTGCAAGGCAATGGGGTTAAGTGGCTTGCCCAAGGCCACACAGCTAGGTCATTATTAAGTGTCTCAGACTGGATTTGAATCCAGGTACTCCTGACTCCAGGGCCGGTTCTTTATTCTCTGAGCCACCTGGCCGCCCCACCTTTCTACGTTTTGCAACTGCTTCACCCAACACATGTTGGAGATAAAAATGTGACAGAATTTCAAGATAATAACTATCACCATCACTAAGAAGAAGAATAATATCTGCCCTTTGTTTTTGAAGAAGAAAGACTACGACATCGGGGAGATGATGCTAGGACAAGCACATGAATTCGAGTTGAGTGCTCTATCCCCTGTGCCATCTAGCTGCCCACTAAAAAGAATGAACACTATAAAAATGCCTAGGCATTAGCTGTCCATTTATATCAGTAACAGACTAGTGCCATTTACAATATAGGCATTTAATAAAAGTAGTTTTTTAATAAAATCAATTTAATCTACCAAGATAGATCATTTTGTTGTAGCTGGCTTTTTCCTCCAACTCACTTCAGGAAGGTTTCTCCTAGAATTTATTTTATGCTTTAGTGAAAGGATATTGTTTGGAATCCTCCATCAACTTTTTCTTTAGTTTTTTTTTTTGATTTGTTTTTGTTTTCTTTTGTTTTGTTTTGCAAAATGATTCTGTACTGTAAACTCTTTTTACTCTTGGCTACACATTCATCTATTTATAAAGGATATTAAGTGTTTTCTGACTGAAGTGGCTTTGAGAGTACCCAGGAACTGGTTTACCTCAGTTAAATTTCTAATGAAAATAGTGGTAAAAATGTCTTTATTTCTTTTCATTAATTTATTAGAATTGAAAATTTTGCATCGATCTTGTAAATTCATATGATTAACTTATTTTTACTTCTTATTTGTTTTTTTACTTGAAATCTTATAACTAAAGTTCTCTTTTATTTGAGAAGAATCATATTAAGATTCAGATTAGTGAATAGCATCTGATTAATAAATACTATAGACACAGAACTTTGGTTAGTTCTTTGTGGACAAACAAAACTTAGAAAGATATTTTTTATTTCATTATGAGTTTTATTTGAGACTCCATACATATAAAAATTCCCATTAAAGAATTTTTTAAGTAATATATCTTGTTGCCTGCTCTGAATAGTTATAATCTGAAAAAAAAACTACTTTAAGTAATTACAGGTACAGGGTCATAGAACTAGAAACATAATATTTGGATTTGGGGGGAATGTTACTTAGTATTTGTTATATGTTACATCTGATCTTCTCTTTTTGAAGAAAATTCTCATGATCATCAGTTAGGGTGATACTCCTTAGTGGTAGGGATGACTGGTAGTTGTCATTATTTGATCATTAAGAGTGTTTTCCAATGTAGTATTTTGACATCTACCCCAGGCTCATGTTTATGTTGACATCATCTGGTATAGAAACATAGATGGCCATCATGCTATATCTTCTCACATTCTTCATCGTTTTAAAGGTTTTGTTTATGTGCATCATCAAGACTACAAGACGAAATGATCAAGATGCAGGAAATGATCTATTAATACAAGAAACCAACTCCAGCATATGATTGATTTCCCTCACTAAGGAGAACTGGTGAGCTCTATTTCAACCTAAATGCAATTTTTTTTATGACTGCTGCTTTCATTTAGAGTGAAAAGGTCAATGTGGATATGGTTCAGTTATTCCACAGTGAACAGTCTAATTGACAGCTGGAAAAAAATTGCACACCATTAGGAAGTTGTAGATTGGAAATAGAACTTTGATTCTTTGATAATAGTAACTCATAGGGAAAGAGCCCCTCTCTACCAATAAATAGTAAGGGCACCATCTGTGCAAATAAGAATCTTAGAGATTTTCCTAGAACAAAGGAGGAGAGCATCCAGTCTGGGGGGCATTTGGTCTGGCACTGCCACAGCAGCTGCAAGTAAGATTCAAAATTCAATAAATCTAAGAGGCAAATTCATTAAATGTTGGTTCAGATATAGCAGGTAAATAATGTTAAAAATATCCAAGTGGCCCTTGTCAGAAACAAAAGGCTTTTCACCCCTGGCTTAGAACAATGAAAGATTAAGAGTATTGTCCAGAAAGACATAGTTTTTGTCTTTGGTGGGTCTTGAACCACATCTTCTTGGATTTGAGGACAGCCTTGTATCAATTAACTATGCTACACAGTTTTTCATTTTCTTTTCAATTCTTCATCTGGAACAATAATTGAATTAAGGTTATAGTTACCCATGCAGTTCTTTATTCACCTCTGTTCCCTTTCCTATTACATCACCACTAGCCCTGTGAGAGCAGATAGGGGCTATAGTGAATGCAAGACAGTATTTTATTTCTATGGCATTTTATTTCTTTAATGAAATTCTACAACCCCAAACTTTTATCACTCAAAGGAGGTGTTTACCTTTTTTTTTTAACAAATACTTGATACTAAAATTAATCAGCAAAAGATTGATACTGGAAAATAGATATGTATTGAGAAAATAGACAAGAATGTCATATAGATAACAGATAGAGAGATAGATAGATAATTGCCAAGTCTCAAATCGATGTCTTTCTAAAGTACATGAAGTTAACAGCAATTTTATCATGCTGATAGAACCATTAAGAAACTAAGGTCACCGGGTGGCTAGGTGGCACAGTGGATAGAGCACCGACCCTGGAATCAGGAATACCTGAGTTCAAATCCAGCCTCAAACACTTAATAATTACCTAGCTGTGTGGCTTTGGGCAAGCCACTTAACCCCATTTTCCTTGCAAAAACCTTACAAAACAAAGAAAACTAAAGTCACCTCCATGCTATGGTGAAGTGCCAGAGTGTAGTTTTAGTTGAAACAACAAAAGCAATTTGGTTAAAGATGATAGCTATTTTTTTCTTTGTTTGAAGTCTGTACTATGATTTTTCTTATAGACTGAAACATGAAGAAGTTAAATTAACTCTATTTGATACCTTAGGTTGAAAACTAAGTTTTACCTTTTAAAGTTTAGAATTTTATGAAAAAAAATCCCATGGAAATAAGATATAGTCTTACATCGAGTATAGCCCCTGTCTGCTCTCACAGGGCTAGTGGTAATGATAATAGAAAAATTATAATAGAAAAGGGAACAGAATAAGGACTTCATCGTTAATTTAAAAGTTTAATTGAATTATTGGTTAAGGGAATAATTGAAAAGAAGATGAAGAGCTATGTAGCATAGTTGATAAATACAAAGTTATCCTCAAGTCCCACCAGAGACCATGTTCTCAAAGGCTATTGAGTGATTTTCCTCTTGGGTCATGGAGAGCATTGAACTCTCCCCATCTGTCTCCTCAAACTATTATTCCATTTCTCCTTTTCCCAGTCAAAATTCTAGAAAAAAAACCAATAAAGCTTTATCTGTTGCCTTCATTTTCTCTTCTCTCATTGTCTTCTAAGTCCCTTAAAAATTGCCTTCTGACATCATTACTCATCTCTCCACACTTGGTGGTGGTCTCTTAATTCACAAACCCTTGCTTCCTTATCAGACTTTAGCCTTTTTGATATCTATCTCTGCAGCACTTCACACTGTTAACCTTTGTTCCTAGATAAATTCCCCTCCCTTGGTTTTTCTGTTACTGTTGTCTATTAGTTCTCTTACTGCCTTCTTGGTCACTCTTTTTCAATTGCTTTTACTGGATTCTACTGATATCTCAGCTTAGGACTCCAGATATAGTCTATGATCAATGCAGTAGGACATTTTCCCACCTTTGGCACTACATTAAAAAATGTTGAAGTCACCATTAGCATTTTTTGCAGCTATCTCACAAGTACATCTACCCCTAATTAGTCTATTTTATGAGTTCATTTCCCCATTACCAACTGTCAGTTGGAAATATGGATCTGCATATACTGGAGGCATCTGAAACTTGACATATCCAAAAGAACTTGCTATTTCCCCCATATATACTCTTATTTCAACTTTTTTATTATTGACTTAATCATTTTTCCAAATACTTAAGCTCTCAGGCATATTGTTATCCCATACTCCTTATCATAGAAGTCCATATCATCAAAGTCCTTAACATAAAAGTCCATAGAAGTCCATATTTGATCCTGCACTTCTGTCATACACACACACACACACACACACACACACATATTGAGATACATATACACACACATATATATGATCCTAGACTTTTGTCAGAAATACACACACACACACCTACTTACATGATAACTTGTCAAGAGGCAATGACACTACCTCAGTTTCTCTTCACTCTCTCTCTCTCCACTCACACTCACACTTCCCTTGT
Organism: Macrotis lagotis; assembly: GCF_037893015.1. Lineage (NCBI taxonomy): Eukaryota > Metazoa > Chordata > Mammalia > Peramelemorphia > Peramelidae > Macrotis > Macrotis lagotis. Next base: position 23,151,368 of record NC_133663.1, on the reverse strand, counting down.
TCAAACCTTCTCACTAAAATTTACCAGGTGTTTTTTCTGCCTCCAATCTAACAATAAAATATCTTCAAAAGTGAGTTTATTAAATAATAGATCTGACCATGTCACCCCTCCTCTCAATGAAGTGGGGTGGCTCCCTATTCGCCCTGAGGTCAAATACAAAGTCTTCCTTTTGTCATTTAATGCCCTTCAGAACCTTCCAAAATAAGTTGAAATTTTATTATATTTTATTCTTCATATAATCTTCTACAGTATAATAAAAATGGACTTTTTAGTATTTCTCACATGTGACATTTCATCTTCTGTAATTATGAAGAGGCTGTCTTACATATGTAGAATGCACATTATCCTTTACTCTTAGACTCCTTGAGTTATTTCAAAGTTGAGGTGGCTCCTTCTGCATCATGTTTTTGTTATCCCACCATCGCTAGCTATTAGTACCATTTCCCCATCAAAAAGGCATTCACTGTTATAATATATATATGTGTGTGTGTATGTGTGTGTGTGTGTGTGTGTGTGTGTGTGTGTGTGTGTATGTGTGTGTGTGTGTGTGTGTGTATTATTTGATCTCACACCCACCACTCTATGGCTGAGGCTGGCCCTCTGGCTTCCCCCAGCTGCTCTTTCAACCACAGTCCCCTGAGACAGACCTTCTTGTTAGGTGTTCTATATATTACATACAGTTTAGACTAAACATTCATATTCTCTTCCCCAATAAAGTATAAGTTAACTAAAGATAAGGACATTTTTTGTTCTTGTATTGCCAAGGTGGTATGTACCCAGAGCTTACTGAACTGGTTGATCTATTAATCATGATTTGGGAGCAGGTAGCTGAGTTTTATTATTTTCTCCACTTACAGATGAGAATATTTGAGGTTATAAAGAGAAGTGATGACCTACCCATAGAGGTATGTATTGAGAATATAAGAATTAGGTTGAGGGCCAGAGCTAAATGCAGATTTTATCCACACCTCCAATTATTTAGATGAAATATTTAAAATTCAGCTTGAAAATACTTACATTCAAACTATCATAGGATTATCAATTCAAAACTGCTATCAATTAATCCACAATCATGTTTTAAACATCTACTATATGTCAGACACTTTTTGAGATGCTAAGAATATGAGTACAGAGCATGAAACAACCTCTGGTTGTCATTAGTTTCAAATTTAATGAGGGAGACAAAAATAGATGGAAATTAAAAATAGTATAAATAGCAAGTTAAATCTAAATAATACAAAGTAGCTAAAGAAATTTAGTTTGGGTGGGAAGGCAACTGTTTTGAGAGAATCAGAAAAAGCTTCATTCAGATGAGATTGCTTGAGCTCCCAAGGAATCTATGAAACAAATATAAGGAGGAAGTTCATTCCAAACATGTCAGACAGCTGATGCAAACCTTTTGGATATGAGAAGATAGAGTATCTTGTTCAAGGAACATAAATTTCGGGTGAATTGCCAAGCACAAAAAGGGGAGCAAATGCCAGTGAGATTGTAAGTATAGAAATTTGATGTTGTTTCTCCTTTGTTCTCAAAGAAGACTATGGCATTAGAGAGGTGATGCTCTAACAAGCAAGCAAATTGGATTTATTTTGGGGGGGAAGGGTCTGTGCTAAGTCACCAGCCTCACTTTCTCCTCCAGAGAGTTCTGGTCCAGTGGCTAGACCTGAATCAGGGCAGTAGGAGATGGCCCTGAATGTGAGTCAATCAAAGTTTAGTGACTTCCCCAAGGCCACAGAGTTAGTAAGTATCTGAGGCCGGATTTGTACTCAGGTCCTCCTAACTTCAGGGCTGGCACTATATTCACTGAGCCGTCTTGTGTCCATATATGACAGGATAAAGAGCTTATATTTTATCCTTGAGAAATAGACTGAGTAGCAGAGTAACATCATCAGATCCCAATTTATCTTAATTCTGGACTCCTTTGTTTATAGATGAGGAAATAGAGATTCAGAGAATGTCAGAGACTTTCCCAGAGTCAAGATTCAACTCTAAATACTCTCCTCTAAGTACATCTATTTTCATTGTATTAGCATTCCTCAATGAGTTAAATTTTTAGTTTAAAAATATTATTTTGAGCCGTTCATCTTTCACTCCAAATTTGTATTTCAGCATAATATATTCCATCATCTTATAGGGTCCTAAGGAATCCTTACTTTTCTTTTGTTGACATAATGCAATATATTTCTTAAATCATAGATCTAACGCTGGAGAGGTGGCAAATGTGAAACAGAGATGAAACAGAGGCTCAGAAGCTACCACAAGCCCAGAACCAGGCAGTTCATAACAGAGGAGACATTTGACCCTTTTCCTTTCCCCCAAGCCTTTGCCTTCAGCACCTTATTCCTACCTATTCCAGGAGTCCTTTGGGATAGATTTTGTTAAATGGGCTAAGGCAGAAATCAATGGGAAGCAGAATATTTTGTCATGTGACCACCATGCATTGTTTACATTACTAAAAATAACAGAAAGTGAATGGTTTAAGCAAAAAAGAAAGAGACAATGCCTCAAACTATTTCTATAGTCTAGCCTATTCACGAGTTGTTTCTCTTCCCCATTCTTTTTTCCAGAAGTTCTTTAAGAGTTTAAATCACTTTAAGATTCCTTTTCTTTTTTTAGCCAACATTTAGACACCAGAGTGGAAGCACCTGAACATTGCCACTTCCCAAAGTACCAGTTCACTCCAAAGAGCCATGATCCAATTCACTGGCACTTGGGTAGAAATACTTTGATCATTACATTTCTCTAGGAAATGTGTTTTAAAAAATCAGTAGTTTAATAATTTCCCATTACCTTTCTCCCCAATAGAAATGTGTCAAAATCGTCTCATCCATGTGTGCTCACGTTCTGTTCCACTTGAGGTTGCACTGTGGGGAAAGTGCAGAAGAGCTAAGTAGGCAGAAAATATTGGTGATGTTCTGGAAGAATCTGCTCTCATGGATTTGGATTTTACTTTATAATACCTGAGACTTCCAAGAGACTGCTCCTGTAAGTCTCCTGATAGCAGTCTCCTGGAATTTGCTTTGGTCATGGAAACAGGTCTTCTCATATTTATTAGTAAAATAGTATGATATATACATGATCATGTGATTTTATATGCATGTCAAATGTATAGAATGTTTATGTGTATATTTACATGTGTATGTGCAAAGAGACAGACAGAGAGAGAGAGAGAGAGAGGGAGAGCACTAAAGGATTTTTTGAACTTATAAACTTCATATAAAGACGGTGAAGCAATTACAATAGTTTGATAAAGTTAGATTTCTTTTTTAAAAAGCTAGTTATAACAAATCTTAGTTGGAGGAACTAATTACTATGAATTATTAAGAGTCCTCATGCACACTGAGGAGGAAATTAAATAGCTCCGGAAGATGGATAGTCCAAGATCTATGAAGCTTTGATGGTATACTTGGCAACAAGGACAGTGGCAAGTATTTGTTATTATAACTCTAAACATTACAACTGACAGCCTTTCTTTTTTCTTTTGTTTTTTTTTTTTGGGGGGGTGGGAGAAGTTTATACAAGTAATACAAATTGAAAGATCTTAGGTCCTGACCTAATACTGTGTTCTTATTATATTCAAATATTATTTCAATTGATATTTTATTTTTCCAATTACATATTATGAAAGTTTTCATTATTCATCCAGATGCATATGCATATTTTAAGTTACATAATTTCCTTCCTTTTTTCTTCCCACCTCACTCCCTTCAGTGGCAAACAGTCATGCGAATATTGTAAAAACACATTTATTCTTAATATATTGGCATATTAGTCATTTTTGGTAAGGGAAATTAGGATTAAGGGAAAAGAAAGAAAACCATGAGATAGGAAAGAAATAGATAATAGATTTTTTTTTAAAGTGAATGTAGCATTCATGCAGATTCTGTAGGATTTTTTGGTTTTATTTTATTTTTCTTCTCCTGGATGGAGATAGCCTTGTCCATAGCCAGTCTCCTAGGGTTGTCATAGCTCTCTGAACTAGTGAAGGAGCTGTATCCTTGATGGATTATATATCCAGATGGATAATCTTGATGATTAATCAACTAACAATATTATTGTTAATGTGTATAATGTTCTATTTGCTCATCATCAGATCCCATATGTCATTCCATGCTTCTCTAGAGTTGAACCAGTCATGGTTTCTTATAGAACAATAGTATTCCATCACATTCGTATACCATAACTTATTCAGCCTTATGCCAATTGATAGGCATGCCCTCAATTTCCATTTCTTTGCAAGTACAAGAAGAGCTGCTGTGAGTATTTTGGAACATGTGGAAATTTTGCCATAAAATAAAAAAATTAAGCAAATAGACAAATTAAATAAATCAAAATATGCTTTGATTTAAATGCCACAAATCCTATTTGAAATCAGAAATTATGGCTAAGGCTCAATCTCTAGGAAAGTGATTGAAAAGGCAGGAGCAGAAAATTTTATTTCTTATTTGCCATAGAAAATAGTCATCCTATCATTTATCTACCTATGGATAATTCTCTCTCTCTCTCTCTCTCTCTCTCTCTCTCTCTCTCTCTCTCTCTCTCTCTCTCAGTTATGTAGGAAGAATTGCTCTTCCAAAAACTTCTGGGTTGGAAGTGAATTCCCACAGGGATTTCTAGAGAGGACAGTGGTATATATCATTTGAGGGAAAAGATGGCTTTGGGTAGAATTTTGGAATGGCAAAATCAGTAGAATATTTATAGACATCATTTTGTGTTAATTATGGTAGATAAAGTATTTCAATTAGAGACATAAGGACAACTCCTTATGACTTATATGAAGAAGAATAGAACATTAGCTTCATGAGTCATAGCTTAATTTTAATAGATGGGGAATGGGGTGGGATAATGAGGATGATTGCTGTAGAGTTTTTTGTTTTGTCATTGCTGCTGTTATAACTGCTATTTCCAGTACTGATATTATTGATATATTTGATAAAAAAAACTTACTTCTTTTTTCTTTGAAATGTTCAGGTCAATTTCTTCCCTCAAACAGTGAGTTTCAATAGAGCCATGCAATGAAAACAAGGCAAAGACCACCCTCGTGGATTTCAGTATCGGTATGTAAGTTCAGACTCATAATTAATATTCCTCACCCCAGAAGAAAAAAAAGTCATCCGCTCAAGGGCTCAAAATTACTATGATATTATGTATGTATATTTTCTTCACATCAATAAAATCAGGCACCCACTTGATTCAAGGGTTTTGTATCTTTGTAAGCCTTCTCAGATTAACTCTATTCAATTGTGATTATGGATTTAGGGATCATGATATTTAGAGAGGAAAGGAAGCTTTAAGGGTCACTTCAACTTTCTCATTTTATAGATGAGGTAACTGAAGGACTTTGTGAGGATCACTTAAAGTCCCTTCCCTGATGAGTCAACAGGTCACACCATTTTATATTTACTAAATAGAAAGTGGGGAGGGGAGAAAACTAGTGTGTTCTATTGGTGGAGGGTAAGAAATATTCATTTTGTGGTTGTATCTTCAGCACATAGGAATATGGCTGCTGAATGGCAAGCACAATGGGCAGAGAGCTAGGCTTGGATTCAGGAAGACTTGAGTTCAAATGCAGACTCGGACATTTACTAGTTCTGGGACCCTGGGCAAATCACATAATCTGTTTGCTTATTTCCTCAACTGGAAAAATGAGAAAAATGTTAGCAATGAACTCCTAAAGTTATTGTTAGGAATTCATGAAATATTCAAAACACTTACACAGTGAATGGCAAATAGTAGCAGCTAGGTGATTCAGTGGCTATCAGGAGGATCTGAGTTCAAATCCAGCCTCAGACACTTACTCGCTAACCCTGGGCAAGTCACTTCACCCTGTTTGCCTCATCTCATTATCTGCAAAATGAGCTAGAAAAGAATATGGTAAACCATTTCAGGATATTTGCCAAGAAAACACCAAAAGGGGATAAAAAGAATAAGACGTGACTGAAACTACTAAAAATAATAATAAACATCATTCACTCCATGCTAGATGTAAGGAGAGTGAATTTCACAGAAGTTGTATGACCATCATATGGTCATATTATCAGAGATATGGCTCAATCCCACCCCTCACTTTTATTAATTAATTCAATCTTTTTTAATACTGGGCTATAACCATTAGGTCATAGCATACCTCCTCTCATTATTTCCTAGTAGAATTTGATGTTGCACCTTTCTCCTATCAAATTATAATGAAGTTTTTAATCAAGTGAAGTATAAAAGGTTGTTGGGGGAAGAGAAAAACAATGAACTGAGATTCACTGATTAACAAAGCTGAATAATTCAGTGATTAAATCTTTTATTCTAGAGTGACTTGAAATTAATCCCAGAGATGGTCCCATCTTTCTAAAACACCAGGTCTATATTTACTTTAAAAGAAATGACTGGGGGCAGCTAGGTTGCCTAGTGGTTAAAGCACCGGCCCTGGAGTCAGGAGTACCTGGGTTCAAATCTGGTCTCAGACACTTTATAATTACCTAAGCTGTGTGGCCTTGGGCAAGCCACTTAACCCCGTTTGCCTTGAAAAAAACCTAAAATAACAATGACTGAAAGATACTGACATGCCATGGAGCAGTAATGAACCCTTCTATTAAAAAATGTTGAGAATTTTCCTCTCACTTGAAAAAAAATTCTCATAGTTCATGTATTAGGACACATGATATAAGCTCAACATTAAGACTGAGAAAAGGGGTGGCTGAGTGGCATAGTGGATAAAGCACCGGCCCTGGTGTCAGGAGTTACCTGGGTTCAAATCCAGTCTCAGACACTTAATAATGACCTAGCTGTGTGGCTTTGGGCAAGCCACTTAACCCTGTTGCCTTGCAAAAACCTAAAAAAAGAGACTGAGAAAGAGCTGGTTCAATCCTCTTATTTTAGAAATGTGATTTATCAATGTCAGAAAATTAGTGAATGATGGAAACAGGATCAGAGCCCAAATTCTTGGGAACTCTTCTGATTGCCCATGGTCTGGGAATTTGAGGGATAGAAAATTCCAGTTCTTGTCTATGATGTGTTAAATTCTAATTCTTTGGAGAAGTTAGCTCATTCTCTCAACAAAATTTATTAAGCTTATAATGTTTTAAATGTCTGAATCAAGTATGAGGGCCGATATTTAAAAACATAAGGAAATCACAATTCTTGACCTGAAGGACCTCTCAATATAGTAGGAATCTTGACATAGGAAAATGATAATAATAATAATAATAATAATAATAATAATAATAATAATAATAATACTTTGAATTCATAAGTATATAAGATTACATAGTGCATAAATTTTAGGGAGTTGCCAGTGTGGGAGAGAATACTTTATAGAGAAAATGTCTTAATAGATAAAATTGAGAGGTAAAAGTTACAATATAAATGACTGACTTGAAGAAGTAGAAATAAATAGGATTACTTGGAAATTTGAGTCTTTTTAATGACTCCTGGTAATATACTACAATTCTCAAATTCTGTTTTTTTTCCTCCTTTCCAGTTTGGATTGTTATTTTTGCCCCCAAAGTTTTCAGCATTCATTCTTGAAAGATTTTGAGTTTCAAATTTCCTCCCTCCCTTCTTTCTCTTTCCCCACTCTAAGGCGGCAATTAATCTACTATTAGTTATTTATGTGTAATCACATGAAACTTATGTCTATATTAGTCATGTTGTAAAAGAAGAATCAGAACAGAGGAAAACGTATGAAAAAGGAAAAAAAAAATTAAATAGTATTCCTTGGTTTACATTCAGTCTCCATAGTTGTTTCTCTGTATGAGGGTGGCATTTTCCATCACAAGTTTTTTGGAAGTGTCTTGGATCACTGTTTTGCTGAGAACTAAATCTAACATAATTGATCATCTCACAACATTGCTGTACAATATTCTCTTGATACTGCTTACTCCCTTCAACAGCAGTTAATGTAAATTTTCCCAGATTTTTTTTTGAAATCTGCCTGCTCAAAAATTCATACAGAAAAATAATATTTTATCACATTCATATACCACAACTTGCTCAGCCATTACCCAATTGATGGGTATCCCTTAATTTTCCAAAAGTTTGCCACCTCAAAAAGTTGCTATAAATATTTTCATCCATAACTGTTCTTTCCTGTTTTTATCATTTCTTTGGGATACAGACATGGTTGGATAAAAGGGTACATGCACAGTTTTATAGCCTTTGGGACATGGTTACAATTTACTTTTCAAAATGATTGGAGCAGTTCATGACTCCCCTTACAATGCAATCAAATGCTATGACTATTATAGGAAAATGATATGATGAGAGAAATATTTGTTATGTTAATAATGGTTTTTTTAAGTTGCTGTTAATGTATGTAAAAAGGAAGGATCAGAAGAATTTCCAATTATTCTGGGTACCAAATTGATTCAATTATTTCAGCTTTATCCAGCTATTTGTGACTCACTTGAGAATTTACTGGTCTAGATATTGGAGTAGTTTGCCATTGGCTTCTCCAGCTCGTTTTGCAGGCTTAAGTGATTTACTCAGGATCATACAGTTAGAATATGTGTCTGGACAGGTTTGAATTCATCTTCTTATTCTAGCACTAGCTTTCTTTCCAGTCTACCATCTAGAGCTCAGTTACCAAATAAAACCATGCAATTAAAGAGGAAAATTCAATTAGTAAGTTACTAAAAATTTATTAACCATCTACCTTGGGTGTGAGATTAAGTTAAGGCCACAGGAGTGGCAGTCAGGAAGAAATTCAAATATAGACACAAGAAGGTCCCTGCTTTCAAGGAGCTCACAATCTATTTGAGAAGACAATATGCAATAGTGTTGAACAAGCAAGATTTATAAAAAATTAACTGGAAATAGTCCACAGAAACAAGTTACTAAAATTAGAGTCAAATAAGAGAAATGTGTAAATGATAAGATTTTAATTGGAACTGAAATAAATTCAGGGGAGGCAAGAGGCAGAGTGGAAGAAAAAAACACTATAATTTATTTTTATGAGCCATAATTTAAGAACTGTGATTGTCTTCTCTCCGCCATCTTGCCTGGAAGTGTATGAGCCATAATTTAATTGATGTTGATTTTCTGTTCATTCATGCAGATCAGTTCCTAGCCATATTTTCTCAAACTGTGAAATTATGTCCCTTTTTCTTTTAAAGTCTTCCATAGGCATTTTGCTGTTAATGCTTGTCGGTTGTTTTTTGAAGAAGACCATGGCAACAGAGAGGTGATGCCATGACAAGCACAGGAATTGGTCATCACCCTCATTTTCTCCTCCATAGCCATCTGAGTCCAGTGGCCAGAGAAGAATCAGGATAACTGGAATGACCCTGGGTTTGATGCAATTAGGGTTAAGTGACTTGCCCAAGGTGACACAGTTAGAAAGTGTCCTACCCACACAATAAATATTTCATGCTAAACCTTTTGAATATTTCATGGAAAGCAGCATAGCTCTCACTATCTTTGTATGACAAGTCAAAGGCATTCCTTGAACTTGTTGATATATTTTACGTCAATAGTTGTTTCCAAGTCATTGTTGGTAATATAAAGTGAAATTATACTTGTCACCTATCATCTCTTTTTCCCTTGGGTCACCTAAATTTTTTGATTGAGTGAACCATGGTGTTTTATATTGTTTGGTTTACTTTTTTAATATCCATTTTGCATTATTATTTTAAGATATCATTTGCAGAAGCATTTACGTAGGGCTTATAAAAAGTCCTGCAATATTCTATGTGAAAGAACATTTCCAATGGATAATATTTGAAGAAATTCAAAGGAAAGAAGCTTTCTACTTCAGGCTCTTAAAAAGAGATGAGAAAATTTAATTGACTTTCTTCCTCTCATTAGAGAAGTGATAAAATGAACATATCAATAAATGACTACACTTTATGATTCAGTTGATCCATTAGATATATTTCCAGATTGTATTTCTTTTCTTCTCTCTTATTTTCTTTATTTTCTTGTTCTCAGTATTTGGTTGCAAGCAAAAATAAAAGTGATATAAAATAATCCATTTAAGTGTTTTAATAAGGTTTTTCTAATATCAAATTCAAATATTTCCATTTGGTATCATTTATTTTAACTCATTCTTAAAATTTTTTACTTCTAAACAATTTTCCTCCTACTAATACTTCCCCCAACTACTGAGTACATAAACAATATGATACCCATTATACATACAAAATCATGATACATGGATGTTATATTCACACACGTATGTACATATAGACATACAAATATAGTATATATGTGTGTAGCTAGTTATAGATATAGATTTCTTCTTTTTATTGATCTCTTTGAAATATCTTTAGTTCAAGGCATTAATGGCCCTAAGGGTATAAAAATTTTGTTAGCCTTTTGACATAATTATAAATAGATCACCATAATAATTAGACCATGAACAACACTAATAATTTCATATTGGCATTGCTCCTTTCCCACATGTGATCCAACATTTATCATTTTGTTCTTTTCCATAATGATAGGTGTGAAGTGGTGCCTCAGAATTGCTTTTAATTTTTCCTTTCTCTAATCAACAGTAATTAAGAACATTTTATGATTGTTGATAGCTTTGATTTCTTCTTCTGAATACTCCCTGTTCATATCCTTTGACCATTTAGCAATCAATTGAAAACAAATGTATATTCTTTTAAAAATTCTGAGTTCTCTTCATATTAGAAAAATGAGATCTTGAATAGAGAAACTTTTACTGTATCAATTCCACCCTGCCAGCTACATGCTTTCCTTTTAATTTTGACTGCATTGGTTGTGTTTGTGTAAAAACTTTTTAACTTGATGTTATCACAGGTATTCATTTTACTTCCAATGATCCTATTAATTTCTTGGTTGGTCAAAAAGCATTTTCCTTTTCAAAAGAACTAGCAAATATTTTTTCCTTATTCATCTTATTTGTTTATGATATTAACCCTTATATCTAAAGCATGTCCTGTTTTTTAATTTATCTTGGTTTAAGATATATTGGTCTATATCTAGTTTGTACCAGACTGTTTTCCAGTTTCTCCAACAATTTTTGTCAAATTGTGAATACTTTCCTCAAAAGAATAATTCCAATTTATTTCTGTGTATTATGTACCTAATCTATTTCATAGATCAACCACTCAATTTCTTATCCACTGCCAGATGGCTTTAATGGTTTCTACTTTGGAATATAGCTTGAAATCCAGTACTGCTCCATCTCCTTTTTTCATTTCTAAAAATTGATTTCCCTTCATCATCTTAATCTGTTGTTCTTCCAAATTAATTTTATTATTTTTATTGATATGGCACTTCATATGTAAATTATTTTAGAAAGAATTATACTTTTATTTTATTGGCTCAACCTATATAGACAGCAAAAAAAAAAAAAACTAACTCAGGGCTAACTAACTCATCTTTGTTCCTGCTAAGAAAGCAATAAACAGCCCCTCTTTTATAAGCAGTGTTTCTTCTGCACACATTATATTCACATGGTTTGACGTAAGATGTAAGGACAGCAAGATACAAATATTGATTTCATCAGCACCCAGAATAGTTTATAAATTTGTTATTAAAATTGATGATCAATAAAAATAAATTGACCTAATATTTTACACATGACAGATGACAAGAACAAAATGATTCACAGCTGTCTATGTCCTCAGTTAGATTGTACAGTGAAATATACACAACTAAAATAATGACAAAAATTGAATCATACATTTTTCCTTTTATTTCTCTATGTGAATTGAAAGGCCTTTTGTAAATTGATTTTTTAAAGAAATGTTAAATATAGATTCTATTATTCATTTATATAACTCACTTTCCACAAGCAGAAAAGATAATGTGATTGTCAATTGCTTACATAATCACCCATGAAGACTCTATTCTGTTTGTCTCATTCTATCCCTATGGGAGAAAAAAAATATCAAGAAATAATAACTCTATCATTACACGTTGTATATGTAAAAATAATAGTATTTTTTAGTGAACAAATAATTATGCAAATGGTTTACAAGACAAAGAAGTATGTTCTTTCATTCCATTCCTAACAAATTATCTCTTGCTAGTCTATTGCTTCATCCTAAAATAAAAACAAAAAGAAAACTTTTGAAATTTTGATGAAGAAAACCTAAAAGACAAATGCATAAAGGAGTTATATTATTTGAAAGACTCTACTATACTATAAGATTTGGGATGGAAAGAAAAAAGCAAGAAATATTCTTGTATTCTCTGATATTAACACATAATCTTGAACATACATAATTTGAGTTCATTGAATTTTTAAATAAAAGAATGAAAGATTGAATGAGCAAGTAAGATAAGAACATACTCCATATCTTTAGCCTCAAAGGAAATAAGGCAAAACTGTTCTCAACTTCTATTTAAAATATGAGAGGAAAAACTTGGGAAAGATGATTTTGTCCTTCATTTTCCAAAACTGACAAAATTATGTCATTTTTTAACTTTTAGGTGCAAATTTTTTTTTAAGGCTTTTGCAAGACAATGGGGTTAAGTAGCTTGCCCAAGGCCACACAGCTAGGTAATTATTAAGTGTCTGAGGTCGGATTTGAACTCAGGTCCTCCTGAGTCCAGGGCCAGTGCTCTGTGCATTGCACCATCTAGCAGCCCCAGGTGCAAACAATTTTTAAAATTCGTTGTGGAAGTTTATTATTCTAAAATTCTAAATTCCAGAATTATTTATATATGTGTATATCTGTATCCATAGAATACATATTTATATAGCTATGTATATAAATATGTCTGTACATAAAACCAATCATTGAACAAATATGTCATATTGCAGGAAACATATCCATTCTACCATCATATATTCAGATTATGTTATAAAGCAGTTCCATATTCATGTGCAGTATAGTAGACAGATGGCTTTGAAGACAGAAACAGCTATACTCAAGTATCAGTTTGACAAATATTGTCTGTTTGATCCTGAACAGGTTAAAGATGTTAAATGAACACTTACTATACTGAACAAGTCATTAAGATTTTAAGTTTTAGGGATGGCTAGGTGGCATAGTGGATAAAGCACTGGCCCTGGAGTCAGGAGGACCTGGGTTCAAATCCAGTCTCAGACATTTAATAATTACCTAGCTGTGTGGCCTTGGGCAAGCCTCTTAACCCCATTTGCCTTGCAAAAACCTAAAAAAGAAGATTTTAAGTTCCATATTAAACACCAATTTGTATTGGTAAAGGTTATTTCCTCCAGGAGTTCCCTTCTGCAATTAAAATAAAGGTCTAGTCCCCATCTAAATATTCATGGTTTCTAATATGACTTTAAACCACTTCATATTAATGACCTTTTGTTCAAAGTGTTCACACTGAAAATTGGCACAAATATTGGGAAACCAAAACTTAAAAAATAATCAACCCAAATTATAGCAATTCATAAATGGACCTAATGGAGAATCAATACACAAGATCTTCCTTGAGCCTAAATGATACATATTGATGTGGATCTCTGTGGGCTGTATATTGAGTTAGAATAAATACACATTAACATCATTTTTGCTATTTTATATTTGTGTTTATTTTGTTAACATTCCCCATTTACATTTTAATCTGATTCAATGACATTCCTGACAACAATGCTCCTGGTAAGATTTTTGACACCTCTGAATTACAGTAATAGAATTTTTTTGTTTCTCAATTGGTTTTACATATTTCCAGAAATTAGTAGAAAAGATTGAAAAAAAATAAATACTTTCATTTCCTCCGCGAAGCTACCAAACCTCTTGTTCCAACTCACATACTATATTGGAAATAAAAGGCAAAGTTTATTCACTAAGAAAGGGGAAATTATTTAGAAAGCTCAAATGATCTAAGAAAAATATAATTCTATTGATGATGGTATTTCCCAATAACTCTGATTATTCCTATCCATTGCTATTCCTTCCTGCTTTCCTGATACAGCTTTCATTCTGATCCTAATAAAAATTTACCATCAAGGGCTTTCTTATTTGTTTGGTCCTTCCTTCTTGTCTCTAAATGTTGCACAGAAGACCATGAGTCACACAGACTTGCAAATTCACTTTTCCGCAAATATGTATTCATCCAGGACCATCTCCAGTGGTTTTTTATTCCTATCTGGCCACTGGACCCAGATGATTCTTGAGGAGAAAGTGAGATTGGTGACTTAGCACAACAGCCCCCTCATCAGAATCCAATTCATGTGCTTCTCGTGCAAGTAACTCACTGTTTTCAGGGTCTTCTTTGAGAATGAAAGACAAACAATATCATTATCCTCATCCTCATCCTCAAGATTTCTCTTTTAATATTTCTATGGTGTGGTTCCTAATTTATCATATACTACATCCCACTCTTTTACACCATGTCCCTTTCTTTCATCCTTCGTATGATCTTTAATTTGAATTCCTCGGATGTGATTGTATTCCATAATGCACAACTATAGAACAACATGGGAAATAATTGGTTCTAAAAGAATAGATGGGTCATAACATTCAGAAAAAGCATGATATCGTTAACAGAATTGTGCAATTTTATAAATGCAAATGAGGGTAATATCAACCACCTGCTCATTCAAGAACACATATGCATATGACCTTAACGTTGTTTTTGGATCAGTTATTAAAAGTGTATAACATAAGAATCAGAAAAGGAGTGTTCTGGATACAAAGAAGCTATTTTGTTGGTCAAATTTAGAAGATATTTACAGTTTTTGTTTTATTTTAAGATCCTTAGATTTCTGAGTTTAAAGGGACCCAAGGCTACTTCACTTTATAGTAACACAGCCTGGGAAAAGGAAATCACTTATTTAGACCCACACTGCTAGTGAGTTGGAGTCCAAGATTTTAACACTTCTTCCTATTCACAAAAATGTGTGCAACATAATGAATCCTCCCAATAATTCATTTTTTCCTCAAGATAGAGATGAAATAACTGCAAAATGTTTGGTAGTTTAACTGCTGATTATATGAAGCAATTCCTCCTGGGCAATTTTTGTTGTCCCTGTATGAAAAGAAATACCAAGAGAACTGACTTCAGATGGAGAATAACCTAGTTAATGCCCTTCCTTAAATTTCCCATTGCATTTGATTTTGCCCTTCTTTAAAGATTGAAGTTATTTAATTAAATGGAAGCTATAACAGGTATAGCAAAAAGGATATAAAATCAAAAATCAATAAATCAAAATAATAACAATAATATCTACAAAATTTGGGGAAAGATTATAAATTTGCCACACATTTTATTTCAAATATATTAATAATAAATACTCTCAAAATATTTTAATGTTTAACAAGCCCTTCATATATAGCATCACTGAAAACCTTCAGGAAAAAGCTGTAGGCACTATCAATCTTGTGTTATAGATGAGGAGATTGATTCCAAGAAGTAAGTGAATAGCTCAATATCCTAAATCAATTCAGTGTCAAATACAAATTTGGAATCAAGTCTTTCAGATTTCAAATCTAGGACTCAAGTCATCCCATGATATTTTTTACTTCAGGTTGAAGTTAAAGTGAAATGTTTGAAAGTTGAACCAGCTTAAATATCTACATTTCCATCTAAAAGTCCCTCATGCCCCAATTTCTCTGTAAGGCTTCTATCATTTCTAGCTAATCATACTCACAACCTAGAAGCACATAAGTTTAGGATGTGATCGGGGAGAGGAGTGGCGGAAGCCCTAAATTTCATTCTCACAATATTCTGGAAGCAGGATTTAATTAGTTTCAGAGAGATCAGATGGTTACTTAGACTGTATAAGATGTACAAATAGGGACGTCTAGTATTTTCTTCCGACCAATCCAACAATCTTCACATAACAAAAGCTTATTTTCAGAAAAGAAAAAAAAACACAATTCTATTGCCTTGGGTATTGCAAGACAGATGTTTATGCTGAAGTATTTACAATGTTTTCCAAAACAACACATTATAAGAATTTCATTCCTAGAGCAACTCATTTCCATATGTGTCTGTTAGATATCAGGGTATATCAAATTATCTCTCTCCAGCAAGTGATCATAGGTTTCTCTTCCTGGCTTTTTTTGAGTGTGAAATTAGTACATTAGTAGAAAATGACAGAAGAAATAGATTTTTCCATGTGCCATCAACATTTTCAAAAGGCTTTTGTTTGGCACCCTCAAGTGGAGATTGGTGAAGGAGAAATGTCAATGTGATTTCTCCACATTCGGTTAAATAGAGGTTAAGAAGAAATATTAAATTTTTCTAAAAGTAAATTAGTCCTGAGAAGGAAGATGTGTTAGGTGCAACAATTTTGTCTATTTTTCTTGAGTGATTTTCTCTGTTAAGAGTCTGACATGGGAGGTGGAGCCAAGATGGTGGCAGGTGAAGAGCATCTCCTAGGTGCTCTCGCTTTCAAAAATCTTAAAATTTTGACTTTAACTAAATTTTTGAATGGCAGAACCCATAGAAAGACTCAGTGAGGCAATTATCCAGCCCAAGGTAAACTGGAAAATAGTGGAAAGACTCTGTTCCATGGGGTTTAGAGGGGTGGCCCACCAGAGTGAAGAAACTTCAACCACCTGGGAACAGCCCCAGAACCTCTAGGAGCCGTGGCTCTCCTCAGCAGAAGCAGTTTCCTGACCTGCACCCTGGGGAGCAGCTGTCACAACTTGGAGGATCAGTGGGGAGACCTCTGCCAGAGGCAGAACGCTGCCCAGGCCCTCAGGGAGGTTGCAGCAGGCAACCTGCCCAGATCCAGGAGACAGAAGCAGGAGCCAATAAGCAGGAGTCAGCAAGCAGGAGACTCCAGGCAACTATGCCCTGAGTGCTCAGCCCACGGAAGGTAGGGGAGTGGAGGGATACTTCCAAAGTATGTCCTCTGTCCTGGGAACAGGACCCTGGGGCTCTGAACACATTCAGATCCTGGTCCCAATAATACTGAAAAGCTTAGGAAGCACCCACAAACCAGACACAGGTTGGGGAAATAAGTAAACAAAGAAAAAAGAGGAAACAGACCATTGAGAAATACATTGTCTATGATCCCAAGGAGGATCAAAATACTCAATCTGAAGTTGAGGAAGTACAAGTTCTTTCATCTAAAGACACCAAGAAAAATGGAAGTTGGGTTCAGGCCATGACAGACCTCAAGAAAAGATTTTTGAAAATCAAATAAGGGAGATAGAAGAAAAATTGGGTAAAGAAATGAAAGAGATGCAGGAAAAACATGAAAATAAAGTCAGTAGCTTAGTCAAGGAGATCCAAAAAATGCTGAAGGAAATAACATGTTAAAAACCAGCTCAGTTCGAATGGATAAAACAGTTCAAAAAGTTACTGAGGAGAATGCTTTAAAAAGCAGAATTGGCCAGATGGAAAAGGAGATAAGAAAGTTCTCTGAGGAAAACAAATCCTTCAGATGTAGAATGGAGCTAAAGGAACCTGATGACTTTATGAGAAATCAAGACACCATATTTCAACACCAAAAGATTGAAAAATTAGAAGAAAATGTAAAACATCTCGTTGAAAAAACAATTGATCTGGAAAACAGATTCAGAAAATATAATTTAAAAATTATTGGGCTCCCTGAAGGTCATGATCAGGAAAATAGCCTTGACCTCATTTTGAAAGTATTCCTACAGGAAAATTGCCCTGATATCCTAGAAGCAGAGGGCAGAATAGAAATTGAGGGAATCCAATGATCTCCCCCAGAAGGAGATCCAAACCCCAGAATTATTATAACCAAGTTCCAGAACTCCCAAGTCAAAAAAGATAATATTACAAGCAGTCAGAAGGACAAAATTCAAATACCATGGAGCTGCAGTCAGGATCACACAGGACTTAGCAACTACATATATAATATTCTGGAAGAGAAAAAAGCTTGTAATGCAACTGACAATCACTACCCAGCAAAACTGAACATCCTCTTCTTCTAGGGAGAAAGATGGACTTTCAATGAAACAGGGGAATTTCAAATATTCCTGTTGAAATGACCAGAGCTGAACAGAAAGTTTGACCTTCAAATACAGGACTCAGATGGAGCATAGAGAGTGGAAGAGAAGGTAAAACTATGAGGGATTTAGTAATGATAAACTGCATGTATTCCTGCATAGAAAAATGATGGTGATAATCCTCATATGACCTTCCTCATTTGGTAGAGCAGGTAGAAGTAACTTTTGTAGATGAAGCATAGGAGAGAACTGAATTTGAAGATATAATATATTGTAAAAATGGAATCAATAGCTAAAAGGGAAATGTACTGAGAGTAAGAGAAAGGAGAGGTGGAATAGGCTAAGATACTTCATATGAAAGACTTTGTTTTGCAATGAGCTTTTGCAATGATATGGAAGGGGGGGAAGGCAAAGGCGAATGAGGGAGCCTTCACTCTTACCAGAAATGGCTCAGAAAGGAAACAGCATACACACTCAATTGGGCATAGGCATCTGGAGTAAGGAGGGGAGAAGGGGAGAAAGGGGACAGGGGGAAGAGTGTGGGTGATGGAGGAGTGGGTAGATCATGGGAGGGAATAGTCAGATATAATACATTATTTTTTTTTTACTTTTTACAAAGTACTGGGATTGGGTGGTCTGTCCGGGACCACAGGGCTGGGTGCTTGCTGGGTCTCTGGGGTGATATGTGGGCTTGGTGGCCTCTTGGCCCTGAGCCCCGTGCTTTGTTCGCTGAGCCACTCCCCTTCCCTATAGCACATTTTGGAAGAGGGATGTGGTGAAAGAAGAGAGAGAATATGGTATATGGTAGTTGGGGGAATGGATGAAGGGAGTTACAGTCAGTGGTGGTAACTGGAAAAGTATGGAGGTGGCTCCTGTAATGGACTGTGATGAAGAAGGCAATGAACCCAAGACAGAGCTGATGGTATCAGAAATCAGACTGAAACACATTTTTTCTCTTTCTTTTACCTTATTTCTCATGAGGTTCTATATATTGTCTGGGGAGGGGCTGTTATTTTTACATCTAAACGAGAATATTTTAGCAGTGTATAAAGAATTGTGAAGTTTGAACAAAGTCCAAAAACTATTACCTTTAGGATACGATTTCTTTCTCATCACAGTCAACTTAGCTCAATGTATACCCTGGAAACAATGTAAAGACTAACAGACTGCCTTCTGTGGGGGGTGAGGGGTGTGGGGAGGGAAGCAAGATTAGGGGAAACGATTGTAAAATTCACAGAAAAGCACAGGACATGGAGGATTATGTGTCTAGAGCTATAATGGGCTTAAGGTATAAAGAAAATTCCCCTGGATTTTTCATGGACTCAATGTCAAAAGTAGGATCTGAACCATTATTGTTTCAATAAGCATGAGGTAAAAAGTAAAATAAAATCAGTTAAAGTATAACTAATGAAAACAAAAATAAAATAAAATTATAAAATTAGCCCTCTCTAACCCTATCAGTATTGCTAGTTCCCTTACTTCTACCAATACCCTTTCTGATCTTGAGAAGCAAGGAGTAGATTTCTACTAAAATCAAACCAAAAAGGATAATTTGGTTCTCCCACCACGCTTTAGAAAAAAAAAAAAATATATATATATATATATATATATATATATATATATATATAATTATCAAAATTTAATCAATGAGTCTTAGAGTTTAATTGATCATAAGACTCTGACCTCCTTCTTCTCTAAACTTTACTCTGGAGTTTCTCTAAAATGTTCCCAAAATGCCTTTAACTTGAACCTTAACTCCCAATTTGGACTTCCCCTTTTGGAGGTAGTAACCCTAATCTCTCCATTTAATTTGATGCATCTTCCCAGACCCTGCTGTAAAAAAAGGGCATCCAGGTTAATGGGCCCCTTGAGGCTGGACTTTTGTTATCATGCCTCCTATTGTTTCATGTATATATCTTCCCTCATTAAAATTTTATCTCCTAGAAGGGAGAGACCATCTTTCTACTTCTGTTTGCATTCTAAAAGATAAGCAAAAGGCCAGATCTTAGCAAATGCTTGTTGTCTAACTCTGAGTGACTAAAAGCAAGGAAAGAGGAGAAAGGAGAGGTCTAACAGATGAGGAAAGAAAGGCACCAAAGACAACATGATCATAAGTTCAGTTCCATTGTGAAGCTCAAGATACAGATAAAAGCAATTGAATAAATATTCAATGAAAAGTTACAATGATTATATAACTGAAGCAAATCCATTTGGAATCTCAAGAAGACATTTGGAAATCTATTCTAATTTCTGTGAGAAAAGTAAGACTTTTCTAAAGTCACTCATCCATCCTTACCAATATTCCATCACTGAAATAGATAGCTGTTGTTTTGTTTGTTTGCTTTTATAAAGAAGCAAAAAGAAGGATCATGTCTAAACCAGAGACCAGTTCCTATCACTTGAATCTCTTCCTAGATGCTGGTGGCAGGGAGGACAGAATGGTCAGAGACTAAAATTGAGAAAATTACAATTGCATTTTAGTGGGAAGTAACTTTAATAAAGTAAACTAAGAGCAAAAATACTCTAAAAAAGAGAAAGTGATTTTAGAATTCAGTACCAATATTCATTGGGTGAAAATGCTCCTGATGCACAAGAGGCAACCAAGAATTTGTGTGAGGTCTGAGATTTCCTGTAGTAACTGAAAAGCTGCCAAATTTAGCTACTGCCTATGGAATGATTTGATGGTATTACACACAGTAAACATTAAAATATTGATGAAGGACTTGTTTTCCAACTTATACATAATAATTGATCAGGTTCCTGGAGATAGAATTCTAAGATATCTCTGTGAATCTTTATTTATATACCATTTCCCCCAAATATCTCATTAGAAATAAGTGCCCCTTTTGAATCTGGTATCAAACTCACCATATGATATCGACATATGTTTACTCTGCAGATCATTAGTTTGAAAATGCTTTTTTAGTAGGTCAAGCAATTTAGTCAAAGTAAACCATTAACTCTTAACTACTTTGGCAATTGTGGAGGTGTGAGAGTCCAACAGATGCTTTTGTGTTTGTTTTTTTAATAATTCAATATAAATTCTTTCTGTGAAATATTTAAACTATTCAGTTGGGAGGGGCCAGCTGAACTGTGTGTATGAAAGAGAGAATATCACTGTCTGTGTGTCTTTGTGTGTCTGTGTGTATTAGTGTGTGTGTGTGTAAGAGAAAAATATCCCTCTGAGTGTATGTTTGTGTGTTTGTCTATGTGTGAGTGTGTAAGAGAGAAGAATATCCCTCTGAGTGTGTGTGTGTGTGTGTGTGTGTGTGTGTGTGTGTGTGTGTGTGTGTAAGAGAGAGAGAAACACCAAAACACAGAAACAGACAGAGCTACGGGGAGGCAGAGAGACAAAGACAGAGATGGAGGCAGAGAGAGACAGTGAGAGATGGAGAGAGACAGAGACAGGCAGAAACACAGAGAGAGAGATAGAGAGAGAGAAGCAGAGAAAGCAACTGAAGCAGAGAAACACAGAGTGACAGTGAGAGACAGAGGAGAGTCTGAGACAGAGAAAAACAAAGAGTGACAGAGTTAGAGAGAGAAGGACAAAGAAAAGAGAGAGACAGAGATTGTCACAGAGAGAAACACACAGAGACAGAGATACAGAGACACAGAAAGAGAGAGAGATTCTGGTACTGAGAAATAGAAAACCTCAGTGATATCTAGATAACATTATTAAACATTTAAAAAATTAAATGGCAGTTTAAAATCAAAGTATTACTTTACTCAAGAAAATAGTATTTTTTTCAGATTTTATTAAAATAATTGAAAATTTACTATTTCTTAGGAAAACAGTAATTAAATTGCTTAAATTGTACAAAATCTGAACTATAAGCACATATTTGCATGGTATATTCTGATATGAATGCATAATACATGCATATGCACTTACATTTTCATACACTTGTATTCTTGTTTTCCCCAGAATTATTCAATCCATAGATTGGCACTCCAGACTGAAGAAAGTTCTGCCTGAGTTCATATTCTAAGTGAACTAGGTTTACAACCCTGGCCTAATCCCTTAGCCTCTCTAATCTCAGTTACCTTAAGTATAAAATTGAAATGATAATCCTAAATCACAAGTGTTATACAGATTAAAAAATAGGACAAGCAATTGGAAAACCTTAAGTTGCAAGTACTTTTTTCCCTTTTAAATACTTTTATAATTATCCTTCTTTTTATATTCTATAACTACATCAATGTATTGTAGTGCTGGGAGAAGGGGAATTGGGAATGAGAATCTCACCTATTAGTAAAATGGAGTTGTTCTACAATGAATTTGATTGGTTATTTCAACTCCAATTCTTTTTTTTAGGGGTTTTTTTTAGGTTTTTGCAAGGCAATGGGGTTAAGTGGCTTACTCAAGGCCACACAGCTAAAGTGTCTGAGGTCAGACACTTTTGAACTCATATTTGAACTCAGGTCCTCCTGACTCCAGGGCTGGTGCTCTATCCACTGTGACACCTAGTCACCCTCAGTTCTAATTCTTAATTGAACCTTTAGAAAATGGTGGACTGTGGATTTTGATGGGAAAGAGAATTTTAACATATGAAGAATAGAAAAATGCACATATATATGTATTATATATATATCCATTTTATATATAAATTATGGCCACACACATATGTATGTGTGCATAAAAGGAAAGTTGAACATGTAAGGGAAGACTATAAAACTGAGTCTCATTTTACTTTCAGAAAATATTTGTTTAAATCAACTGGAGCAGAGGAGAAAACATATGTAACTTTTTGTAATATATGTGTTTATAAATATACATGTCTATTCATAGGTATATTGATATAATACTAAATTATATTGGTATATATATATATATAAATACACACAAAAATCTGTATTCAATCTATAATTTTGACCTATTGTTTCATCAATATTGCTATATTACCTATGTGAATTCAGAAAGGAAATGCTCCATGCCTTAGTAAAGATTTCAACTGTTCATTGAGTTAGTAAGCAAATGTACAAAATGTTTTTGGGGACATCAGAAATCGGGATTTGAATAGTGCTCCTGAAACTAAAGTTATGGCCACAGGTCAGTCACTATGCATTTTAAACCTCAGTTATGTTATCTGTGAAGTGGGGATAATTTTACTTTTAATACATCTTTTACTGGAATATCAAAAGTATCAAATGAGATTCTTTATAAAATACATTAAAAACCAAAAAGCCTTATATAAATAGTCAAATGAGGTTATTGTCTATTTTACTTTTGTATTTTTTCCATTCTAGCCAGTGCAATGGTAATTATGAACCTAAAATAGTTACCCCATATATTACTTTATTGGGCCAGTCCATCTTGCAAAAACCTGATAAAGTGTTTATACTTCTCATAATCATTTTTATATGAGTGGATAAGCCTGGCCACCAATCATTCAGTCAACCATTTATTTAGAATCTTTATTTTAATTTTTTTAGATGTGCCTAGCACTTCATCATTAGTTAATTATCATCTATTATGTACCAAATATTATACTTGGTACCGGATTTATAGATACAAAGAAAAAACAATCTGTGTTCTTGAATAGGTTACATGAAACAAAAATGTATAAGAATAAGGAAATACCTTAGATAATAAATGCAAGGTAATGAAGAAAAAGTGGGCTACCATTGACAGATGAGAAAAGGATTCATGTAGAAGTTTTAAAACATCTTAAATGAAACATTCATACATCATTTTAACTCAACTGCAACATCTGAAATCTAGTTTAAGTAGAAATATAAGGGATCACACTATATCACTTGATATATAAAAAAATTCTGTAGTTTCCATCCAAGATTAATGAATTTCTATGAATGATGAATATTTAGATTCAGAAAAGTATTTTTGCTTAATCTGTTATTTCATAGAAAACATGAGACAATATTGTAGTCAACATGATACACTGTATTTTTAGACATAATATCATTGCATATGCATTTTTTTCTCAGGAGAATTTTCTTTTTTTTAAGTTAAGATTGGTAGGCAAATACTACTTATTCTGTAAGCAAAACAAACAAGGGTAAGTCATTTGGTAATTTACCAGATGCTTTTGTTAAATCTATATTTCAACAGAGACAGGCAAAAAGAAAAACAGAATCAACCATCAGAAAAATAATCTGTTATTATGCATTCATCCCATTAAATGAATCAGTGAAAAACAGCATCTCAATTCACAGTCAACATCATTATTTTCATTGCTGATAATAATGCTAATTTGCTAAATTTTAACAATAAACAACCTGCTAAAATCCCTAAGAGATTGTATATCTGAAAGAAAAAGATAAGTTACTCTCAATATTAGGTTCAGTATCACCAAAGTGATAACCAAATTAACAAATATTTCTATCATTCAATATTTTGATGATGTTATGAGGTTTGGACTCTAGAATAATTCTTATTTTTTTGGTTTGATGCTTTATTTTTTCAATTACATATTATGAAAGTGTTTCAACATTCATCCACTTTGCTATTTATGCTATATATTTTCTACCACTCTCCCTTCCTGTCCCCCCCCAATTCGGACTAAACAGTGTAATAAAAGTTGTACCTGTTCATCATAAGACCATATTTGTATTATATAAAAACAATTTGGTAAAGTAACCAGTTATTTGACAAAAGAAAAAATGCAATTTGACTAAAGTGATTGGTTTAGTTTCTATACTCACAATGTAGTTGACTCATTTGATTAGTCAATGAAGTTTCTGTTCTTTTGCTTGCTTACTTGTTGCCTTTGTTTCTATTTTATCAGTTGGGTTAAACACATCATGGTCCTGCTATCTAATCACTGTTAAGACCTCCTAGTTGTTACAGTTGTTGGTGTTTCCTTTTTTGCTTTTAGCCATTCTTCTTCCAATGGAACAAATCCATCTTCTTGATTAATCCTAATAGTAGACTTCAGTCAACTCACTTTATGTTCATCAATGAATAAAGGACTCATGACCAATATGCACAGTTCACTTTGAGATTACAACTCCAACATACTGGATTTTGATAGGCTGACAGAATGACAATTTAATGTCCCTGCAAATTTTAGGAAGAATACATTAATTCAATAGAAAAAAAATTATGCTTTCTGAGGTCATTGGTTTCATTTTAATTTTTCCACATATATATGTATATCTATATGAGGTTTTTTGCATCAAAAAGTCATATCTCTACTTTTAAATTGTTTATACCTATCCATTTAAATATCCTTTTCACTCCCCCCCCACCTTCAGCACAGTTGGTTGACTAATTAAAGCACTGTATGTGTCATAATATAAACATTTTCTATAATAAAGAATTCAATATTTCTGAAAATTTGTGAATTCAACTCATTAAACCATGATTTATGTGCAAGGAATAATAGTAGATATTGTGGATGCAACAAACACAAACACCAAAAGAAACACTCCTGGCTATTCATAAACATATCCTACTTGCTCACATTTAAATTTCAAACTCAAATAAATAGGAATTTTATATTAACAGATGATGAAATTGAAAGGGTTAATCCATGGTAAAAGCATTTATTTTTCCTTTATTAAACCAAATATAATTAGAATTGATACACACTGTACACTGCCTGTGAGGATATGCAGGTTTAGCATAACAAATAATGTGCTTCCTAACTGCCTACACATATTTACATTCTCACTTGTAAACATTTTATGTAATTGATTTTCTCTTTTCATAATCAATTCCTAAGACTTTCAAATTGTTAATTAAATCAATAGATTTTAAACCAATTACTTGTCACATCCATTTTCTTTCTACTTTTAGTAGCCTAGTTTTGAGATTTGAAGAAGCCTTATTATCAGTTAAAATAATGATTGTTGAGTACAATACATAATGGGAGTTAACAGAGATTTTATATACAAAATCTCCACAAAAACAGGCAGTTTCATTTCCTTTGAGGGAAAAAAGCACAAAAGAAGGAAAACTCAAGTTAAGAAATCAAATTTGAGAAGCTAGAAATGCATCAGCTACAACTAACATCCACATAATTGCTAAGTGACTGTTGACACTAGTTATTCAATGTTCCATTTTTAAGAAATCAAGGGCAGAGGGGCAGCTAGGTGGCACAGTGGCTAGAGCACTGGCCTTGGAGTCAGAAGGATCTGAGTTCAAATCCAGCCTCAGACACTTAATAATTACCTAGCTGTGCGGCCTTGGGAAAGCCTCTTAACCCCATTGCCTTGCAAAAAAAAAAAAAAAAAAAGAAAAGAAAGAAAAGAAAAGAAAAAGAAATCAAGGGCAGAGAAATATTTTAAGATTGTACTCAATAATTGTAGAAATAAAAGTTCCATATGTGATTTCATAAATTCAGGAGGTAATTGCAAAAATGTAAATCACAACACATTCATATATCACCATCTTGAACAATCTTTGTCCATGTTGTTCCCAAAACTCATTAAAGGGAAGTCTATCCAATACTCTGAAGGGCTTCCTAACATTTTCTGACCATCGAGACCCAGTGGAACATTGTGGTTGTTCACCTATCATCCCTTCTCTTGCCATATGACCTGTCTTTCTTCTCTTTCTATTATGTAACAGGTGGGTAGGTGGCAGAATGGGTAGACCACTGGACTTGAATTCAGGAGGACAGGAATTTAAATCTGGCCTCCGACACTTGAATTCTTACTAGCTGAGTGACCTTGACCAAGTCGTTTAACCCTGACTGTCTCACATCCAGGGCCATCTACAGTTGTCCTGATGCATATCTGGCCACTGAACCCAGGTGACACTGGAGGCAACCTTGAGCCTGGTGACTTAGCACATTCCCCCTCACTCAAGTCCAATTCTCGTGCTTGTAATAGCATCACCTCCGTAATGTCATGGTCTTCAAAAATGAAGGGCAAATATTATTGTTATATAATTTCTAAATGACACAATTCATTCCTATTCTTCTTTGGAGTTTCTGGTTGATCATACATCCATTGCTCATACCAATCATGTATCTTTTCATTGACTTCTTCATGAAAAAGTATTTCTGAAACAAAATATGTGAGATCTCATTTTTACATATAAAATAAAGTTAAAAATAAAGTTTATTGAAAAGATGACTACCATAAGGAATATCCAATAATGGACTATATCAATCTCAGAGAATGTGTGAGCAAAGTTATCCTTGCATTTTCATTTAAATTAAGGATTAAATTGTGTATGTATAGATATCCCATTATTTTTATAAATGAATCAAAATTTAAGTTATAAAAATATTGACTCTCCATTGCACATATGATACCAATGCCTTCCACCTTGCATATTTTTAGCACATTTTGTATTGTTGCTCATCTTTTGCTATTTGAAGAGGGCTGATGACATCACAAGGTCATGTCTTGACTTGTGTGAATTGAAATGAGGCAGAGTTGTACAAAGGCATCAGTCTTACTCTCTGTTTTTACTCTTCTTCAAAGTCCTGTAGCAGGAGAAAAGACTAGGGTGATAAGCCCTAGATGCGATCAATGACTTTGATACTCTTTGCAATGGTTATATCAGAGTGTGATCCCTGAATAAGGTAAAGCTTCTTGGAGTCACAAGTCAACATTAGATGAACAGTGAACCCCAAATTTCGATGAGTAACCCTGTAAAGGGCTTCAGCAAGCCGTTACACCATAGGTGCTAATTTTTCCTAAATTCCCCATATCCTATATGTATTGTGTTTGGATATAGTTATTGAGTTGCCCCCATTGAATTCCCTCCTTAAGAGCAAAGATTGTTTTTCTGTGTGGCTGACACTAAGTAAGTATTTAATAAATGATTAATGATCTAATGTCCCACAATTTAGGATACCCTTACTACCAATCTGCTTGTGGTTTTTTTTTCTATCTTAACTATGCCTAGAGAGTACTCCTCAATCTTTCTATAAAGAAGACCAAAAATATAGTTATTTTATGAGTGATCTCACTTATGCCTGTCAAATTTATTCAGTAGATCTCTATAATGAGACTATTTGTTGAAATTACATTTTGGCTGAAAAGAGTTTGATCATGGATGCCAGCTGGAAACCAAACCAAACAAACCATGTTCTCACTAACTCCTCATACTTCTAATCCAACTCGTGACTGATCCTGGAAACATCGATCCTGGTCTAATCAAAGCCAATCTAAAGTTCCAGTAGTTTAACCATAAGCATGAATAAGACCATTCACTTTTTTTGTTCTTTTATTAAAGATTTTATTTGAGTTTTACAATTCCCCCCCCAAATTATACTTCCCTCCCCCCACCCCCCACAGAAGGCAATTTGTCAGTCTTTACTTTGTTTCCATGGTATACACTGATCCAAATTGAGTGTGATAAGAGAGAAATCATATCCTTAAGGAAGAAACAAAAAGTATAAGCGATAACAAGATCAGACAATAAGATATCAGTTTTTTTCCCTAAATTAAAGGGAATAGTCCTTGACGAGCATTCATTTTCTAATGACTCTATATAACAAGTTGTCAAGTCAAGCTTTTATCTTAAAGAGAGGTTAATAAAGATATTCCATGTGTGATTATGGCATATATCTTGAATATTATTTAAATAGCTAGAGATTAGTACCATCATGGCCTCGATACAAGGTTCTTTCATGAAAACTTCCCTGTTCCCATACTTTTTGTAAGAGTAAATCATTTCATTGATTGGAACTGAAAATTAAACAAAATAATAGTTAGTCAAGCTCAAGTCTAGTGCAAGTTTAATAATCAT
Organism: Macrotis lagotis; assembly: GCF_037893015.1. NCBI lineage: Eukaryota > Metazoa > Chordata > Mammalia > Peramelemorphia > Peramelidae > Macrotis > Macrotis lagotis. The sequence continues at coordinate 23,122,889 of NC_133663.1, read as the reverse complement.
TTATAATACTGTAGTAAGAACATGTCAGAAAGAGGAGACTATGAGAGTTAAGAATCCAGAACTCTGGAGACATGTGAGATTCAAGGCTACAATCTGGTACCCTACCCCACTACATAACACTTGCAACTTCTGTAATTTTAGGAAAATCACACCCTCTCAGTTTCTTATTAAAATGGACATAATGATATATGTCCTTCCAATGTCCTGGAATTGTCATATGGAAGGCATCTCTCACATTTCAGCATTGCAGAAGGTGCAGGTATGAATTTCTGATTGTCTTCAAATGATTATATTTTTCATAAGCATGTTAATGCTCTAATAATTTCTAAATTCTCACAAAAAGGAGAATGAGCTATAGCTTGAACATTTCATTCTCATATTTGACTTTCCTGACTTGAATTTTCCCTTTTTGTTTACCTCTTTCACAAAAGATAGCTGTTGTCATTTTATCTGATCTGAATATCTGATCTCCCTGAACTCTCAGATAATATTATGCAAAATGATAATTATGTGGCAAAGAATATATTAGTGTCAACAAAGTGAATATGAAAAAAACAAGATGCTTTGAGAAATCATTCTGGTTGATAAAAATCCTTATTTTCTTTTTTCTTTCTAATTGAAATCTATAAATTGGAATAAAAACATTGTGTCATCGTGATGCCTACATAGAGTGAGAATTTATGCCATTCAGTCAAACAGTCCCTTAATTTTGGCTGGCAGCTTGTAAAACATCATTCTCCCCATTAATTTTCATTTTCAGTTAGTTGTGTTGGATAATGCCACATACTGACTTTGGACAATGTGTATTTCTCCTGTGACAGGAAGTCAATTTGTTTGATTCCCATTTGAAATTCTGGCTTAATGTTCAGTGGTGGAAACATTCAGACTTTGTACAGCAAAGATGGCACAAAAGAAAGAATAGACTATGTTTTGTGGGACAGAACTATCTATAATTCTTGCCAAGTGAACACACATTTATAAAGCGCTTACATGGGCTGGGCTAAGAGATCAATGTTTTAACAAAATTTACTGGATTTAACTGAATTCACTGAAATAATTGTTTCTGTTTAGTGGTGGTAGTTTTGCCTGGTATAAGTAATTTAATGGTTTTCCTTTTTGAAATGATATTATTACTTTATAGAATCCTGCCTAATAGAAACTAACTACTATAAGAAAGGATACAGTGAATAAAACAGTTACAGTATTCATATCTTAATCTATATTAAATATTCCTTAGTTGTAGCCTGCCACCTCTTATAAAAGAGTAAGGAAAATATAAAAACTATATGCTTTACAATGCTGTTTTCATTTATACTATTGCTGTCATTAGGTATATCATTCTCTTGAAAGGGACATTTTTGTCACCATAGACACACACACACACATATACATATATATATATACACACTATATCTAAATCTAATATCTATGTGTATGTCTATTTCTATATCTATATCTATCTTTATATCTAAATATACATATATATACATATATATATATATATGTATATATATATACCTGTTGGTTACCCCATTAAAATGTAAGCTTCCTGAAAGTTAGCTACCATCAGTTTCATGCAAGTTTTCCTGTATTAATTTCTGAATGCCATTGTGTTCCAATTTATTTTTAGATCAACTAACCAATAGAGAGAGAGAGAGAGACCCAAAACCATTTGTCATTAAATATCTGGTATGCTTTGGCACTGGGAATAAAAAGAAAACAAAATTGAAATCATAGTCTCAAAGAGACTCCTTTCTGTCTGAGAAGCCAACGAATAAGTTTCTATAGAATATGTAAAAAGTAAAATACAGACCAGTCCATTTCAGGAAGAGCTAATGATTAGAAAGATCAGGAACAGTCTCCCATAGAAAGTGATGCATGAACTGAACTTTGAAGGATGCACTGAGGTAAAGGTGGTCATGGAACCCAGTATCCTCCAAGGAGGGTAGGAGAAGGAATGATTTACAACACTACAAAGTTCAGTGTAACTGAAAAAAAGAGAAATGTGTGATCCGTCTGGAAAGGTAGCTAGGAGGTAGAATAAAAAGATTTTTTTTAGGTTTTTGCAAGGCAAACGGGGTTAAGTGGCTTGCCCAAGGCCACACAGCTAGGTAATTATTAAGTGTCTGAAACTGGATTTGAACCCAGGTACTCCTGACTCCAGGGCCAGTGCTTTATCCACTATGCCACCTAGCCTCCCCTGAATAAAAAGAATTTTAAGGATCAAACAGAGGTGCACACCTATCAGATATGTGATCTTGGGTAAGTCTCAAATAATCTGTGTCCCCTCTAATTCCTAAGGCCACAGTGATCAGCAAAGTTGTCACATTGTATCGGTAGAGGTTCAGGGCAGTTTCCAATGGTAAAGAAATCATAAAATAATCAAAAATATGCAAATGGAGAAGTCTGAGGAAAGAAAGGGAGAAAGGGGAGAAGGAGAGATAATGATGTGAAGGAAGATAACTCTCTTGATCACTGCAATTGGAAGAGTTTTAAAAACTAGGTTGGATAGCACTAAAATGTGTAATTAAAATGTGCCTCATTTGATCCCTCACTACAAGATGATCCTTTTATTCCTCCCAAATTGGATCTCTCTGTCACTCTCTGCTGAAACTATTTGAAAACTCATTCCTCCTCAAGTTTCATCCATCTCTTGACCCTTGGCCATGCCTTTTATTTTGCTGAGAAAATTGAGACCACACAGTGAGTCTTCTCTTCTCTCATTTGCTTAATCTCAAAACCCCTTAACATATATTCTCATTATGTCTTCCTTTCTTCTGTCTCTACCATAAAGGTGACCCATTGCCTTGTAGAGGCCAAAATTTCATGGGCATTCAATTCTAACCCCTCCAGAAGTGTGTACCCCAAACTCCATTCCCTGGTTCCTTCCCTGCGACCTTCAAATACGCTAAGTTCTACAAATACAAAAGCAAAAACAAAAACACTATCATACCCCCTTTTGACTTTTAATTTAATACTTCTTCATTTGATGCTTTTATTTCCATTATTTGAACTCACATAATAAACTGTCTCCTAACTTCATCATGCCACTAAAACTTTCATATTTTCAGTTGCCAATGATTTTTGAATTCCAAATCTGCCTTTTCAAAGACCTATCTTTATCAATTTATCTGCTGTGTTGACAGTTACCCTATTTCTTGTCATGCAGCTCCATCACCATTTAATGAATGAAGATTTTCCCATTCAAGCTGGCAGTACCCTCGCCCCCAAATTATGGCATTGAAGTTATAGTTATCTACTTGTATTTGTATTTATTAATTACATAATGATATATCTACAAGTTGGTTACTCCATGAAAATATAAACTCCTTGAAAGTAGATAGAATTTCATTTTATGTATTTATATGCTTAGCACTTAGTACTGGAATTATATACTGGCTCATAGTAATTTCTTAGACAATGTATGTTGGTTCATCATAGATAAAGAAAACTATTCTTCTATAATTCAAAGTCTTAGAATGCTGTCTTTATTTTACAGATGGTAAATGGTTAAGTGATTTGCTCATGATCATATCTATCTACCTTTATCACGTATATATTTATCCATATTCTAGGTTTAAATTGATCAACAGATTGTAGCTTTGAATACTCATATGTATCTATCTATCTATATTCATATATATATATATATATAAAACATAATATAATGAAAATCTTTATTATACTATATATATATATATCATTATATATTATAACAATACATTGAAAAGTATCATGAGAACTGGAGAAACTATAATTAAAAGTCTATATTGAATGTTTGGGATAGTTAGAAAGCACAGTGGATGTAGCAACATGACTGAATTCAGAAAAACGCATCTTCCTGAGTTCAAATCTGGCCTTAGATATCTAAAATGTGACCCTAGGCAAGTCATTAAATCCTATTTATGTCAGTTCCTCATCTCTAAAATAACCTGGGGAAGGAAATGACAGATCACTCTGTATCTTCAGCAAGAAAATCCCAAATGGAATGGCATCACAAAGTGTCAGAGAAAATTCAACTAACTGAACAACAATAAGCTTGAATGTGTACATTAAGAGAGATAACTATTACAACAGTCCCTGTATAGACATATGGACTGGAAACAAAAAAAATTACTTTATTTTGGAAGGAAACCAGCAACATGAAAGCCAATGCAACAGTGCCCTAAAAAAATCCCGAAGAACAGCAATTTAGTATTGCTGGCATTAAGAGAGTTACTGTCGATGACATCCTTTCCAAATCCAAATGTCATAAAGACAGTGCAGCAAAGGGAGAGTCAGCACTGGGTCAGCAGATACAGAAAAATGGATTTGGGGAATGTCAGCATAAATGTAACAGTAAAATCTGGGAGCATTGAAGGATGTTGCCCTAAAGAAGAATCTCTCTTTCTCTCTCCACCTATATGTATACATGTAAATATACATTTATATTTATGCATGGATGGAAATATGTACATATACTTAGATATACATACAGACATTCATGAGTGTATGAATTCTGAATTATCTCTGTGTGTTTCTAGGAGTAATCTAGAGCCTTTTAGAAGGAAAGGACAAATACAGAATTTGGAAATTATAATCTGAGAAAATTCAGGATGGAAACAAACTTTTATGAAAAAATCAGAGATATTATAAATTTTTAAGTGAATAAAAAATAAACAGAGTCTGTAGTTCATAGCAGGAAATGTGATATGACTAAAAGGAAGAAAAATAAACAAACCCAAATATGAGCTACAGTTTTTGTGGAGAGTCTGCCTGACAAATAGATATATCTTCTATCTGTTCAACAACAGTTAAAAAAATAAAAGATGGCAAATAGATAATTATAAAACATTCCTTGGGAGGCAGCAGGTATTTTGGCACATGAAAGCATGAAAATGCAATTTTATTTCAACACAGGTCAGACATATTTGAACCGTATATTTATATTATGCTTTGTCTGAAAATGGTATGCCATTTAGGACTGGAAACTGAAACTAGGAAAGTGACAATGAAAACATGGACCCCATAGTGACAGTTCCCTAGTCATCCATTTGTCCCAAAGAGAGGGCTACCATGGACCCTAGCATTAACAAGGGCAATTCAAGCCTTTAGATTCTCCAGCAGCTAAGTAAGGAGTAATTTAGTCAATAGTATTAATGATAAGTTAACTAAAATCTGTAAATAATAGAGATCTCCCAGCTATTTGAAAAGATCTGTATTTAACTCTCTGTAAGCAAACAGATTTATTGGATTATATTTCAGAGGTCTTAACACATACACACAGACACACGCACGGAAACAGTAGCAGTCATTAAACCAGATTTCCATTCACATTCTATCTAAAACATCATTGCATTATCAAGCTTAAAAAATACTAAAAGTATGTCAAAGAATTAAGTTAATAATAATAATAATTTCTTATAGAAATCCTTTGGGGATTTGTATTTGTATACACAGAACACGTCCTCTAGAAATGAATTGGATTTAGATATTTTCCTTGATAAATGTTAGGGAACAATGACTTCCCTTTATATAGGATTATTTCAACCCTTGTGTAAGGCCATTCTTCAGAGGTTTTCTTCATCAATATCCTTATGGCCACAACAATTTTTTAAAATGTGATAAAAACTATAATTTAAAATGGTAAAGGCTGTGGATGGCCTTTCTGTTTTAATCCTGCATTTGTTCTTATTGCTATTAATAGTCTACGATCCAGACCAGTTACTACTAGTACTACTACTACTACTATTACTATTACTACTACTACTACTACTACTACTACTACTACTACTACTACTGCTACTGCTACTACTACTGTTACTGCTGCTACTATTACTACTATTGCTACTGCTACTACTACTGTTACTACTACTAATAATAATACTAATAGTTCTACTACTACTACTCTTACTGATGATGATGATTTTATAAGTAGTTAAAGATTAGAGGAGAGTTTATGTGTCATTTGGTTTGATACTTACAAGAACTTATGAAGCATGTGATATTAATATTTCTCTTTTGCAAAGGAGGAAACTGAGGTTTAAAGAACTTAAGTGCCTTTGGCCAGTCTCACATCAATTTAAAAAAGGAAGATATACACTGAGGTTTTCCAAATTTTAAGTCCTGAAATTTTTCTCACGTCTGCTAAATTACCTGTCTTTTCTTTCTCATTTATATCTATTAGAAAGAAATGACTTCTAGTTAGAGGTTACTGATGTGGGAATTCAACAAGAATAGGTGTCCCAATTTTGGCAATATGGAGAATAGGAAGAAAGAAAAAAAAGAAAAGAAAATTACTTGGGAAATTCATAGGAGATCAAAGCATCCAAGAGCCAGGAGTGCAACTCATGGCCATGAGTGCTTGTAAAGAAATGTCTAAAGAATGAGTAACAAGCAAATGAAAAGAGATTCTGACAAGAGGAGGCAAATAGGGCATAATAGTTCTCACTGATGCTGGATGATAGGAAATCCATGACTAAGCTATGTGTCTAGATAGTGTGGTTCAATCAAAAGAAGCAAGATAATTAACAGGGTATCAGGAGAGAAAAGACAAATGTTTAAGAAAGCATGCTCTTAGGAGAAGACAGTGGGATGTGGAATAAGGAGAGTGAGGATGCTTGAGAGTATTTGGGGGAAGAAATAAAACAGAGGGGGTGGGAAGAGAGGGAGACGGAGAGGGAGGGAGGGAGAGAGAGAGAGAGAGAGAGAGAGAGAGAGAGAGAGAGAGAGAGAGAGAGAGAGTTTGTTGGCAATGGTTATATAATTGAAGTCTCCATCATACTATATTATGACGTTATGCCACACTTGTGATGCATTTTCCAAAATATGCATTTCTTTTTTCTGTCCATGTAATCTTTTCTGTTTTTTTTTGAAGTACAGTTCAAAGCAAAATTAAAAAAAAAAAAACTCTCTCTCTCTCTGTCACTCTCTCTCTCTCTCTCTCTCTCTCTCTCTCTCTCTCTCACACACACACACACACACACACACACAAACACAGTCTTTTATTTTCTCTGTATTTCTGTCTCTGCCTGTGTGATTCTTGATTGTCCTCTTGTCTCTGTCTCTCCATTTCCTTTTATCTCTGTGTATCTGGTTTTGTCTCTCTGAATCTCTTTGTCTCTCTCTATGTGTGTGTTTCTGTTTTCTTTGTCTCTGTCTCTCCGTTTCTCTTTTTGTGTGTCTCTCTGTCTAACTCTTCTCAGTCTCTGTCCCTCTCTCTCTTTCCAAATCTCTCTGTCGCATTGTCTCCACAACAGCAGATGGACAAATTGGTTCTTAACTTGACTAAGGAATCAGTGTTATCTTCTAAAAAATGAGCCAAAGACACATGAAAAATGTGCAATTCTATTGTGGAACTGCTTATTACTAATAAGGAGTCACTTTTTGCTGATAGAAATAATGGGACTCTTGGGGGGGGTGGAAGAATGCCTACTGAAATTTGAAGTTTGGGATATTAATGAAGAAAGCTGATGATAGTCTAGCATTCAGAGAAATTAGATTACAAAGGGTTCAGAGGAAAGTTGGCTAGGGACCCAAGAAGGTAAGTGCTTCAGAAGATGTAGGCTGGGAATAGGAGATGCGAAAAAAATTAAAGACTTGTCATAAATGTAAGCTATTTTAATAAGGAAGAAAAAAAAGTTCTTTTTCCTGATTGGTGCATAAATTTTATCATTCAACTTATTTTCTTTTAGAAAATACACAGATGTTGGAAGACAAATATGACAGTGGCATGATACTGAAAATCTAGTGTCAGGCATAATTAACTCACAGTTAGCTGAGGTTGGAAAACAAAAGCTAAAGCCAAAAGAGTGTCTGTGTGTGTGTGTGTGTGTGTGTGTGTGTGTGTGTGTGTGTGTGTGTGTGCTCATGTCTGAAGTATTTGCTTGTTGGTTGGGTGGTCAGGTAGGTGGTGTAATCACGTGGTTTGTCACTATGATGGAAGGTACTGTTCATTCTTCATTTTGAAGAGGATCAATGTTATCACTGGGTGACTTTTTTCACTTACATGTCAATTGGCTTTACCTGAGGCAAAGGTACACAAAGTCCACAGTCTCATTCTCTCTAGTCATCTTAATCCAGTGGCAAGACAAAAGTCAAGATGACTGATAATACCGAGGATGAATTCGATGACCTTGATATCTTTGTTGACTGACCAAACCCTAAATGCTCCAAAGTGTCTGCTTCAAATGCCTTCATGGAAGTTGGAATATATTGTTTTAACTCTCCAAATGCACCAAGGGAAGACTTCATATCTCTAATTCAACAGAGGGGCTTGAAACCTCGTGGTTTCTATCACTATATTGGGGTCCATAGGAGGGCCAAAGAATCTTGGTATGTGTTGGTGATGACCCCAATGAGAACATAAAGTTGCTCAAATCTTATTTTGTTTGTTTTTTTTCTCCAAAGGGGCAATTACATTTACAGTGGAAACAAAGTTGTTGAGTGACTGAACTCAGAATAGTTTTTCTTGATCACTGTCAACCTTGCAAGGGATTTCAAAGAGATTATGGCACCCAGGGAAGGAGTGGTGATTAGAGAGGGAGGCTGAAAGGCTCTTGTAGAGCATGACATTTTTACTGTATCTTGAAGAAAACCAGGAAAAACAATGACAGAAGTAAGAAGGGAAAAACCTTCCAGGTGGGGAATATGGCCAATGAAAAGGCACAGTCAGAGGTAGTTGCGAAAGAGTAAGATCTCCCTGTCTTTAAAATGTCTCCTCTTAAATGAATCATTGTCATGATCAGAATTATCTCAGGGCAGCATGGTTTTATTGATTTCACTATTGTCCTTTGAAAAGAAAGTGTCTTTATATTTCTTTCAGGATAAAATGCAAGACCTTTAGACTGATACATAAGACCCTTCAAGTGAGTCTCTGACAATCCTAGCCTATGCTCTGATTTTCTTCTCTGTGAACTTTATTTTCCACGTTAACTAACCAATTCCTTCTTTCATGAGCATGCCTCAAATACTTCTATGTTCTTATTGTTTTATACTTGGAATTCTAATGCATATTCCCATGCCTAATGGCATCAGGCCCTCTTTTACATTCTACCTTGAGTATTGCGTCCTCCAAATCCATATCCTTCAATCTTGTCATTTTGTGCATGGACCTTATCCCATACTACAAATTCAACCATTACTATTGCAATCTATGCATTGTGTGCATCCATATCTTTTTTCCCCCTTCATATCATAATCTCATAGAGCAAAGACTAAACCCATCTCAAAAATCACACACTGCCCAATACATTGACCTTAGTAGACCTTAGATAACATTTCTGAGAAATGAGAGCTTGAATAAACTCATGACTGAGCTGATGGAGGTCTTATCACAGGACAATATTTTCTCCAGATACTTTTCACTTAAAAGAGACGTAACTTTATTCAAGGTACCCAGTGTATAAATTCCTGAAGCAAGTGATGGCTCAGCTTCAGTGGTTGCTACATCTCTAGTGATGTGCCTCTGTATTTCACTTTTAGAGAGCTTTATTTGATAGAAGATACTTTCTTTTATTGCACTGAAATAATGGACACATGACTCAACTTCTCATGGGGTCCCATTGGTCTTAGCACCTGAAAAATATGGTTCTTTTATGCATTTTGTTGATTCCTAAAATATATCTCCCTTGCCTCAAGTTAGAAGAGGAGAATGAATGAGCCCTCCCCTTTTAGTACCAACCCTTTACAGCTTCAAATTTATTGATACCCAGTTCTGCTTCTTCCTGCCAAGAGCAACTTAGTTGCTAAAATAATTGTTGTCATGAGAAACTACATCAATAAACTATGAAAATATCGAGTACATCAAGTGAAAATTCAATTGTGCGACACAGTTGACAAGTCTCAAAGCAGAGCCATGCCAGCCTCTTGTTAGCCCCTCATTCCAGAGGACAACCTGGACCTCCTTTTTGAGGCTTAGAGGATGAAGAAACTCTCCTTTTAAGAGCTCTTCACTTCACAATATAAAACATTCAAACTCTAAGGTATTTTCTCGTGTATAAGAAACCAAAATTCTTGTAACAAATATTTCCCATCAACACACATAAATTAAGGAGATGTAACAACAGCAACTTTCTGCTAACTAGTTTCAGGAACAAACTAATCATTGGGAATCAATAACAGAGTTTTAGAGTAATTAATTTTTAAACTTGGATATGGGAAAAAAACGCTTAGAAAAAGAACTCTTCGTAACGAGTCATCAATCCTTGCAGTTTTAGTGAATTTTGAGAACCCTTGAGTTTGAACCATTCTGTCTCATTAAATTTCCCATGTCTGGCAACAGCAATTTTCTTTCAAGTCTTTATTTTGAATAAATCTCCATGTGTTTCCATGTAAATATAATAATTCTTCATTAATCAGAAAACTTTTGAAGGTTGAAATAAATCACAGAAATATAAAATAGTAGAATATTATTTTATTCTATTGGCAGATGACGCTAGTAATAAGAAATTATCTTGGAAAAATTTGTTCACAATAATAATAAAGCTGTGAAAGTATATAATGGATCCTGGGTTCAAGCCTGGGTAATTGCTTGAAACTTTCCTAATCCAAATCATTCATTTTAAAACAGAAGTGCCACTCAAATGTCCATCCTGGGCTCCCCTCTCATGAATTTGATTATCATTTCTATGCTAACTATTCTCAGATCTACCTGTCATGCCCCAAATTTTCTGATGACCTCCAGTCTCTCATCTCCATCTTTTTTGTAAGAATTGTCAGACTGGATGACCAGTAGACATCTTAAACTAAGCATATCCATAGCATAAAACCTCTATTTTTTCCTTTCTCTTTTCCACTCTTCACTAGCTCCCACTGCTATTATCAGATCTGTGGCCAATACCTATAGATTCCACATCTGCAGTACGCCTTGAATATGCCCCTCTTCTCTGACATTGCCCACATTTCACTGCAGGTCCTTGTCACTGTCACCTAAGTCCCGGAGCCTTTCACTCTTCTGTTTGTTGTTCAAAGTTCATCACAACCTTCTGTCCATTTAACCTTTCCAATACATTTACACTTTACTTCCTACTTCAGTGACCTCATGAAACTTGCCTTTTGGCTGTTCCACTAATTATGTACTTTGTCTCTCAGCCCTAGGCAGTTTCTCTAGCCAGTCTTCATCCCTAGAATGCTCTCCTTCCTCCATTTCGCCTGGTACCTTCTCTGGCCTCTGAAAAAGGTTTTTCACTTTTTATTACTCTTTTTTTTTACCTGAAAGCCTCAATTCTAGTGCTTTATCTCAATGGATCATTTCCTATTTATCTTATACATTGTTTTGTATATGTATCTATCCTAAATATTTCTAATATTATACATTGCTTTGTTTGTGTTATTTCTATTTTCTCAACACCATTGGATTGTAAGCTTCTTGGGAAAAGGTACTGTCTTTTGCCTCTTAATATGCCCAGTATATAGCATAGTCCCTGTTGGTGTTAAATTTAGTAGTAGTAGTAGTAGTAGTAGTAGTAGTAGTAGTAGTAGTAGTAGCAGCAGCAGCAGCAGCAGCAATAGTAATAGTAGTAGTAGTAACAGTAGTAGTAGTAGGAACAGTAGTAGTAGTAGGAACAGTAGTAGTAGTAGTAACAGTAGTAGTAGCAGTAGTAACAGTAGTAGTAGTAGTAACAGTGGTAGCAGTAGTAGCAGCAGCAGCAGCAGCAGCAATAGTAATAGTAGTAGTAGTAACAGTAGTAGTAGTAGGAACAGTAGTAGTAGTAGGAACAGTAGTAGTAGTAGTAACAGTAGTAGTAGCAGTAGTAACAGTAGTAGTAGTAGTAACAGTGGTAGCAGTAGTAGCAGCAGCAGCAGCAGCAGCAATAGTAATAGTAGTAGTAGTAACAGTAGTAGTAGTAGGAACAGTAGTAGTAGTAGTAACAGTAGTAGTAGCAGTAGTAACAGTAGTAGTAGTAGTAACAGTGGTAGCAGTAGTAGCAGCAGCAGCAATAGTAATAGTAGTAGTAGTAGTAGTAGTAACAGTAGTAGTAACAGTAGTAGTAGTAGTAGTAACAGTAGTAGTAGTAGTAGTAACAGTAGTAGTAACAGTAGTAGTAGTAGTAGTAACAGTAGTAGTAACAGTAGTAGTAGTAGTAGTAACAGTAATAGTAGTAGTAGTAACAGTAGTAGTAGCAGTAGTAGTAACAGTAGTAGTAGTAGTAACAGTGGTAGCAGTAGTAGCAGCAGCAGCAGCAATAGTAATAGTAGTAGTAGTAACAGTAGTAGTAGTAGTAACAGTAGTAGTAACAGTAGTAGTAGTAGTAGTAACTAGTAGTAGTAGTAACAGTAGTAGCAGTAGTAGCAGCAGCAATAGTAATAGTAGTAGTAGTAGTAGTAGTAGTAATGGTAGTGGTGGTGATGGTGGTGGTGGTAGTAGCAATGGTAGCTGCTTAATAAATGGTGACTGAGGGACAGCTAGATGGTGCAATGGAGAGAGCACGCATCCTAGAATCCGGAGGACCTGATAAGTAGATTTGATGGAAGCTTAGGAAAGAAGAGATTTTTGTGCAGTGGAGGGGTTCTGATTTTGAAAGAGGATGTATATAGTTCCATGTTATTACAGATAGAGGGCCCAGGAAGGAGAAACCGATTTCCTATACAAATTGCCATGTAGAGAAACTAGTTGTTAAATTAGAAAATTCTGGGAATTTTGGTTGGGGAAATGGAGACCGAGATTGATTCCAATGAAAGGGATCTTTCTCTCACAGCATTATCTATTGTATTCTAATCTGGATAAGTTATCTGATTTAGTTTGCTATCAGATTGGATAAAAAGATTATATTCATTATTCACTATTGTGATGTTCTTTGGAGTACTTAAAAGGAAGGAATTTAAATCTTAAGATTTCATTGGGGGCACTCTTTCCCTATTAAGGGCTGGTAATCTGGAGAGAGCTTTGAACCTAAAATTCATAACCCTTCAGCTAACAATAATTAAAGGAGAAAGTTAGATCAATAGATAGAAAAATAGAAAGATAAATAATAGATATAATTTCCCTTCAGTTAAAAATGCTTAAATTAGTTGATCAATATAAAGTTAGAGGTAAATTAGTTGATAGTTAAATAGATAGAAAGTAAAATTTGGGGTGGATAAAGCACCAGCCTTGGATTCAGGAGTACCTGGGTTCAAATCTGGTCTCAGACAATAATTACCTAGCTGTGCAGCCCTGGGCAAGCCACTTAACCCTATTTGTTTTGCAAAAACCTAAAAACCTAAAAACAAACCAAAAAAAAGTTAAATTAGTTGATAGAAAGATAGAGGTAAGTATAGGTATACCCTTATCTTATCTGTTAGCATTTGACACAGATATAGGTATACCTGAAATCTTTCTATTTAGATATTCTTTTACTTAACTATTAAATACAGTATATCTTTCCAAATCTACCAATCTCTCTGTCTGTCAATCAAATTCTATTCTGATCTCAAGGAATCTCTTTGGATGAGAGGGTGGGTTACATCATGGACCTACATGTAATCTACCTAGAACACAGAGAGAGAGAGAGACACCTAGAATTTTTGTAATTTTAAAAAAGACAACAAGGGGAGGCAATCACCTCCCTGATTCTCCCTATTCTGGCTGTAGAAAAGTCATCAAGCAATGTCAGTTTCATGGACCGCTTCCAATCTTTAGGAAAGTTTCCAATCAACAGAACCATGTCAAATTGTAAAGGTTTCAAACAGACTAAGGCGGCTCTTCTGATCCTTTAAGGTGAAACCTTTCTTCCAAATACAGCAGAACACTAAGTTCTAAGCGTCACAGAGAGGACCATTTATATTCATTAAGGACCTTTTGAGCAGTACATCTAACGTGCAAAGTAGGCCACATGTGAAATTTGGAGTTGTAAAAGCAGCTTGTTCTATAGAAATAAGCCTCAGTTTAAAGCGTTTCCTGGCTGGTACTGTGAACTAAACAGGTCTTTGCAGAAGCTGGTACAAATCCCTTAGGCTATATTTTTGATAGCAAAACAACCAAGCAATGGATTGAGAAACACTACCAGATATCATATAAATTCTGGTTTGGGCCACTATGACTCCATAATTGCCTGATGTTGTTTACTTTGGGAAACCCTTTGCTTTGGCACCAGGAAAAGAGGTCAAATAGGTGAACATGTTTATTCCCACCCACCCACCTACTTTGCCACTGCTTTAATTGCAGATAACAAAATTCAATAAAAAATGTCAGTTAACACGCTATAAGCCCAGAAGTTACTAGAGGCAATTAAAACAATGCAATACAAAGCAATGTAACAGAGAAGGCGTTAATTTATCTTCTGCTAGCCAACCAAGCTGGGAACTTCTGGGAATATAATGACAAAGTACTTTTTTTTTCCTCCCTTACAGTCTACTGGCTGGATGGTGCAGTGGATAGAGTCAGGAGGACCTGAGTTCAAATCTGACCTCAAACACTTAATAATTATCTAGCTGGGTGGCCTTGGGCAAGTCATTTAACCCCATTGCCTTGAAAAAACTAAAAAAAAAACATTCTACTGAGGAATATAAGAAACTTATACAAATAAAATGATAAGGCATATGTAAAGTAGCATTTGGTTGGTAATTTTAAGATTCAGAGAGATGAACGGGAAGAGAGGTATAGAATCAGAAAAGGTTTATGTAGGTGGCTGCAACGAAATTAGATTTTTAATAAGATGAAAACACATATATTTGCATACATACACACATATACCAATGAAAATAAAAGCAAAAAAGAGGGTTTCATATATAATATATATATAGTAACCTGTATATTTATAGTAGATAAATTTATGTATATGTTTATTTTGATTTCATACATGCCCATTTAAATATCTATATAATATATTATCTACAGAAACATATCCAGATTCATTTAAGTATATATCGCTATCTAAATAATATATAGACATATATGCTTATATAGATAAGCAGTTTTCTTTTCCCCTACAAACTCATAGAAGTTACTATGAGCTAGAGCTAAAGGTGCTTCCAGGCATCCCACTATGTTATTTACTGACTGAGGGTTGGGGCCACTAAGTGACATACCCAAGATCACATAGTTATTAAGTAGCAGAATCAGGATTTGAATTCAGTCCATAAATTTAATAGTCTTGATCCTTTCCTTGATTGACTCTATCATGCACTATCAAGAAGGTGAATTCCATGTCACCCTGGGGCAGTGCCTTCAGATCTAAATCATGTAAATACTATAAAGTACAAGCAAAAAGCCATTTTGGAGGATTTTAAATATTTTCCACTTTTTCAAATTCCTTCTATTCTTTTTCTATCCTATTCTTTTACATGTTTATTCTTTTTTTCTCTCCTTTGTTACTTTCCCTTCATTTTTTTCCCTTTTTACTGAGGGTACAATTGTTAAGATAGCTAGGAAAAAAATAGGCATCTTTTTAGTCTAAACCTCCTCAGTTTAAAAACATGAAAACTGAGGTCGACAGAAAAAGGGCATTGATTTTGAATTCAGAGGACTTGCCCTGAATCTATGCCTCCCCTGACTACTGGGATAATGCCATTTCATTTATGCTGCATTGATTTATCGCATCATTTTTGCCAAATCGAAGAGCATCTCCTTGAGTCTTTTCTAGTTAGTCTTTCCTTCTTGGAGAAGATCAGCAGGGTATGCCTTAATGTATTTCCATTTTCTTCCCTTTAGTTTTGATTTTTTTTCCTGGGTCTCTTGTGGAATTTGTTACTTATTATTGACATTGTTGGCGTGGTTTAATAATGGACACAGATTTGAGCAGAGAGTCAAGACTCATCTCCATGAGTTCAAATCTATTTTCAGACTGCATGAGCCTAAGAAAATCATTTAACCCTCTTTAGCTCAGTTTTGTCATCTGTAAAAAGAGTTGAAGAAGAAAATGGTTAAACTGTTTTGCTATCTTTGCCAAGAAAATCCCAAATAGAGTCATGAAGAGTCAAACACAACTAAAAAATGTTTAAAAATTAGCAACACCGACATTGTTAAATTTGATCTCTCTGATGGCTAAATTAAAGTTTGGAGTTGGCTGCCTAAGTTTTATTGTAGTAGTAGTAGTAGTAGTAGTAGTAGTAGTAGTAGTAGTAGTAGTAGTAGTAGTTGTTATTTTGTTTTTGTTTGTTTTAGAAAATATCTTTGAATTCTTTAAATTGCTCCTCTGGTTTTTGCTTGTTTTTATTTTGTTTTGCTTTTGTATTCAAGAAATAATGACAGTTTTGTTTTTGCTATTTTTTACATTGTGATTTCAGTTCTTTTGACTTAGGCTCTTTTGAAAGTGTTTATCATCCTTACATTTTCTATATACATACTATCTTTAAAATGAATATATTCTACTTGTTTAGAAATGATGCTTTCTTTTAATACTATATTTTTTCCTCATCCTTTGTCCTTTCCCAGTGAGTTTTTCTCTCTCTATTGTTTCACTGGAAGATTTGTCACCAGGGATAATCTGATAATCTTTCTTTTTTTTTCTCTTAAACCATTAGGGGACCATTGGTTACGCTTTCAAACTCACACTATTCTGTCCTTCTTCATGGGTTTGTTTGTAATTTCCATTTATATATAGCAATATTTTTTCATAGAAGTCTAGATTCTATTCATTGATGATATGGAGGACGTATTTCCTTCGGTTATTAATATATTTCCTGTTGTAACACAAAGTCTTTAATTGGCTTTTCTTTCTCCTTTAATTTTTGGTAATTTCAATCATTCTTGTCCTTCTTCCCTTATTTGTCTATCAAGCACTTTTTGCCTACTATTCTTTTGATGAAAATTTCCACGAGAGACAAATTTCAAAGATATCTCATCCTCCTTCTATCCTAGGTAATGCACATAAAACTATCCTTGGTATCTTCCCCAAGTGACTTCTAGGAGTACATAATTAAGTACAACTGAATGCGTTTTATTATATTTTTCAAGCCTATCCATGAACAATTAATATTTTTACAATTATTTATATCTAATTTAAATTATGAGGATGCTTGTCAATTAAGGAATGACTCAGCAATTTATGGTATATGATTGGGATGGAAAAATATTGTTCTATAAGAAGTGATAAGCAGGATTATTTCAGAAAATCCTGCAAAGATTTACATGAACAGAGGCAAAATGAAATGAGAAGAACCAGAAGAACATTATACACAGTAACATCAATATTACATGTTGAATAATCACGAAGGGCAACTTTTCTCCTTAATTCAATGATCCAAAGCAATCTCAAAGGTCATATGACAAGGCATTTTATCCACTTCCAGAGAAAGAGCCAAATCACTTTCTTTTTTCTGTCATTTTTTTTTTCAAATTTGGATTTTCTTGAACAAATTGACTAATATGGAAATGTTTTGTGTAATTGTGCAATGTATAATCCATATCAGATTGCTTACTGCCTCATGGAGGGAGGAAAAGAGAGAGAGAATTTGAACTCAAAACATTTTTTAAATTTTAAAAATTTTTAAATTTTAAATTTAAATTTAAATTAAAAAAATTTAAATGTTTTAACATATAATTGGAGGAAAATAAAATATTATGGAAAAAAGAAAGACTTGGATCAACCTGCTTGAAATAATGAAGAGTGAAATGAACAGACCCAAGAGAACATTGCATTGAGTAACAGCAATAGTGTTTTAAGCAAAATTTTGAGTGAATAAATCATTTAGCTTTATAAATACTCAAACTAAATTAACTATAAAGGAAATATGAAAGAAGATACTATTTGCATCTAGAGAAAGAACTGATAAATAGAATCATGTTTAGAATGATTTACATGTGTATATATATAAATATGAATAAATATATATATATATATATATATATATATATATATATATATATATATATATATAATATGTATCTAATGGTGGCCATCTCTAGGACAAAGGGAGGAAAAAAGTAAATAAAATTACATGATACCTTTACTATATATTTTAAAGTAATTTGAATGTAAAAGATTTGCAGTTTCATATACATCATTTTATTATACTATATAAATGCGAGTTTTCCTAATAAATTAAAAATAATATTAATATTTAAGGAAAATGAATGCTTGCTTTTTTCCCAGGCTTCTAGGACCACATATATACATGGTGTTTTATCCCAATCCCCACCTTTTCAGGTAAAAGTCTGTCTTTCCATAACTCAAAGAGCAAAGGAAATAGAATAGTAAATAAAAGGTTGTTGGAGGGGGTAGAGGGAAATTTCAGGTCTTTTGGAAATTTGGAGCCATACTACCAGAATATGGTGGCTAAGGCTGAATGATGCTGAGTGAGTTAGTGATTAAAGACATGCTTTCTCTGCTGTTGTTATATTGGATAGTATTTCATTTACAGATTTGTTCATTTTCTAAAACACCAAGACAGCTAATTTTTCTACATATTTTGCATATAACTTCTACTTTGGAGACCTCCAATTTGAGAGATTGTGAGTCTCAGTAACATATCTCTTCCTTTACATGATAGCTTGGGTAGGCATGCTAACTGAATACTTGGGGTAAATTGCCTCTCTGTTTATTCATTTCTGGCTGTGTAACAATCTAAAACTAGATAGAGGGGGCATCCACCAAAGTAAACAAGCAAATAAAAAAGGTTTTAATTTCATCAAACAAGCCTGACTATTTCAACTGAAGTTTTAGTTTTTAAAAAAAGGAAAGTAGATATTAATTACCCATGTTTGCACACATTTAAAGATAGCAGCATATGTTTTTGGAAATGTCGATTTCACAAGATGTTTTACCATGATTTTGATTTTCCAATTGTGCAACAGGAAATTTATTCTTTTTCCCCAAAGACACAGAAGGAACCCAAACGTCCAGCCCAATTCCCTTTATTTGCCCTTTGATAAATATTTTGATCAACAAATAATCATTTGGAAATCATCATCTGATAAAAATGTAAAAGATAATATATACAAACAAATAATGAATTTATTGTCAGAGAACCTTGATTTCAAACCTGTTTGTTCCACTGACTGTTCAGGTAACCTTGGGCAAATCATATCTTCTTTGCGTAAGTCACTTTATATAATTTTTAAATCTGTAAAAGTGAAAGTTTAGCCTCAATAACCCTTAGGATTCCCTCCAACTCTAAATTCATAATCTTATGAACACATAGATAGGGCAAATATTACCCCCAAGAATTATCTTTTTTTCCCTCTTGGGGTTTAGGAGAGGAAGGCAGAAACAAACTTGAAAGAGAAAGAAAAAATATTTAGGAAGGAAGGAAGAAGGAATTGTACTATATGTTCTTGTGCATACTTGAGTTTGTAAAACAGAGTTTACTTTTATTTCTATTTTTCCTTTGAATGAAAGAAGTCCTCCATATTGCTAAGTAGTTTATTTCCTACAGAAGCATAGATCTCATTCATAGTGTTGTCATTAAATCATTAAAACCATTTTCAACTTCTTTCAATAATGCATTTGTTTTATATTTGAATACACACATGTCCAATATTCTGGAGACTCATGTCAACCAAACATCACTAAAAATAAAGAAGCCATTCTTGGGAGGGAATTTGAGGTGAAAATTGCCCTCTTTTTTCTTAAATTCTTCCTGTATTCAAGATGGGGAACCATCGTCTTTCAAACTAGGCAAAGCACAAGACTAAACAGAGTGGTCCACCTTGCAAATGTTGCCTAGAGCAAAAACTGTCATTTAAGTGTTTGTTGTTAAAGAGATTGCTTGTTCAGATGTTGGCTAGGATATTAAGGAAAATATATGTTTCATTATTGTGAAAGTTCAAAAATAATTTTAAAGTGTGAGAAAATAATTTCACAGCTCTAAAAATGCTCACAAAAATGATGATTGGTGAAAAAACTGAGATTACCATTGCTCACCAAAGTATGATATGTATGCTCTGACATAGCCCAATAGCTCTAACCCTTAACTCTATATTAGTTCATATGCAAATAATAAATTAATAAACAGAGAGTGCAAATGTGCTTATTTTTATTTTTTTAAAGCAAAACTATCTCCTTTCCCTCCTTCCTCCTTAACCCACTTTTACTCCGACTGAAAAATGAAAGAAAAAGGCAAAACTCCTAGTACAGTCAAGCAAACCAAATTCCTCCCATTGGTCATATCCAAAAGGAAAATTTCTGAGTCTTCACTCTGAGTGGTCATCTGTCTGGCAAATAGGGGTAGTATTTTTCATCAAAATCCTTAATCACCTTTGATAATTGAATGCATCAGATTTCTAGAATGGATCAGATTTCAATTGTTTGTCTTTACAATGATACTACTAATGGATTAATTGTATTCTTATATTAATTATCTAACTTATCTATCTTACATTAATGATATAGCTTCACTCCTCATGTGTTCCTACAGGTCTTCTTAGATTTCTCTAAAATTGTCCCTTTCATCATTTTTATGGCATAAGAATATGCCTTCACATTCATTAGTTCCCAATTGTTGGATATTTCCTTATTTTCTAATTATTGTTATAATAATTTCATTCATATGGGTCTTTTCTTGTTCTTTTATCTTTTTGGAATGTTTTCTTAATATTAATACCACTGGTTGCAAGAGAAGATAGTGTTTAAAACTTAGGAGGGTCATCATTCCAAATTGCTCTCAAGAAGGGCAAGTACAGTTTACAGTTCTATTATCGATGCATCAATGTACCTGTTTTTCAACATTCCTTAACAGCATTTGTCACTTTACATTTTTCCCCCAGCATAAAATTGCCAATTTGATGAGTAAAAGGTGGGTTTTCAGAGTTAGTTTAATTTGCATCTCTCTAAATAATGATTAGGATAATTTTATATGGCTATTGATAGCTAACATTCTTTTGCATATGATACAACTATTTATATAGAACAAGAATTGTCAATCTATTTGAAAGCAATGAAGATTATCCACTGGAATATATTCAAGAACAGAATGATGCTCTGTTCGTTTATTAAATAAAAGTGCAACATAAACTCTAACTAGAAAAATATTGTTCGAATTTGAGAGGGTTAAGACCAGAAGTTAAAATCTCAGTTCTGACATAATTTACTGCTACGTGATGGCAGTTGAATCATGAACTGTAAAATTTTGTCTGGCTGATTGATGAAGACTCATTTCTACAGCAATGCAGAATGACATAGATGGAGGAATATGAATCTTGCCCTCCTTCCCTAAATGCCATTATGACAAGCCCAAGAGAATTGGATGGACTAAAATGTACAATCTCATTTCAAATATACTCCCCTGGTTAAAATCCAACATCAGACTATTTCTATTTTATGTGAAAATAACTAAACTTTAGAAACTCTTCCTATGTGATCAAGATACTGAAAATAACATATTGATTTTTTAAAAAAGATATATACTTTTTTTAGGTTTTTGCAAAGCAAATAGGGTTAAGTGGCTTGCCCAAGTCCACGCAGCTAGGTAATTAAGTGTCTGAGGCCATATTTGAACTCAGGTACTCCTGACTCCAGGGCCAGTGCTCTATCCACTGTGCCCCCTAGCTGCCACGAGACAATAGCTTTTAACTTGTATAGTGCATGAATGCAATAACTTCCTTCTTCAAAGACATACTATTGAGACAATTATTTCATCAAGTAAATTACATTTTGTTTTGTTTCATGAAATTTCAATTATGTGTTCGGATAGATAAAAATGAGACAGGTAAAAAATAGTTAGAAGAATAAAATAGAAACATGCCCAACCTTTCATCACAACTTAAATATTCAAAATAAATTACAGCTCTATTTTTCCACCCCCTACACAATGACAATTATGAAAACATAAATTTTAAAATGATACGTTTTTCTTAATCCAAATATTCCTAAAAAGAAAAAGGAACCTAAAGAAATTAGCATTTTAACAGCATATTTTCACCTGACTTGGAAATTCACAATTTCTCAGTGTATGAGCTTCTTTATATCAAGGCCTGTCTTTTGTCTTTCTCTGTATTTTCTTTGCTTAGCACGCCTATAACTTCATAGATAATTAATACTAGGTGACTAGCAGATGTTCTTTTGAGAAAGAAAATACTGAACTTGACATCACCTTTGATTCTCCCACAAACTTGTTTTGTTAAATTCAAATATAAAATACAGATTAATATTAATAGAAATTATAGACTGGTATAATGAAATTGTAATATAACTTCCATTATGTGATATCACTAACAAGCTTTGATTAGAAAAGGAACATTTTTTTAGTAAAGAAACAAGTGATTGATCTTTTACTGAGAGGGCAGAATCTGACAACTACATTTTCTAACATAAATTTACCAGCTTTCTATACTTTTTTATAAGACAGGTATAATTATAATGTGGAAATGACAAATTACCAAATTTTATCAATTGTACGTCTTTAATAGTTTTTCCTGGTTTCATCTTGCTGGAATCAGCCTTCAGCACCATTTCAAATTCAATAAACACATGTTAAAATCTGACCAGAGGAAATAGAACATTTAAGTAATATTCAACTCCTGCCCTGATGGTTTCTATAATCTCTGAAAGGACCTGGTAATGAAAAAAGATGCCACCCAGGTGATATAATTTAGTCTCCCAAGAGAAGGTGACGTTGTGGATTAATTACAGATTTTTCTGCCTGTGGTGGAGAGTTCAAATTTTGAAGATTTTTCAATGACAGTGTATTCATCTATTTCAGTTGCCACCCCCCCCCCAGTTAGCATTCTAGAAACTTCAGACATAGGCTTATACTTATTCTGGTCTTGGAATTAGCATTTATTCTGGTGACCAAGGACAAGGATTCAAATCTCAACTTCTGAAGTCTAATACCAGCTTGATTGTGAGCAAGTCAAGTGAAGTCAAGAAACATTTATTAAGCCTCTATTATTCACTTGGCAATGTGGTAATTATTGGGAAAGTCATCTAGTCTCTTTTGTCCTTATTTTTAATTGAAGATGATTAGATTGAAAGGATTAAAAATCACTAAGCAGTTATAATGCTGATCTAAGGATCGTAAATCAGAGGCTTGAGGTGGGATTTGAACCCAGGTCTTCCTGAGTATAAACCAAAATTTCAAAAAAAAAGAAAAAAAATCAAATATTTGTCCATCATTCTGACATAGACATGTGCTTGTCTACTCTTTTTCTGAAGATGTGATTTTTCTCCTATTTTATTTTCAGTGCCAATCAGAGGGGATGAGCAATGTTTGTTAAGGGACTTCATTCAAAATCAAAAATTAAATGTACTTGACTATAGCATTAGTAAAGTATCCCTGAAGATCTCAAAAGAAGTCAGCTTTAATTACTGATCAGATATGGGGAGGGATACAGAACATTTCACCTGCATGTCACCCGTTGATAAATGGCAACCTGATCCCACTTGTGTCATCACCCCCTTTGAGAAATAATTGTCCGATGTGACATTATCTCCATTCCCAAACAATCCTCCATTCTCTTATCTCTCCTACCTCTTCTATGGTCTTTGACAACATGGGAACTTCAGTGCTAGAGCTAGAAGAAACCTCAGATGCCATCTAATCTAATGTAGGCTAGAATAATTATATTTATTGATTGAATAATGAAAAATATAACTTTCTGGAACTGACTTTCTCAGAACAATTTAAAATTTTTAACCACTCATCATTTGAAAATAAAACAGATTTTTTAATATTAATACCTATATCTAAGCCATCCAACTTGCTTTGAATATTAAACTGGAGAGGACACACAGTACAGTCTTTAAGGAAAGGGGTGAGGATACAAGAAAATGTAGTATTATATTGTCATTTTTGACTTGTTGATATAATATGGGGCAAGTCACAAGATTGCTCTATGCCTCAAGCACTTTCTAAGATTTGCTTCCTGAGGAACAACCAGGTTGTGATCTGCATTGACAGAGAAAGTGCGAGCAAAGAGAACTATCTCCCTGAGTTATCTGAATCACAAAATCAACACATATCCATACAACGTGTTTGGTGCCAAGAATGAATCCAGAGGGCTTGGGTCACTAACATTTGTACTAAAGAAAAATGAAAATGATATGAATCAGCCTTTTAACTATCCCCTAGTGTTGCAAAACAGTGCAGTCAGAGCACATAGAATCTCTTCAGTTCTCTTTTCTTCAGGGGAGGGTGTTACATAACATGATCTCAATAGTAACTCCAACTTTTCCAACTCCATGATCCCCATCATCTCCAACTGATATTTCAAAGGTATTGCACCATTTTCACAAAAACAAAACAAAACAAGGTTTACACAAAATGTGGCCAGCTGTACCATTTCCCTTCGCATTCTATGATAGAGTTACTGAGGTTGATCTCTGTTTAGAAAATTCTGTGATAGAGAAAATTGTACACAATAGGAGCATTATTGTGTGATGACCGGCTATAATGGACTTTTTCCCCTCAGCAGTTCAGTGATCAAGGAAAATTCTTAGATTTGTGATGGAAAATGCCATCCACATCCAAAGGAAAACATTATAGAGTCAGAATGCAGACCAAAGCATACTATTTTCACTTTTTAAAACTTGTTTTATGTTTTTTTAAAAATTTTTCTCGTGTTCTCCCCCGACTTTGGTTCTGATTCTTCTTTCACAGTATGATTATTGTAGTAATATGCTAAAATTGTAATAGGTAATATGTTAAATATAAGATTACTTGCTGTCAGGAGGTGGGGGGAGAGAAGGGAGGTAGGTAGAAAAATGTGGCACTCAAACACTCCTAAAAAGATACATGTTGAAAACATCTTTGAATGTAATTTAAAATAAATGAAGTAAAATATCATTAAGAAAAGAAAATATCTTAAGACCAAATCCTGCTCTGATAAATGCTAATTTTTTGTAACTTTGGTCAAGTCACTTAATTCTTTGACTATAGAGATATTGAGTTATCTCTCTATCTCTGTCTCTTTTACAATAACTTCTTTGTTTTTCAGATGATTCCCACACATCTGGCACAAGGTGTGACTTTGCCTATAGGTCTCATACCTTTTAAGTAACTTTTGCTCACTGAAAGACATTACTTTTTTTTTTTTTTTCATTTTCTCTGAATTGGATTTGGTCAACTACGCTTCACTAACAATATACATTGTGTGAAGTTGTACTATGTTTCCTGAAAGAATTCCATCTGGTTTTATTGTTCATGCCCATTTTTCATCACGGTCCAGTTACCTCTTGGGCATCCAGCCATCAGTCATACTTCAAATACCTTCAGTTGTTCCTTAACATTATTGTAACTGTCATTCCTTCATTGTTTAAAGGTTAACTGTGTTCCAGTACTTCACTGTTGGACTTCAAAGTTGTTTATTAAGTGTTGGGCATGGTTTCTAGTTTAGTGATGAACTTACTCCACAAGATGCTTGGCATCCCTGTAAAGGCTGTGGGAAGAGAATAAGAAGCATTTATATGGTGCCCATTCTGTGTCAGACACTATACAAAGAACTATTTACAAATACCTCTTTTGATCCTCAGCAAAACCCAACAAAGTAAATGGTATTATTATTCCCTTTGGAGTTAATCAAATTAAATAATTTTCCCAGTGTTACAAACTACTACATTCCCGAGGCTACATTTGAATTTGATGATCCTTATTCCATGCCCTGTGTTTTATTCCCTGTTTCTTCCTAGTTACCTCTACAAAAGAGATGTGGAAGCTATCACCTAATCGTAATGACCACATAGAGAAGTTTGAGTATCTCAACATTTTCAAACTCTTTAACTTTGTCTTTTATGTTTTAAAGAGTTGCTCTATCTGGTCTTCCCCAAAATACAGAGCAGCTAGCTTATAGGATTACTTTTGTTCGTTTTTTGGTCAATTGACTGAGTCTTATAAAGAATAAGAATTTGTTAAAAAAAAGTTTTCAGTCTGTTATGCTGGGAAATTTTGTGTGTGTGTGTGTGTGTGTGTGTGTGTCTGTGTGTGTGTGTGTGTGTGTGTGTTTGTATATCTTAGAATGATAAGTAATCCACTTTCATTTTCTTAATCTTCAGTAGCACTGTGATAACTATACTATATTTAAATGAATTTTTAAATATCTTTGAGAGACAGAATTGCATACTAGATAGAGATAATTTTTGGAAGAAAAACAAGCTTTTAAATGAAACATTTCCATTTTCTGACTGTGATGTTTTCCAAATCGTTTAACTTCTCAGGCAGCTAAAGAAAATGCACAATTGGATGAGTAGACGGTGCGGCTAGGTGGTGCAGTGGACAGAGCACTGACCCTGGAGTCAGGAGTACCTGAGTTCAAATCCAGCCTCAGACACTTAATAATGACCTAGCCGTGTGGCCTCGGGCAAGCCACTTAACCCCATTGCCTAGCAAAAACTAAAAAAAAAAAAACAAAAACAAAAACAATTGGATGAGTAGAGGGAGCTTCTTCACTGGAGAGTTCTCTATTCCAATTTTCTTCCCTTACATATATGTACTAATATTATTCATTGTTGTCCAGTCATTCTAATTGTGACCAAGTCCTCCAGTTTATTTTACAGAGGAGTGTTATTAAGTTATTAAGCAGTGTCAAATGCCTTGCTTAAAGTCACACAGCTGGCAAGTGTCTAAGGCCATATTTGAACTACCCTATAGTTGCCTCTTCTGATAGGATGATCATTAGCATAGATGGACTTCAGGATTTTTCTTTAATTTACTGTGGCATTTATAGTCTATTGCAAATGTGACTCTATTTATTTATATAACAAATTTCCACCATTAATCCCTAATTCTTCTTCAATCACTTAACTAATTGGATGATTCATTTCAATCCTTCCTTTATCTATGTCTTTAATTATCTTATTTCTACATACACACGCACACACACACATAAACACAAACATACATACACTCCAATAACCTGTAAAACGTTAAAACTTGGTAGGGATTTCAAAAGTTATCTTTTTCCCATCCAATTTCCTTCCATTGTTTAAAGATCTATGCCAAGGGTCATTTCCTTTAATAAACCTCCCTTTGTTCTCTGCCCCATGTGGTATAGAGAACTAAGCATCGAATGAGGAAGACTCATCTTCAGGAGTTCAAATCTGCCCTCTAACACTTGCCAGCTATGTGACTTTGGTCAAGTAGCTTAA
Organism: Macrotis lagotis; assembly: GCF_037893015.1. Taxonomy (NCBI): domain Eukaryota; kingdom Metazoa; phylum Chordata; class Mammalia; order Peramelemorphia; family Peramelidae; genus Macrotis; species Macrotis lagotis. The sequence goes on along the minus strand of NC_133663.1, from coordinate 23,095,971 downwards.
CCCTATTTGACTCAGTTACCTTGTTTGTAAAATGAGTCAAGAAAACCCCAAATGGGCATCACAAAGAGTTGGATCCAACTGAACAACAAATTCTAACAGTTTCTGGGATCCTTCAGTATTCATTACAGTTGCATTCTTGTCTTATTACCACAAGTAGATTGCAAAGCCTTTGAAGATTTGGAACGATGTTTTTATATCCTTAGTATCTTACATGGAGTGGCTACTCAGAATGATTTTGAATTGAATTTTCGTTATATAATTCCCTATAAGGATTTCAATGATAACTAATTCCATTCACTCATTGAGTAGATATTTATTAAGCACCTACCCTATGAAGGGAAAAAAATGTGATAGACACAGGGACATTCAGATTTTGAATAAGACATAATCCCTACTATTCAAGTGTTTTCACCATGGTAGTAGCATAAGACATGAATTCAGATGACTATAAGACATACTGTATAATAATGGATTTAGAAAGCCTGAAAAAAGAGTGTTATGTGAAATCTGAATTGGACAAGGGGAAAGTTTTAATAAAGGAGTCGGCATCTGACTTGGAACTTTAATCATCAGTGGTGGGCATTGAGGAAATCCAGGCATGAATGAAGAAAGACAACAGGGTATATTTTAGAATAAAATGTATATTCATGGAATTGAGCATAGGGCCCTTGAAGAGAAACATAAGAAAAGGTTAAAGAGGTTGAGTGGCAGGGCAATGTGTAGAGCCCTGAATGACAGTCAAAGGAACCTGAATGTTATTGTATAGGCACTAATGAGCCACCAAAAATATCTATGTTTATAAAAATAGCTTAATACCTGGACATGTACAAAACTTCATGAGCTTAATACCTGGACATTGTTCAAAATATTGGTATATATATATATATATATATATATATGTATCTGAAAACAATTTCATGACTTGATCTATGCATAAGAATTGTTAAAATATATCATATCATATAAATGAAGGCAAAAGGTTTATGATGGTGTTTGTTTTTTCTTGTAAAAATTTTGGCTTAGGAAATCATGTCTAATTTAAGGGGGTTTGATTATATGACAAACTGTATCTCATTTTTGAGAATCAAGAGAAACTTGTATCTCTACTCCTATGACCCATGCTAGGTAAGTAAGTGATGAGATATGAATGCTAAACTTCACAAGTGAAAATGATCATGACATCAATTGAATGATGATATAACATGCAAATTATATTGACTAAAGTGAGGGGAATTTTTTGCAAAGACTTCCTTCTCCCTGTGTCTTCCAGAATCTTCTTAAGCCAGTGACCTGATAGTATAGGAAATAGGACTTCTGTTAGTGGGAACTTTGGTCTCTTAGATGGGCACATATCATCTAGTCATCATGGTGATGCCAGAAAGTGTCAGTATGGTATTTTTATGACAACAAACTTAGAACAGTTAGGTAAAGTTAATTTATTTCTTGTTGGTCTAATCATCAGTACGGTAAATTTATGGCAATAATCTTGTCAACAGTAGGAAAGCCAACCTGTCCCATGTTGGTCTAATTGTCAGGATGATAATATTTGGTGACAAGCTTTAGACAGTAAGGCAAATCTAACCTGTTGATCTATGATCTTTCTAGACTACTCAGTTCTGCAAACATACGCTCCTCAGAACTCAAAGATTTTGGTTTCCCAGAAACTGCACAGTAAGTCACAGAAAAAAAATGCTGCCAGATCCCTGGTCAACATTTTCTTTGGTCAGATCTATGATGGTATCTGATCATCTTTGTACTGCCCAATTTCATTCTTGATTAATGAACATATTTGTGGAAAATGCTCAGATGAGTAAAAGAATTTCACCTTTAGTGGAAAAATATACTCTTAATCATGACCCCAGTTTCAAAAACCAACAAAGTAGAAACAAAGCAGAAATAGGGTCATATTCCAAAATTCCTGGTTGGGGTATCTAGGTGACTCAGGTCTGCTTTGATCACTATAATTTTTTTTTAAAGTAGGTGCTTTGGGGCATGTGGGACATCACTAAGAACATCAAGGGGGCTCCGAAAGGCAGAGGCTGGGTCAAACAGTGGCTTATCTGCCAGCAAAGGGCCAACTCAATCCCAAGATCCAACTATGATCTTTTTAAGTACAGCAACTTTAATATACACCATTACATGAACTTCACATGCACAGTTGAACAATTTTTCCAAAAGATGGATATCAGTAAAAATACATATCTATTAAAAAAAAAAAAGAACAAAGTCAAAATATCAAGAGAACCACAAACAACTTTTGGTGAACCTGAAACGAGACCTGGTGATTGTACTCCAACCTGTCTTTAGCCACGTCTGGAATTCCAAATGACATTCTGGTTCCAAATAATCTCTTGTCAAACTCGACTTTAAAAACAGTGAAATATGTTTTAACATAATTGTACACGAATAGCCTTTATCAGATTATTCACAGTCAAGGAGAGAAAGGAGGGAAGGGAGAGAGGGAGAAAAATGTGAAACACAATCTTTTAAAAGACGAATGTTGGGCAGCAAGGTGGAGTAGTGAATAGAGCACTGGCCTTGGAGTTACGAGTACCTGAGTTCAAATCTGACCTCAGACACTTAATAATTACCTAGCTGTGTGACGTTGGGCAAGTCACTTAACCCCATTGTCTTGCAAAAAAAAAGATGAATCTTGAAAACTATTTTTACATGTCTTTCAAAAAAATTTTTTAAGAAAACCTAGTTTATGTTTAAATTATTTAGTATTAACCTTTAATGACAACAATTAAAAAATCTTAAAGGATTTTTTATTGAATATTTAGTTAACAATAGTAAATAAAAATAAAATATATACAAGAAAAATTATATAATTCAGAGAAAATAAAAAGCAAATTAAGGAAAACATTTACAGCAATATTCCAAGTAGAAGCTTTTTATATCATGTTAAAGTGTGTCATATATATTCAATATATGTTATTCATGCATATGCAAACATTGTATATTACACAGAAATCTGCTGATTTTTATATATTATATATAGATATCTCCATATATATGTATATATAAACTGTCCATTCACAATAGAATTATAATGAAAAGATATTTTTAACTTTACAAAAATGGAATTAAAAGTTATCTACTTGAAATATGCTCAAACTCACTAATAATCAAACAGATACAAATTAAAACAACTTCTCACCCATCACATTAGTAAAAATAATTGAAAGCAATTTTAAAGCAGTACTGGAAAGATTGTGATGAAAGAAATGTATGTGTTTATTGATGAAAAAATTGAAAATTTGCAGAATTCCTTGAGAATAAAATGAAAATGTTTTGTAAAATTCAGAAAAATAATATTTCTATGATATAAATATACCCTGATAGATAATAGAAATATTCATATATATTTCTATATGTAATACATATAATGCTTTTAATTCAATTGTTAATGAGGAAATTTAATTCTTTGCATTGAAATCCATTGTCAAGTTTTCCACAATCAGTTATCTTTAAGGAGATTTGTGGGGACCTATCAATAATTTCATGTACCCAGTTGAGATATTTGAGATATCAGCCCAGGAAGACAGCCTCCTGCCTCTTTCAATCCTTGATTCTTAGCTCTCTGTGTTGAATATAATGTCTACTATTCAATGACCAAGAATTTATTAATTGCCTGTGATGCACCAGGAACTCTGTTGGCCCTTGGGCAGACAAAGATAAAACTAAAATGGTCCCTGTCCTCCATAAATTTGCAAACAGGTTCAAGAAGACAGCATGTACTTTTTGTGATGTACAGGGAAAAGCAAATAATTGTGTCTAGAAGTCACTAGCAGCTGGGAGCGATCAAAAATGACTTCCTGTAGAAGCTGATATTAGAGCTGAGCATTGAAGGAAACACAAAGGATTTTTAAAAGTTTTCATTAAAGATCTAATTTGTCTTTTTAATGTATGTTTTCCTTCTTATGGAATCAGTATAGTCAAATAGATGGAGAGCCTCTCATCCCCAGGGGGAAAAATAACAGCTGAGTTTGAGGCCTGCCTCTGGCTCATAGTGCATATGGGATCCTGGACTAGCTACTTAATCTGGTACTGTTCTTCCCATCTCCAAGACTATAAACTGCAGAGAAAGGTCTGAACTATATATGTGGAGGAAGCTTCTTCTATAAAGTTTAAAATTCTCTGTACTAGTGAAATCAGAAGTCTGAATCCCCCGGAGAGTACCTCCAATTTACCCTAGATCTGTTGTGAGCATTAGATCGTGAGCTTCTTGAGGGCAGGAACTATCTTTTGTTTTGTTTTGGGTTTTTTGCTCCAACATTTAGCAGAATATCTATCTCGTAGTAAACCCTTAATAAATAGTTGCCTTCCTGACTGTTCCTATCTCTTCTCTTACCAGTGATGCTGCCTTTAGAGCTCCTGAGCCTCCTCACTGACCAATCAACAAACTTTTATTATGGGCTTATTATCTACCAGTCACTTGAGGACTCTGGTCCCCACAGGACTCTGACGAGTCACTGTCAGACACTTACCCGCCATTAGTCAGGACAGAGACAAAAAGGAACACATGTTATTATTGAACTAAAATACTGTAAGCCCAAAGAATTCTGTCAAATTAAGTTATAAATGATCAGATTACTAGAGTCTGTTTCTGACCACTGGAGGAAAAACAAGGTGGGGGAAAGAAGAAAGCAAATGGAAAAGAAACTCTACAACTTTGATATTAAGCTAATTTCAGTGTCAGCATTCAGAATATGAACATTTATTTCAATTACAAGGGTTTAGTGGGTAGCCATAAATCTATTAGTCACACTGGAATTTGATTTCAGAACATTACAAAGAGGGTAGACTGAATAATTTAGACTTTAATGTATTTTCCTGAATAGAACCATCTCTCATACAGATTGATGTTAGAAAATGACCTGAGAGGCTAAAAAAGAGAGTACCTAAAAGAGAGGCTGCAATTTCAGGATGTCAATGTTCTTTAACAACACAGATTTGAGCTTATTCTTAGTTCATCAGAAAAGCCTTATATGCTATTTGGATACGGAACAATTCTCAGGAAAACAAAAGAAAAAAGTCTCAAGTCTAAATCAATTTAATGCAGAAAAGATAATAAGATCCGCTTTTCAACGACTTGGGTTTATACAGAATATACATACATATCTAAACACATATAGGGGCAAATAAACAAGCATAGACATGTATGCACAGGCATGTAGTCCAAGGGGTCATAAAGAGTTGGATGCAACTGAACAATTATTATATGTAAATATGTATGTATTCACATATAATAATTATGATTCCAAGGTGCTTACTTTGGCCTTGTGATCAATAATTCATATTTAAAAATGATATTAATCACAATAATAGGCAATATCTGTATCACACTTTAAGGTTTGAAAAATCCTTTAAAAATATTCTGTTATGTTAATCTCACACAACAATTTTGGGGAATTAAATGATAATATTATCCCTATTTACAGGTGAGCTCACTGAGGCATACAGAGGTTTAGTGACTTGCGCAGGTTCACCCAGTTACTAAGTTTCTGAGCTTGGATTTGAAGTCAGTCACTACCTCCTGTTGCAGTAAATTTTCTAAATTTAGCATTGTTATTGAATTACCTGTGAATATTTCATTGAAGGAGGGCCTCTAGAGACAAATTGAAGTCATAGCATATGTTTTCTAATAAAAAAATAACAATTTGGCAATAAAAATGTTCTAACAATCAATGAATATATAAGAAATATGTAATATATAATATTTAAGATCTAAATAAAAATGTAATGTGATTTACATAGTGTGATAAAATGAGTAGAATAAAGATATGTGGACTCGGAAAGTTGTTTGTTCAACATCTGCTTTGTTTAAAATCTGAGGGCACTCTGTGCCTCAGATCATCCACACTAGTACAAGGATGGAAGAGTTGCCTATGCTGACAAAATCACTTCTTCTTCCTATGTTTATGTATGCTGATCTTAACTGTAGAAAATCAGACTGAAAATAAATGTATTATATTGTAATCTTTGATTAATGATTCAATTGTGATTATCCATAATTAATAATTAGAGAAATCCAATTTTCACCCTGCTACAGGCATCTCTCTCTTTTTTATTGCTATTTTATTTTTCCAAATATATGTTATGAAAGATTTTCAACATTCATCCATGTGCATATGTATATTTTTGAGTTACAAAATTTCCTTCCATCTTCCCTTCCTACTCGCCTCCCCTCAAAGATGAACATTCTGGTTAATGTTGTACATACACATTTGTATTAAACATGTTTACAGATTAGTCATTTTTGGTGTGATGACTCAGGATTAAGGGAAAGAAAGCTCGTGCTTCTCTGAAAGTCATAATTTCTAGAATGTATCTTAACATGTAATGGTCATTGCATTGAAAAATCAACCTGAGTCTAAACTTATACTTTTGCAATATCCATAATAGCCCTTTTGTCAAATTAAGAGATTGCTTTGGCTTGGATTAACCCTTTCTTCTGTCTGCATTGCATTGCCTAATACAACAATTATCATTGAGCTTGGACAACACAAATGGTTCTTAGCATATTTGTCACTTGTAAATATTAGTATTTTCCATAAAATCAGATTGATTCAAAATTATCTTTACCTTAATTTCTAAATAAAGTTAAATATGCTTATAAAATTGGATAGCAAATCATACTTGTTTGTATGGGCATGTAAATCACTAATTCACAAATTTAAAAATTAAATATTTCTAATAATTCAAAGTAACATCATTTTATTTGGGGTTGCAAAGTCCTCAAAATAGGTAACATGATAATCTTTATTAAAAATTGTGGGACCACTTCCCTGGCTATAAAGCACATGATGCTATTTGAGATAAATGCAGTAGATAAAAATAGATAATTAATAAGCTGTCCTGTTTTGATGAGGTGTCCTCCATGGCTTAGTAGAGGCACAATATTGATTTTTCCGGGAACAAACAGTCAAAATTACTCTTACCATGAAAAAGCACAGTTTTTTGTGGCTGGATTTTTTTTTTCTTGTACCTTTTAAGAATTGTTTTATAACCAATATCAGTTTTTCAAAGAGACTGGAAATTCCTGATTATTTATGAGAGCTTATGTGTCTACTATATTCTTTTGATATTTAGTTCATTGAGACAGTTCATATATATTATGAACTAACATAAAGTCATCCTCATCATTTTGAAGACAATCTGTCCAGAGGTCCTTCCCTACTTCCAGAACTTCCCCTGAGTCGATTTTTCTTTCATCCACAGTCAACTGCCCAAATCCTATCATATAGTCTTTCCTCCACCATAGAGGATACACAAAATTCAGATTTAAACTGCATCTTCCTACTCAAAATATTAAGGAGGAGAACAATGGCAAGTTAGGAATCATTGTTGTTATTATTATGAAATGGTAATATTCTATGATTCAAAACCATATTCCAACTGTGTGCGAATATCAGCATAAAAATAGGTAAGCTTTTGTCACAGTGAGTATATTGTAGATGGTAAGTCTGAAGTCATTTCCTCCCATTCATAATTGGATCAGTTTAACATACAACTACATTACCTATCAAATATTAATATATTAATGCATAGATATTTATTACATACAATGCCTACTACGTATATGTTTTATAAAAATGAAATGTTGTGGATTAGTATGCAGCATGATATTAAGATGTCTTTTTACAGTGGAAGCAAAGTTTCCCAGAGTGTTGATGCTTAGGCCACACCCTATCTTTTAACAAGATTAATCTTAATTATCCTTGCCCATGATATCATTTCAGGTTGAGGCAAAGGGGTTGAGAAAGATAGTTCAAAGGTAGAAAATCAATAAAAAAAAATTTACATGGCGAGGTAGTTTATCTGAGTGAGTTTTGATAGCATACACCAAAGATTTAGCAATAGAAATCAGATTTCTAGGGTCAGAGGAAGGTACAGGAAGATAAGGGAGAAGAACAGGACATATAGGAAACAGAGTCCCTTTCACCCCCATTATCCAAATACAGTAGCACAACTCTTGGAAAAAGAAGCTTAAAGAACAGTATTTCAGATACTGGAAGACTCAGGTATCCTATCCACTGAGAATTTTAGATTTGAGTTCAGAAGGTTAATTCCTAAAGATTAGCCCAAAAGAAGTTAAAAAGAATTCACTGGCAAGTATAACTCAGGGCATTCCAAGTCATAGTAGACTGTAGCTACACACATGGCCCCAGTATACAACCGAAGAGACCATCCTCATTATTCATTGAAGCTTAACTTAATAGCCTGATCTATGGTATGATGTAATCACAGGGATGGTTAGATGAGGATACCAAATCCTCCTGAATCTTTGGAAGTCATTCCCAGTGTAGACATTTTATGCCAATCAGTTTGACTAAAAGTTACAGTTCAAGTGCTTCTTAGAACGTTCTACCTGGAACAGATATCACCTAAATATATGCACTTCTATATTTCTTCTAACGCTTTTCCATTTGATTGTCTTTGATTATTTTGTAAGAGAAAATTTCATAGAAAGAAATACATGTGGTGGATCATGGTAAATCCATTTAATACTTGGAATTCATAAAAATTAATTATTTAGTATATTTGTTGCCATTCTAAGTAACATATACAAGAATTACATGGGGCATGGTGAAGCATTTCCTATATTAAATGCCATTTAAATTTATGGATAAAGTTGCACTCTGAAAATGTTTCCATATTTTTATAGCTAAATTTTAAAACATCACTCTCTACTATCATATATCACAAAAAACAGTCCAGTCAAAAACATTACATTATTCCTTCAAAATAGGGCAACATGTATGTTTAGCCAAGCTTTAACTAATGACCAAGTGGAATAGAATTTTGTAAGAACAAGTGAATGATACTTTTCTCAATTTAAATAGAAGCTGAAAATAAAGGAGTTGAATTTTTTTAAACATAAGATAATTCAGATTCTCAATTACAGCGCTGTACATAAATTCTCAATAGAATTCATTAAATGTGCATGGTAGTGAATTTTTACAGTGTAGGGAAAAATGCTTCTGTGGATAAAAAGAAATACAGATTTTAAAATATACTGCCAGATAGCACAACTGTCTTATGAATGTCTAATGACCCAAGGAGTAGCAGCATTTTTTTTATATATTGAAGAATTGTTAAATATTGGTATGAAAGTCCATTTATCTTGGAGCTCTTTCCTTTCCCCCCTCAGCTTCTAGGCAACATTTAATTAATCCTAGAACTTGTAATTTTACTTTTTGCTTTATTTTATCTCTGGGAAATGCTTGTGTTTGGTTATTAAATAGAAATTAAATTAGAGGAAATGTTATTTGTCTTCAAAGTCCTAGATGAGAGTTGCGAGGTTAAATTGTTAAAAAAAACAGAGAGGGAGAAAATCATGGAAGAACTTGAGAGGAAGCTGATTTTTGAGATAAGGAAGAGAATGTGACCCATCCTGGCCATTAAAAGTGAACAAGATAAACATACCTAAAATAAAAGTGATATTCACCCGCTACCCCATTGATTTGCTATTACATTTAATGACTTGATGATATCTAGTAAATGTTCTTTTTTAAAGTCTAGTCATGGGAAGGCAGTATGGCCTATAGCAGGCTAAGGGTCAAGGATACAGGAGTTTATTTCCTTCCCGTGACATATACTATACCTTTCAGGACTTCCAGCTAACTCTGCGAATACATATTACCATTGAAATGTGTCTTAATAGGGGAACTCCATCAATGAAACAGCAAATGAGAACAATGAAATAAATTAAAATGAAATAAAATAATAATTAAGTTCCTAAGCAGCAAACAGTCCCAGAAATGTAGTCTTTTCTCTAAGGAAAGAGAAGAATAGAACTTACCAGTTAGTTGAAAAAGGTCCATAGTCCTAAAGATTCAGAAATTCTTACCCAGTTCTTTTTATGGGTATGGCTCAATATCATTTCATTTAAATTGATAACTTTAAATAAAAAACATAAAAAGAGTCAAGTGATTTGTTCAAAGTCACAGAATTAGTATTGAATGTTGGCAGATCTAAAGCTCTCTTATTCTTGTGGTAGGTCCCATGATCAGTGTCCAGATCGACAACTAAACAAGGAATCAGGGTTCTTAGCCCTTAATGAACAAGACATTTATACAATTTCAGGATCCTTTAATTCAATTACTTAATTCAGTTCAAAATCAAAAGTGATTGTTAAGAAAGAAAGAAGGAAAGAAGGAAGAAGGAAGAAGGAAAGAAGGAAGGAAGGAAGGAAGGAAGGAAGGAAGGAAGGAAGGAAGGAAGGAAGGAAGGAAGGAAGGGAGGGAGGGAGGGAGGGAGGGAGGGAAGGAAGGAAGGAAGGAAGGAAGGAAGGAAGGAAGGAAAGAAGGAAGGAAGGAAAATGAAGGAAGTGAGGGCTAAGGTTAGTATAAAAGGATTATTCCTTCCCTGCCTTGAAGTAACTCTTATTATCCTGAAAGGAAACACAATATATACATATATGTGTGTGTGTATGTGTGTGTGTGTGTTTACAGAGAGAGATAAATGCAAAATAAATTCAAAGTAATTTTTGAAGAAATGATTCTAATTACAGAAGTAATCAGCATATTATCTGTATAGTTACATGTGTTCTTTTCTCCTCAACTAGAGTGACTATAGATATGTTTGTAGTATTTGTATTTCTCATGCCAAATACAAAGTCTGGCACATAATAGATCCTTGTTGCTATTGCAGATCAGTCATTTTTTTCAGTTGAGTCCAATTCTTCATGACCATATGTAGGATTTTCTTGGCAGAGACACTAAAGTGGATAGCCATTTCCTTCTCTAGCTCTTTTTTTTTCTGGTGAGGAAATAGAAGCAACAGGGTTAAATGACTTTCCCAAGGTCACACTGCTAGTAAGGATCTATAGTCAGATTTGAGCTCACGAAGAAAAGTCTTACCAACTCCAGGTCAGAGATCCTTGCACTATGGCTCTACCAACCATATCAAAAGGTATTTAATAAGTGTTAATTGATTTATTGAGATGACACTTAAGGTCAGCCTTGAAGAGAAATTCAAGATCTGAAGACTAACAGGGAAGGATGGAAAGCCTGGGGAAATGAATCAATTTGAGAATTGGAATGTCCTAGAAATTACTAGTGGACCCCTTTAGCTAAAATATGGAGTGTATGGAAGTGAGTCATGTGCATATCAGTTTGGAAAAAAAAAAGATGGGGCCAGATTGTGAAGGGCACTAAAGTTCAAATAGGTGAATCTACCGTTTATTCTCGATATAATAAGGAGTCACTGAAGTTTCTTCAGGAAGGAAGAGAGGGAGGGAGGGAAGATGAATTTGTCCAGTGGTTGGTGGCTGTATTGAAGAGGCAAGATCCTTTTGGAGGTGCCCAATCCTTTCGTTATTTCTCTGTGTTTGTGTCATGCAGATCTATTCAAGCTTTGGATCTTTAAATTCTTAGACGTGGGATAACACTCCTAAATCACTGGATGGCTTTGTCTCTGAAAATAACTGGATATGACATCCGTCCTGCTTTCTGTTTCTCTGCTTGCCCCTTGCCCTGGACCATGCATGTTCTTCAAGGTATTATTTTCTTTCTCTGTACCTGGACAGCCATCTTATCTAATGAATCTTTATTCCCCAACTCTGCCCCATCTTCTACCCCAAGAATCTGAATGCAGCTAGTGTTCTTTCTACACAATCCTTACTAAGACACAGAATTGCAATGAAATCGCTTATATTTTTGTAATATGTATTAGTACATATGATCATCCACTGCTATCTAAATTTTAATTTTGCCCCATAAAATTAATTTAGAAATTCATTTCTCAAACTTGGTGGGTCATTAAGGAGTTTTTGACAAGGATTGTATATTTTTGACCAGGTTATCTCATCCACAAAATGAGGAATATTGATTAGCTGACATTTAAGGTTTCTTGTCAGATTTTATATCCTGTGACTCTATGGGGAGACATGCAGGAGAAATGATAAGAGCCTGAAGTTTATACTCAAACAAAAAAAAAATATATATATATATACATACATATATGTATATATACATATATATATATATATATATATATATATATGTATGTATATATATATATATATATATGGAGAGAGAGAGAAAGAGAGAGAGAGAGAGAGAGAGGAAAGGTACTCAGTCTCAGAACTGGAAGGACTATCAGTAATGATGTCAAGACCAACTCAGATCTGGGTCATGTCACATCAGAAATCATTCTTTGAAAGACTTTTAAAATGAAGAAGACACTACCTGCAAAGACAGCCCATTTTATTTGATTATTTTGGAAACTGCAATTAGGAAATTTCACTGTATAAGTGATCCAGCTCAGTCAGGAAAAAAATGTTAAGAAAATGTATTTTCCAGAGGTAGGGGTCTTTGTAATGTGGAACACTGTGTCTATTATCAGACTTACTGAATGTATTAATTTTGTGAGACTACTCCAAAAAAACAATTTCTTTCTTCTTTCTTTTCCCTTTCTTTCTCTTTTACCTTCTTATTTTGTTTTGATCTAAAGAGAGTGTTCCTTTAGTAGAGTAGCAAGGAGGAAATAGTATGTGGGGGGCAGGGTTAGCAAGAAAGACTATAGGAAGGACATATTCAGACATGAAAATGACATCAACTTAATATCAATATTTAAAATAAAATATAGAATGTTTTTCCCACTACAATAATTTGTAAATTTGTCTCTACTATTTTATTTGTTGTTGCTGTGGCTTGATGCTAACTTCTGAATACAAACAGAGAAATTATAGTCTTTCTTTCACAAGAAAATCTTCCTAATACTCATATCCTCAACTGATCCTCATATTATAAATACTCTTAGGATCCTTCACCACCACCCTTGTCACTCCCTTCTAGATGCTACAATTTGTTTCAAAAGGAGATCGACTTGTTGAGACTATTCTTTGGTGCATAGAGCTAAATACAATATACTTAATGGCAAGTTGAGCTGAATGATAACCTCTTATTCCTGTAAACCCTGGCTCCTTGAAGTCAACCCTTTTGGTAGCCATGTCCTAATCCTGTTTATCTATTCAGTCATAAATCATAATGCAGTGATGTACCAAAAAGCCAAGTAAAATTTTCACCTTGTGAATAAATGCAATCATAAATTATATTGACAGTCCAGATAAAATGTTTGTATTTATCTGTGGGAAATAACCATTTGTCCATCTGCCTCATTGTGCAAATGAAGAAACTGACATTCAGAAAGGAGTTGATCTAATTCATAAAAAGACTTTTGTAACTAAATTTGAATGCATCCTTATGGAAATCTAGTTACAAATTTGTGGGATAATTTGTATATCCTGATTATATGTAGTTAGAGAGAGAATATATATATAGTTAGAGAGAGCTTAAATGAATTGTCTATCACCACACAGGTTATAATGCTCAAAGGCAGGATTTAGGTTCAAATTCTTTTATTCCAGAGTCACTGCTTTTACTACTGTACCATATTGCATCCTTTCTATTTTGTTTTTACAAACAAAATATAATGAGATCACTCATTCATCATTATGGGAATTAATGAAAATACTATGGAATGAAATTCTGAGGGCCTTCATTAAATGGAAGTGACAAAGGTGAATTATGAGACTAAGCCTAGATTGAGGATTAGCATGTTAGAAATGGTTGAAGATCAAGGGAATGAGAATCATGAGTGGAGGCTAGTTCATCATTTAAATGGCTTGCCCTGGCCTGAGGAGGGAGTGACCTAGAGCTGTCATAAGAGTGAAAAATTGAGACATTGGGAAAAAAGCAAAGAATCAGAAATTGTGTGATAATTGAAACAAGTGCAAGTTGGAAGTCAGCAGAGTTGGAATAACAGAAATATATGAACAGAGAGAAAAAATGCACAATGTCATAGTAAAATACCAAAGGTAGAGGAGTGCAAAGCAATGGTGACCTGTAAGGCTGAAACCATGATAGTCTGGAGGAGAAGAAATGATTCTCCAGAAACTGGGAGGTCAACTAGGCTTTTGGAAGGAACATCAGTGTAGAAAAGGGTCATTTGCATATTCAAATTTTGTTTGAAATCCTCCAAGAAGATTACTATTTTTAAATCATTTCATGTCAGCAACCATGAATGTAAATGACCATCAGCCTTTAGCAGACACTAAGAGGAGTAAATTTTTGTCTTTAAAATAGTTCTACTACTGAGGGGATCCCTTACTCCTGTTTCATTTGTTTCAAAAGGTGATTTTGATGGTGGTGAGATCTTCTGGTGGAAACTAACTTCCATCAATAGAGGTCTAGGAATTGCCTGTAATGAGTGTTAAAGAAATGAAAATTGCTGAAGCATTAAGAGGTGGAGCTGTCCATGGTTACATATCTACCTTGTGTCACAGGAAGGATTTCAACTTGAGACTGTGTCTTTCTGACTCCAAAGTTCTTTATGCCTTCTATATACTGTATTTGTTGCCTCCTCCACTACATTATGAGCTCTCCCAAGGCATGGATTGCTTTAGTTTTGGTTGTATTATTAGCGTTAGTCTATGTATCCAAGGGCTCAGCACAGTATCTATAATATAATAGGCACTTAAATGCTATTTCTCTTGATTTGACTACACTATGCTTCTTTTTTTTTAAAGGGTTTCTTTTTAAGTATTAAGTCAACAGCATCCAAGGCAAGAGGTGAAGGACTGCCCATCCTCCCACAGCTACAAGCACTCCCTGATTTTGAATCAAGCCAGTAACAGAAAGAGTGAGAAGGATTATTTTGTCCTTATCTTTGACTTCAGGTTCAGTTTCAAGGGCAGCAGGTGGTGAGAGGATAAAAGGAAAAAGTCTCCACCTTGTCAAAATTAGTGGTGAAGATCTCAAATGCAGAAGGTAACTGACAGATCTCCAGGTAGGTGCAGAAGTGCTACAAGACAGACTGGCAGAGTCCTGAAGGTGGGCCAAGAGAGCAACCATGGGAACACCAAGTGGAACTGTAAATGTTAAAGGAAATGAGGATGAGGAGGGCAAAAAAACAAAAACTAAGCTGCAATGGAAACCAATGGATAATGAAGCTAACAAAGATGGAGAGTAAATGTATTTAAGGGAAGACAAGAACTTTTATACATAGGTGACTGTCTTATTTGAGAGTTCCCTATGTTTCTAAAGTTATATTTTTTATTCATAGTTATTTTATTACACTTTTTTCCTTAAAAAAATAAGAATCAGGGGCAGCTAGGTGGTACAGTGGATAGAGCACTGGCCCTGGACTCAGGAGTACCTGAGTTCAAATCCAGCCTCAGACATAATAATTACCCTGCTGTGTGGCCTTGGGCAAGCCACTTAACCCCATTGCCTTGAAAATACTAAAAAAAAAATCAGAATCTATATGTGTTATTTTATCTAAGTACTGCCTGATAAATTAAAATTACCTTCTAAGTATTATGACTCATATGTGGTATAGTGCACATACATGATAGTATGCAGCAAGCTAAAGTTTCTAAACCACTTAACATATATCAATTAGCTGATAGCCTATAGCAAACTAAAGCTTGCAAACCACATAAAATATATCATTTCATTTGGTCCTCATTAGTTACCCTGTACTTATCCACATTTTATACCATTTTAGAGATGAGAAAATCGAAGCAAAGGTTCATTAAGTGACTTGCTCAGGGGCACATGGCTAGTGAGTGTCTGAGGAGAAACATAGCATAGATCTTCTTATCGCTTTGTTCCCCAAGCTATTCACTTTGCATGTTGGATATCTAGGAATACAATAATTGAATAATTAGAGGTCCTGAGAGATTCTCTGGTTTAGGAGGTAGAACATGGGGCTCAGATTCAGCAAGACCTAAGTTTGAAACTTTTCTCAAATATTTAATTTTCATACTTGGGATTCCCTCAGCATAGAATCCCATGAACCACTGTAGATAGCAAGTCTTAGATACA
This sequence comes from Macrotis lagotis, assembly GCF_037893015.1. Classification (NCBI taxonomy): domain Eukaryota; kingdom Metazoa; phylum Chordata; class Mammalia; order Peramelemorphia; family Peramelidae; genus Macrotis; species Macrotis lagotis. The sequence continues at coordinate 23,080,132 of NC_133663.1, read as the reverse complement.
GTGAATAGTGGTCTAAAGTGACTGTTAATTTCATTTCATTTCAATTAATAAGAAATTATTAATAATAGTGAACATTACATAACATTTAAAGCTTTGAAAATATTTAAATATATAATATGTATTTCTATATAAATATGTCTTGTTATATTTATACATCAATACATGTTAAATATGTAATATAAACTTAAATGCACAATACACATATGCAAGTTCATACATAAGGACATATATACATGTGTGTATCTGAATAATGTGTGTTCCAAGAAAATGATTGAGATTGCTACATGGATAGGAAATAAGGGAGACAATGCAAGAAGAATTGCGGAGTTAGAATTGATGTCTTCCTCTCAGCAGTTCAGAGTTAGACCAACCATATTAGACTAGCTATGGATAATGTTATCCCCATCCCGAGGAAGAACAGCCAAACAAAACAAAACAAGCCTTCAGAATCTAAGGAATGCTTCATAAAAATTATCTCTTATGTACCTCTTCCCTTAATCCTAATTTCCTCATTCCCAAAATGGTTAATTTGTAACCATGTTTATCAACAATATCTATGTACAATAGTAACCTGACTATTCATCGCTAAGGGGAGGAAGGTGGGAAGAGAGGATGGAAGGAAATTTTGTAAATTAAATATTTACATGTATATATGAATAAATAAATAAATTTTTAAAAAAGAATTGATATTTCTTTGTAACTGATTGGGGATGAAAGCTGAGGGAGAGTTAGCAGTCAAAGATTATTAGAAAGACAGCAGTAGATCCAACAGGAATAGAATAGCTAAAAAAGATGACTGTCTAGAAGAAAAGGGATAATGAATTCTCTTTGGTTCTATGTTTGTGGTTCCTATGGAATATGCAGGTTGAGAAACTCCAAAATCCAGCTTTCATCACACTGCTTCTCTAGCACCCTGATGGCTATAGAGAAAAGTATAATTCAAAAAAATTATATTATAATGATGGATTAATCACACCATATCAATTTGCATGTAACATTTTATCCATACCATTTCTTTGAGGCATTGATCATATTCACAGACAGCTAAGGCTTCCTATGGAGTAGTGAACTGCCTCAGACCAGAACTGAAACAGATTGATCAGGGGTTGGATGAGGCCTCTGAGAATGCCTTGTGCTTCCAGAGTAGTAGGCAGTGAAAACTTGTCTTAAATACATGTTCACATACATGGATATATACAAGCACAAGATAAAACCCATAAATATTATTCTGAAAATGAGTTCACAAGCTTTAAAAGATTGCTAAAAAAATTTCATCACCCATACACACATGCATACACACACACACACACACACACACACACACACACACACACACACACACACACACTGTTATCCTATCTTTAACAAAAAAGAATCCTCAGACACTGACAACATAACTACTTCTCCATTAGGAATTAAAAGTGATGAGTCAAGGGAAACAGAATAAATAGAGAAAAATGATGGACAGAAATGTATTTTTCTCCTTAAGAGAGTTCTTTTAATCCTTACCATTCAAAGAATAGGAAAATGTTTTTTTTTCCTTTTCTAAGATTATTTTATTTTTCATATTATATGTAAAGACAATTTTTAACATTTTCTATAAAGTTTTTGATTTACAAATTTTCTCCCTCCCTCTTCTTCTCCCTCTCTAACACAGGAAGCAAATTTATATAGGAGCAATCATTTAAAGTATATTTCAATATTAATCATGTTGTGAAAGAAGAAACAGAACACAAGGACAAAATATGAAAAAAAGTGAAAATAGTATCCTTTGATCTGCATTCAGAATCCATCAATTCTTTCTTTGAATGTAGAGAATATTTTCCATGATTAAACTTTTGGAATTGTCTTGGATCACTGAATTGTGAGAAGAGCTAAGTCAGTCATAGCTGATCATAGCATAAGTTGCTATGGACATTGTTTTCCTGCTTCTATTCACTTCATTAGAAAGAGAATTCTTTAGAGATTTTAAATGGTAACCTGAGAGATTATTCTGGTTGACTGCCATTTCCCAACTGAGGAGAATTCAAGAGTAGAAGTGATGGTTAGAGGTCACTCTGACTGTGATCTTTCTCAAGGTCAAACAATGTAATAATTGTTTACATCTCTGCATGAATATCTGTCAATGCTTTAAAATGTATAGTCATTAAAATTGATATTTATTAAAGATTAGGGGCTTAGGGAACTGAGAATGAAAGAGAGACAGAGACAGAGAAACACAGAGAGATAGAGAGACAGTCAGAAACAGAGGGAGAAATCATGTTTTATAGGTAAAGATGTTCCTCCAGGTTGTTAACTATTTTGTGGCATAAGCTGAATTGCAAGTGCTTACCTGACAATTTTTTTCTTCTTTTTTTTAAAAATGGTCATTCCAGGCCTCTTTTCCTCCCCTCTGTCTCTTCCTGTCTCTCTCTCTTCTGTCTCTCTGTCTCTCTCTGTCTTTCTGTCTCTGTCTGTGTCTCTCTGTCTTTGTCTCTGTTTGTCTCTGTCTCTCTTTGTCTGTCTCTGTCTCTGTCTGTCTGTCTGTCTGTCTGTCTGTCTGTCTGTCTGTCTCTCTCTCTCTCTCTCTGTATCTCTCTATGACTGAACAGACATTGACTTAACAATTCTGTGATCTAGCAACATTATTAAGATATTATTAAGATCTAACTTTAAAAAGCCAAGATCTCCTTGCACCCAGGGCCATCTTCATTCATCCTTAAACATATTTTACCAATGGATAAAGCTGACTCGAAGAGGAGAAGGTAAGGTGGTGACTTTGCCCAGCACCCTCACACTTAAGTCCAACTCATTTGTATGTTATGACATCATCTCCCTGATGTCATAGTCTTCTTCAAAAACAAAAGAACAACCAGCAACATTTAATTAATTAAGGGAGTCGAAATTTGTTTAATGAATAAATATCCGAAAATACACTTAGATTTCTTTAAAAGTGTGGAATGGTAAAAATGAAGATTGTTATGCACAAAGCATCTGGCTAAGAGATGAGCAACTCCAAGTAGCTATACCCCTGAATAGTGGCCATCAAAACTCTTGCTTACATAGCTCCTAGTCTTTACATCATTTGCAGATCATAGTAGACTTTCTATAACTGATAATTGACCAAAAAATTAAGTAATTAATTAACAAAGCTAGAATTCCTTTTAACCATGAAGGTTAGAGTCAGTATGTTGAAATGGTAAGAATCTTGGGCCTTGGACTCAAAGGGTTTCCCCATTTGGATGCAGCTCAAACATCAAACCAAATAGAATTCATCTTTTTTCCCCTTACAGTCATTCATTCTCTTAGCTGCCACATTTCTAGTAATCCTTGACCTTTCACTCTCCCTCAGCTTTCATTCCCAATCAGATACAAAGACATATTGATTCCATTTCCTCTTACATTCTCCTCCTATATTAACACAAAGTTCTAGTGCATCCTTCAACACATCTATATGAATTATCATAATGTCTCCCAAATGATCTTGTTTACAGGCTCCCACCTCCACACAGCTCCCAGATCTCCCTAGAGTCTAGGCCTGAATTCATCACTCTCCAATCTTTAGAGATTTCCTCACGTCTCAAGAATAAAACATGAACTCCTTTGTCTGAATTCAAAATGATACACAATCTGGACTAAAGTGATGTTTCCTGTTAGTTCCTCTCTTCTCATCTAACTTGTCAGTATATTTCTTGTTACTGACAGAGCATCATCTCCTGACCTCAAATCTTTTCAGACTGCTACCCTTACCCAAAACGGTCTCCCTCTTCATCTTCAACTCTCTGAATCCATAATTTTCTTCACAGTTCCACTCAAGGGACATTCCTGAGAGGAAACCTTGCCCTTTTTGATACCCCAAGTTATTCATGTGAACCCCCAAATTACTTTGTACGTAATCTATATAACTATCAGACCTATTTTTCCACTGAACTTGTTCAAATCTCTCTATAGGACAGAATCACTCAACACCCAGGGACTGTTTCTTTCTGTCTTAGTGTACAGTTTCATATTAAAGTTGGAGATTTATAATTTGTAATTGAATTATAAGGTGTTTTCCAGGAGGACTAGCACCTTTTCTGTAAGGGCTTCCTGAGCCCTTTTCACATCTGCTCATTCCCTTTGGTATCCACTTAAATCAACTCTCACTTGTGACTCTAAGAAATTATAGCATGCCCAGGTAAACCTGCTGGGCAGATGGGCTAAACTAGGTTGCGGGCAACTGAAAGACCTCAAATCATCAGTGAGTTAAAGGGTTATCTACTTAAAACAGGAAAAGATTTCTCCTAGAGAAAGAGGTAGATAAGAACATTTTTTTCTTGCAATACCCTCAAAGGAGACTGAAGCAGATACAATGGAGTGTTTAAAGTTTGATCAGATGCTAAAGTCATCCACTGCAACCCTGGTCATCACCAATTGTCCCAACTTTTTACCCTGCCATTGAATTTTGATGACTTTGGAAAAGAAGCAAAGACTGAGGACTCTGTCCAGTTCCACCTCTCTTAAATAAAGTTTTCAAGAATTAAGATGACCCCTTGATGTCATTGGTTCTCTTTGAAAACAAAGGATGAACAAAAACAATACAATTGAATTGAAATTAACCGAATTGAACAGAATTGTATTAAATGGAATTAGGTTCAAATTCTGTTTCTTTTACTTATGTTCCATTGAAGAAATCATTTATAATCACAGAATCTGAGGTTCCTTAGCTGTAAAAAGATCAAGAAAAATCTCTAAAGATCCTTTGAGGTTCACATTTATGATCCTCCTCAGTAAACCTTGCTCTGAACAAATAGTATGCCCAAATTCTCTTTTTCCAACTTTCTTAAAATCACTAGAAATGTGGACTTCCCTCATTTGAGCAGCACATTTGACTACATGAAGTAAGAGTTTTCACTACAATCCACCTGATGAACAGTTAGATTGTTCAAAATTTCTAGTTAATATATTTTTTAGCTTTCATTCAGCTGACCTGCACTCAAACAGTATTATGCTGATAGTTGAAATTGTGAAGAAATTAGGAGAAATAAAATGCCAGCATAAAAAATGAATATTTGTGAAAATTAATATTATTAAAACTAATCAAATTATATAATAATAGATTTAATTGTATATTATGGAGAATTTTCTTGACAACATTAATTGCTGACATATTTTTTTATTGAGAAAAACAAGATTTGGCATTGGAGAATCATCTTTTCTAATCCTCCCCATTTTAAAGTAGAAGAACCCTAGGCCTAAGAGAGATGAAGGTGGATTGTCCAATGTATTCCCAAAGAATGAATGGATGCCTCCATTGTCCATTTCTACAAAGGTAAATGGAATCGATAACCATATTCCCCTTTTTTCCCCTCTTTTAGTCATTACTGGTAAGATTCTTGCCAGAGTCCTTCTCTATAGCATGATCCTTCACCTGAAAGATAGTCACCTCCCTGAGAGTCAATGTGGTAGCTCAAAGGAAACTTGAGTTGAAAGAAACTACTCCAGGTATTCCCTAGGACAATTTGTGCCCCATCTGAGGTAGAGCACTCCAGGATTACATTGGTCTGATCATTCATATTTAGACAACCTCTAACTCACCTCTAACATAGTGATGTCAATTTGGTCTTCTTTGATAACAAGACAAGAATCAACCATGTATAGTAAATAGAGTCAGTAGTCAAGGCCAGGTAGTGGGCTGCAGACTTGGAAAAAAGAGAAAGAAGACTTTCCAAATGGTTCCAAGTTCTTTCCTCCCCTCCCCAATCAAATCTAAATTTTTATTATTAAAGAGTATGCTCTGCCACATAACCTTAAAATGCAGATCTCAACAATTTTTCATCTTTCACTTATTAGCTGAAAAAATGAAATGTAATATTAAGATTTTTTTCTGGGTAAAGAAAAGCTAAGCCAAAATGCTAGAAGGCTTTCCAGGTGGGCCAAAACTTTCATCAAAACTCCTTGTCAGAAGGAAAAAAAATTCTGATACAAAAAATTCAAAAGCAGATGGATTTTGATTTGCACAAATATCCATAAGGATTCACTTGTATTAATTATAACAAGTCAAACCTAGTTCTTACTTATTCCTTCCTAAATACTTATTATATACCAAACCATATGCTGAGTGATGAAGTCAAAAATTTAAAATTAAAAAGAATCCTTGACCCCATGGTACTCATATTTTAATTGGAATAGACAATACATATTGGAAAGTAGTTACAAAGGAAGAGTACTTGAGTGTAGAAAGTTTCTAGGGTTGACAGATGTGAGAGGGTATTAGATTGACCCACTTTGTTCAGGATCAATGGTAGAACTAATTTGAATATGTTTGAAGAATTAGAAAGCTGATGTATGTAGCAGGAGAGGTGAAAGGCATCAAGGCAAATGGCAAGATGATGATCGGAGAGTGCAGTGAAGAACCCTTGAAGCTCATCTTATATATAGTGGGCAACTAAGGCAACCAACCAGTCAGGATAACAGAAACTCAACATTAGACATTTCTAGAGATTAAAAAGTTACATGCTCTGAAGAAAAAAACAGATGATGAGAAAATGACCTACCATATATGTATACACACACACACACACACACACACATATATATATATATATATATATATATGTTACAGGCATCAAGTAATTTGAAGATGGGATAAGGGAGTATTGGTAGCATGTCATTTAAGAATAATCATTCAAAATTATCAATTTCATCATTGACTTTTATCTTCTTCTCCAAGCTCTTTTTTTATGGTATATAATTGACTCATAGCTGGAGTTGACCCAACATCCAATTTATTCCAATAAAACAGGTCCTTATAATTCAAGGCAATAACCACACAAGCAGAATAGAGTAAGCATTATGTTAACCAGAATTCTATTAATCAAAACTCAATTAACTTCAAAACATCCACAGTGTTAACGACAATTAATGTTCAAATAATAATTCTTAAACACAGCAAGATACTAAGATGATGAGTAAATCATCAAAGAATCAATTATGTTCAATGTAATTTGTCATGAAATATATTTTTCAGTACTCCAATTCTTTGAGAAATGGTAGTTTTCATGTATGTAGTTTCAAATCAATGAGGACTCAATTAAAATTAGAATCTCACATGATTTGACCCTCTATGATGATTTCATAATAGGACTCAGATAAGAAGGTTCCTAGTGGCTAAGAGGGATAGAATCTAATCTCTGCTGTTGACTAGAGTTCCTATATTAATGAGAGTCCAAGAGAATCTCGGAGTTAGAAGTGTGTCAGAGGTTATTCAATCCAATATACATAATCCCTTTACATCTTTTAGCAAGCACTACTTAAAGGTGACTAATTAGAGAAAAGTCCAATGGTTCCTGATACAGTTCATTTACTTTTGTATTATTCCAATTTATCAGAAGTTTTATTTTTTTTCTTGGAATCAAGCCCAAATCAGCTGCTCTATCTCCCAGAAACTCTGGAGTTCTTAAGGTTGACTTCATTTTAATATGGCAGCATCCATGAATGTGATGATTATAACCCATTTACAGAGAGTCTTAGGGTTTTCAAAGAACTTTTCTCACAAGAATGTCTTGAGGTAAATAGCGTGGATGATAATATTTCTATTATCAGGTATGATGAGTTTTTTAAGAAAACTATGTTTGGGGATATATTGTATTATTGAATCAAATATTTTAATAATTTCTTCAAATAATAATTTGGTTATTATTTCCTTAATACAAAGAACTAAATAGTTATAAAAATATTTCCAAATCTAATAAACTGGTTTTGCAGGTGGCATCACATACTCAAAGTAGATGACTCTATATAACCTGATGAAAATAATATCTCACATGCATTGCTTTTTTGTTTTACAGCAGGGTCTAACATAAGTAGGCTGTTTGCTAGTGGCAGGGTCAGGGGGGTCTACTGGGGTCAAATCCAAAGTAATTACTCTGAGAAAGAGGATCTTTGCAAGAGAACACGAGACTATAACAAAATAATGCAAACCGTAACAGCAATAATAAATAACAACACCAGAAGTTAAAATGACAAAGTGTTGCATATTGTTGAAAGTGATGTTGGGGTCGGGGGTGGGGGAGAGAAAGATTTACCAGGTCTCTTTATACAAGTGAATTTTTAACTTAGATATTGTGCATTCAAAGACAAAAGTAAAATACTTCCTATCTTCAAAAAGCTTTCATTTGTTGTTTGAAATGCTGATCCAGGCAATACCGAGGTAGATGAGACTTTTGCCTACTTGGCCACGAGGATTTGGCTTCTTCTGGAATTGTGTGCAGCAATATTAACACCTCCCATTCTCTTAAACATTTATTAAGTAATGTCATTCTTTTAAAATAAAGAGATTCTGTGTAGTGTACTAAATAGCCAATAAGATCTGGGTTCAAATTCAGCCTTTGATATAAACTGACTTTATGACCTACATAATAAATAATTTATATATTATGAATTACATAGCATATATGAAGTCAGAGATAAAATTGAATGCTACCCAATATAAAATGCATCCAAACATTGAATACAGATGATTTAAAATCATGTTTCTCTAGGAAGCTTGCTAAAATTTTAAATTTGTGAGACAACATTGACTGACATTAATAATGGGAGTTTCCTGACCTTAGAAGTCCCCATTTCAGTGAAATCACAGGTCTAGCCCTAACCTTTTCCTATTCAAATTACACTGTAGGAACTAATAAAATGCACAAATTGTCATTTTACTCTTATTTGGCTTAATTCTATATGTTTAGGTAGGACTAGAAGGTCAACATCAAGATCTAATAAAATAGCAGATTGTCATATTTCCTTTATATTTGTTCATTTAGATTTACCATGCAAATGCAATTAAAGAGCTTGATGAACAAATAGAGAGAGAGATATAGATATTGAAATGGCATGATGTCAAAAGCAAAAGATATGAAAAATCACTGTAAAACATCTATAATCAGAGCCTAAATGTGTTTAATATTTGTTAAGGTCCAATTTTAATCCAGATGTGTTATAATATATGAATATATATATATAAATATGGATATATATATATAACATTTAATGTGTGAACACATATATGAAATATATAATGTGAATGAAAGAAATTTCCATTATTAGTTTTTTCCATATATATGAACATTCTGATATTTAAATTGCTCCCCTCAAAATCAAAAATTCTATCAATATAAAACTTATTAAGTCATTCTTCATGATTATCTTTCTCCCCCCAAAAAATTTGTCATAGTATCTTCATTAGATTATACTCATTTTCTTCAACACCAGTCTTATGAAGTTTATATTTTATGGCTGCTTTTGTGGATCAATATTAAAAAAGGTATGAGTATATTGCTGAGGTAAAATATAACTCAACTTTCCAGAGAAGTTTGACATCTTCTCGAAAGGTGAACATGTAATTCTCTGAGATGTCTTTGGTGAACAACTTGTTATTTCCCTTTTTTGTTTTTCATCTTAAAAGAACAGTTCTCTAGAAATCAGTTTTCATTTAATAATTTTCCAGAGGACTTCCAAGTGAAGATATCTTAAATTTATAGCTTCAAAGATACACTCTTCATTGACAGAAGTCAGTTGGTTAATGAATCAGTGACTATTCAAACTATTCAAATTTAATATTTCAAGAAAAGGAAAAAGCAAGAAAAGTTAAAAATGAAATATCAGTAAAAGGGCATATGTCTGAAATGAAACATTCCATTAATTTTGTGGGCTTAAAACAATTGTTCTGATTTCTTGAGATTAAAAATAAAGAAAATAAAGGGAATTGTTTATTATTCAAGTGATAAATTTGCACTTGTATAGTGAACATCTAATATACTTGTACTATGCAGATCCTATTGTACATACAATTTGGAAAATCTCACTGTAAAAATAAAGCTTATGGATGAATTGGGTCTTTGCTGTAAGATAAAACTGGAATGGGGAATTTTATCTTTTCCTTTGACTCAGAAAAGGACCTAGGCTTTTGGAATCCTCTAATTAGACCAGACATTATACAGACTAAAGCTTTTGGCTACTACCCTAGTACCTGAGTCTGATTAGGATAAGGGAAATGCATTAGAAGCATTGAGGCAGAGAAAAGTTTGGTTTGAAAATCATATTTCCATTGGCATTTGCAGTGGGTGACATGTGTTACAATTCACATTATCATGTTCCTGCAGGCTGGCATGAGTTGTCACTTTTGGTGACTGCTGTTTTCTATGGAAATAGCCTGCCATGAAGAGAAAAAGTACATGCCATAACACAGTAACTGGCAAGTACAAGGTACAGCCCTGGTCCAGGACCAACCAAAGCTTTTAAAACAGGAAAACTCATTTTGTTAGAATTAATCAGGGTCTTTATGTCTTTTTTCTGTTGCTTTTCATTTGGATGGCATTATTTTTCTCCACTGTAATAGAAATTATTAAATAAAAGTAATTCAAAAAAGAATTTCAGTTATTTCAGTTAATTATGCTTAAATTTTTCTATAATCAATGTAAATTGTAAAGGGTATAGTAGATTATAAAAATAAATGTTGGGGTGGCTAGGTGGTGCAGTGGATAGAGCACCGGCCCTGTAGTCAGGAGTACCTGAGTTCAAATCTGGCCTCGGACACTTAATATTACCTAGCTGTGTGGCCTCAGGCAAACCACTTAACTCAATATTCCTTGAAAAACTAAAACATAAAATAAAATAAAATAAATAAATCTTATAAGTGGATTTCAGCTTAGCGGTGGTTCCATATAGTGTAAGAACAGAGTCAAGCAAGATAATAAAAGAGACATATTGGTCCTGATTCTCATTCATTGTCATTCTATTATTGGGGTGATTATGAAAAGTACACTGTACTAAGCAAGGAGTACATATTCAGTATAACGTTTTGTATGTGGAAGACGTTAATATACAAAGCATTACACTTTATATTTCTACCCTGATTCTTTGGAATATATCGCAGAATTTTAACCAACTGGCTGAATGAATCCATGAATGAATAAAATAGTTTTTAGGCATCAAGAACTTTCAGTTTATTCTATGTGGAATTCAAGCTGTATTTTCAAGGAAATTCCCCCCCAATCACTTTGATGAACATAGTGTGATCATGCACATTTTTGAGATTACAAAGACTCCTATTAATTAACTTCCAGTGACTGGGGTGGCTAGCAAGAATATTTGTTTGGCTAGGACTCTGGAAAAGAGAGACTCATTGAAACAGTTTCCCTTCCTTCCTGATAGAACTCATTATTCCAAATATCATTATTCTTTCCCTCTCCTTACCCCTGACGTAGGAGCAGCTGGGGCACAACGGAAGGTCAAGAAGATACGTCTTCATGAGTCCAAATCTGGGCTCAGATATTTATTGATGTATAGCCGTGGGAAAGTCACTCAACCTCGTTTACCACACTTTCCTCATCTGAAAATGAGTTGGAGAGGGAAATGACAAATCTCTCCAGTATTTTTACCAAGAAAACTGCAAACAGGTCTTGAAAGAGTAGGAAGTGATTTAAAACAACTTAAGAACAAGTTCAAAAGCTTCACATTATTTTTGCTTCTCTGTCTTTCTTCCCATGTGAGGCAAGGTGGGGAAGGGAAGTGGGTGAGGAGCAATAGTACATAAAAAAAGTTTTCACTCTCTCCTACCCCATGAAGCAATTAATGATGACATGGGACAAAAACACATGGTAAAGATTATTTGCTGCTGCAGACAGGCGAGACAGAAGGGATGGTGTTGGTAGAAAAAGGTTGAACTCAAAAAGCTTGCAAAAAGTTGAAGGCCAAAAACTTTCCTTGCATGTAATTGAAAAAAAATTAAAAATAATAATAAAGTAGGGAAAAAAACACAAGGAAAGCGACATAGGGTTATCCTAATGTTCTGAAAGGGAAGTTTTTAGTACCCAAGTTCCTGAGTGCCTCTCTGTGTTGAATACTGACCCCATGCCAGAGACATGAGAGTGGTCTCCCTTAGGGTAAAGCATAATATGTTTTGTTGCTATTATTTTTAAGATGATTAAAGAGTTTACTGTGTGCTTCATTTTTTATTTTGCCTTAATCACTGAATGGTCATTGCCTCAATCAGAATGAGACCATTACAAACCTTAGCTTAAAATGAGCAAGACCTGCCACTGTTTCCAGGACTGTCTCCAGTCATCTTGATCCAAAACTAGCCACTGGACCCATACAACTCCAGGAGAGAAAGTGAGGTTGGTGCCTTTACACCATTCTCCCTTCCTTAAATCCAAATCATTCACATCTCATGACATCATCTCGCTATGTTATGGTTCTCTTCCAGAACAAAGGACAAATAGCAGCAATAGCCATAGTCAGAGGAGAGGGAAGGGGGAGTGAGGGAATTCCTATAGCTTTTTGCTAACTTATCTCAAAGAAAAAAAATAATAAACAAGGTTGCTGAACCACAATTCTATGCTTGTATTTGTCTTCATATATAAGTGTCTATATGTGTGTGTGTGTGTGAAGGGTGATTTTTCTAGGCAGCATGAATTCAGAATATTGGTTCTTATAAAAAAGGAAGGAAATAAATTCTTATTTCTACTAATGATCCCAAGTTCAATTTTTTAAGGTTTTTTTTAAGGCAATGGAGTTAAGTTGCTTGCTCAAGGCCAAACAGCTAGGTCATTGTTAAGTGTCTGAGGTCAGATTTGAACTCAGGCCCTCTTGAATCCAGGGCCAGTGCTCTATCCACTGTGCCACCTAGCCACCCCCCAAGTTCAATTATTTGTTAAAGAATATTTTGCAAAGAGGAGTGGATTTTCTGAGCAGTGTACCTCTTGGAGAAAGAAGAGTATCATTCTTGAAGCTCCTGTAGATGAATAATAAGGAATAGCTAAAGGGTGGTAGGAGAAAGATAAGGACCCTTGATGCTTCCCATGATAAGGATAATTGACTGGGACAATGCATGCACAAGGAAAACAGAGTTTCTGGTAAAGAAGTCTCAAGTGTGATTTCCCTTTGTGGAAGAAAAAAGGAAGTCCACTCTAAGCCACAAAGCAGTGCTACAACTCTGGGCTTTATAGAACCTAGGGATCTATAATTAGAATATTGAGTTCCTAACCCAGAGTCTATTCAATATCCAGTTTCCTAAATTTGATGCATCTTTTAGAACTTTATCCATTTTTCTACAACTCGTTATGTGTTCCTATAAGTCTTCAAGTCCCAATGTTGAAGTAGTTTAACATTTTAGAACCAGGAAACATTTCAAATGAACATTCTGGTTTGGGTAATGTCTCTATTTCCAAGGCATTGGATTAATTGATTAATCCCACTGTTTGTTTGGGTTTAGATAAGGGATGGGGAACCTTTTTTATGCTAAGGACCATTTGGTTATTTATAGGATTAGTTACAGATTATCCAAAATTATAAATTTAAAAATTAGTCTGCAATATTTGTTCAAACATTTAATTACTTCACAAATAAAAGTTCCTAGATTTATTGAATTTTGAGGTCCACTTGTGGTTGTTGTGCAGCAGTAGACTAAATGTTTTGTCAGGCCTTATAACACCTATGGGCCAGACATTCCCCACCCCTGGTTTAGAATTTTCAAGGAGGCATCCAGACCTAGTTGTAAGAGAGAATTTCACACCATTTGTCAGGAGAAATATTTTCATTTGAAAATTACTCTGACCACTTTATCTACAAAACCATTCCCTTGTCATTTTTCTTGCCAATAAGTTGTTCTCTTAGATATTCTCAGGAAGGCTATTTAAGGCACAGGGCAAAGGAGCTCTGAATGTTGATAAATAAAATATCTCATAGCTGTCAAATTTTATCAGCAAGAAAAAAAAAAAAAAGAGGCAGGAAGAAATAAGACTTGTCCTAGTGACGCTCATATGAATTTTTTGACACATAGCATACAAATCACATATGCCTATATTTTTTGATGTTCTCCCTCAGAAATAATTTGAAGATAAAAGCCAAATTTAATCTTAAAGAGGGTTTGCATTAGATATATTCTGATATATTAATGAAGATGGGGAATGAATAAATAATAAAATCCAGTGTTACTACATGTATAATTTTATGTTTTAAGACTCAAACTAAGGTCAAGTGCCAAGTAAGAGGGGAAGGGAAGTTATCTTTAAAAATAATTAAAATAAAGACTGAATTTTATTATTTTTATTCAATTACCTTTGTACATATTGCTTGTTCAGTGTCCCAACCCAATAGAATATAAGCTTTTTGAAGACAGAAGATTTTTCTTATATTTTGTCTTCATCCTCAGTGCTTTTTTGTCTAAAACTATAAATTCATCTATACAGATAATTCTCAGTGGAGAAGCTTCCTCTATCAGTTTTGCTCTTCTGTGATTTCTAGCAATTATATTGTAGAATACAATACGGGAGACAAAGTGACTTAAAATCTCGTTGCAATTAGGAACAAGAGTAGACTCGAACTAAGGCATCTTTTGCAGGGTAAGAACTGAAGTCAATTTGTACCAATTCTGGTTTGTGAAATTATTAGGATGAACATTTACATCTTGGGAAATAGGAAAGACAACAAATCAAGGTTTAGTTGATGTTTGTCCTTTGTTCTCAAAGAGAACCAGGGCATCCGACAAGAGGGAGGTGATGCCAGGAAACGCATGTGAATTGGAATTCAGTGAAGGGGTCCAGCATCACTTTCTCCTCCAGGGCCCAGATGTACATCGGGACAACTGGAAATGGCCCTGGATATGAGACAACCTGGGTTAAGTGACTTGACCAAGGTCACACAGCCAGTGTCATATCTCAGCCAAATTCGAATTCCCATCTTCCTGACTCCAAAGCCACTGTACCCCCAGCTGCTGATTGTCTTTGGATTGCTTAGGTTTAAGAAAATGACAGAGAAAATATTAATGATGCCACTGAAATGTAAAAGTGTATCACATCTTTTCAGAGATGCACTTGTGAAACAAGGACCAGCACATCAACCCTCTAGGTAGAACCCATGGTGCCTCTTGCAGAGTTGTTTAATAAATGATCTGAAATGAGCTGAACTGAGATTAGCTTCTCTACCATTTCACAAGGGGAAAAATAGTACTAGGAAGAAATGAACAATCTTGGTCAAAGATGTGGAATCTGTTCATATGAATAAATGAAGATTTTGTATTCAGTGGCGTAGTCTAATAAAATCTGAAAATTATAGTTCCAAGTTGTATTAATAGTTGTTTGAATATAATTCAGAAATTTAGTTCACAAAGTTTATGGGTCATTGAAAATGCTAATATAAAGGAGAAAAAGTTGATCAGTCTAAAATAGAATTCACATTTACGATCCATTTGACTGATCCATGTGATTAATATAGAGCCAAAATTCAAGAGGTTACAGTTAAAAAAAAACCTATATTATTTTCCCAAGACAGCAAAGCTGTGTAGTGGATAGAGTCCAAGGCCTAGAGGTAGGAAGTCTCATCTTCCAGAATTCAAATCTGACCACAGACACAAAATGCATAACCCTGGGCAAATCATTTAACCCTATTTGCCCTGAATTTCTCATCTTTGAATGAACTAGAGAATGAAAGTGCAATCCACTCCAATATCTTTGCCAACAAATCCCCAAATAGGATCATGAAGGCTCAGTCAAGACTAAATCTAAAACCATATTTACAACTTGTTGTAGATTATTTGTATATGCCAGAAATTGTTAATCTTTATATGTATTGGTCAATATAGATATTTCTAATTTTCAAACCAGAAATTAATTTCATATTAATTTTCATATTAAATTCAAATTCCAAATTAATGAAATAGGATCTATTATAGCATCTAAAATATTACTCTATGACTGAAGCCTTAGTCAGATATGACATCTTTAGGACTTTTTTCTCCTTGCAGGCCACTCTGTTGTAAAGAGGTGTTGAGTCAATTGTTTAAAGTACAACCTCTGAAAACTGTTTGTGAAAGCTGTTTGAGATTAATGTCAAAAACATTTGAACTGGGTATCCATAAACAGTAGAATTTGCTCGCAAATCTGATTCATAACTGAAAAATGAGACACAATAAAACTCTGACTGTAACTGCGACAATTTCCATAAACTGGAATAGAATAAATCATTTTTCATCTGGTTTTTACTTCCTCATGCATAAAACAAAAAATTGACCTGACTGTATTAAGAACAGTAGTTTACTCCTGAAGCTGTGAATTTTCATTACTGGAAAACCTATATGCTCTTTCCTGAGATGAGTAGAAAATATTCAAAAAATAATCAAATGAGATATCAAGTGCTAGCTAATAGGACTCTAAAGGAGATGTTAAGAACAAAGTGTAAAATTAAAGATATAAATATATAACATATACTTAAGTGTAGCCACACAATACATATTTTCATGTAGAAAACTTTATGAATATTTCTATGATTATGTTTCAATTGATCATAAGAAATCCTTAAAAGGTTTTTACCTGATGGAAATGTTTTATATGGAGATAAAGTCTGAACAAAAATTATAGTGGTAAAAACTACAAGCACAGCCCAGTGGGTTCCACACATAGATCTACTCATACTCTATGCAAATTAATTAATCAATTGATAGCATTTATCAAGCATCTGATTTATGCTAGACAATGTGCTTTGGTAACTTGGCCCGACGAGTTTACTAGAATCTACTCAGTTTAAAAAAAAAAAAAAAAAAACTGGAAACATCTCAGGTGAACTCAGGTCTTTAAATGGTTCCTCTTACTAGCAGACCCAGGCAAGAAATAGTGTATAAACAGTGTAACATTTAATTATAAATATTTTCAAGTGAAATGGCAAGTGCCAATGGTCTTTGGGATGTATTGACAAAACCAGATGGTACACTAGTTTCTTTATTATCATTTCCCTTTATAAAGCAACATCATCATCTGATGTTGAATCATTTGATAGAATCAAAGAGTTTGTTAATAAGAACTTTATCTTTTGGGCCTTTGGCATCAGCGACCTCCTAGGGTTCAGGGGCTGCAGAGACCAATGGCACATCTTATCTCCAAAAGCATTACTTTTCTAATCTATGGCTGCTTGGACCAAGCTAGACATAAGGTCCATCATTTGGAAGGTTATTAAAATGGATGGGGAGAGGCATTATGTTCAGGGTACTTTGCTGTCTCAAAGGTCTAAGGTGAATATTTGGTCAAGGAGGTTAGAAACTGTAACAACCCCCTATCTCTCTCCCAGAATGTCTTGGTAGCTTTTCCCCCTCGTATTAGTAAAAAAGTTGGAAGAATATGGGTTATAGAAAGCACAAGTATGTAAAGTCACCGCTATTGTTTTTCCAGAAAAATCCCCCAAATTTATCCTGCATATCTTTTTGTATGTGGCTGCTTACATCTTGACTGAGAATTCTTTGAGAACAGAAAATTTGTGATTAGTATTTTTTCCTATTTGCCTACCCAGTTTTACCACATAGGTGATAATTAATACCAGTTGATTGGTTGACTGAAGGAAGTCTCCAGCTAAGTGTCTCAGGGTCCTGTGATTAGTGGTTAGATGGTTTAGTAGATAGGAAAGTACACTTGAAATCAGGAAGAACTAAGTTCAGATTTTACCTTGGACCCATCCTGGTTCCATGATCCTGAGCAAATTTCTGCATCTTTATCAAAGGAGATAAATATATCAAAGCATTCTACAAAGATTGACATCTTACACAAACATGTTACACACATATATAGCACATATATACATACATGCATGCAAACACTCGAGTATATGTAGGCATATGTGTATGCATAATACATGCATGCATTATATATGTATATATATATATATATATATATATATATATAGCTATATATGCAAGACTGTTGGTAGGGAGGTCAAATGAACTCAGAATAAAATGAATATATCTATAATGGTTTTTGCATAGGGTCAGACGTCCTCAAAGAGGACGTCCGATCCCCTATTACCTATTGGATGCATCTGCAGGTAAAGAACAAATTCTTTGGGATAGACTTAAACACTAAAATTTGCCCATATTACCTCTGATCTCCTCGCATTCAGCAGTTGTAGCCACAATTATATATAACAGTTTTGAATATATAGAAACTCCTACTCAAGAAGCTTCAAGACTCCTTAAAATATTTCATTAATTTATTTTATTCAGACTTTTTGCTAGTAGAAATAGATCTGTAAATGGAATTCTATAATTTCTATATATGCCTGGAGATTCATACACAACTCATATAGATGAACTAAGGCAAACAAGGTTTAGTGACTTGTCTTAGTGTCTGAGGTCAGATTTGAACACAGAAAGATGAATCTTCCTGACTTCTAATCTGACACTTTCTCCATTATACTACCTAGCTGCCCATAGTATCCAGAGGACAACCTAAATGAATGAATTAATATAAGTAAATGAACAAATGCAGGAAGGAATAAATGTTTTCCAATTAAAATGGGTGACTTGGGTCTGTTTCCTGAAGAAATCATGAAAAGGGGCAAAAATGCCACATGTATAAAAATATTCATAGCGGATCTTTTCATAGTGGCAAAGAATTAGAAATTGAGGGATGCTCATTAAATGGCATCAAATGGTGAATGGCTGAGCAAATTTTGGTATAAGTATGTCATAGAATGCTATTGTTCAATAAGAAATCATGAGGGAGAGGATTCAGAAAAGCCTGGAAAGACTTGCAAGAATTGATGCTAAATGATATAAGCAGAACCAGAAGAACATTATACACACTAACAACAATATTGGGTGATGATCGACCATGATGGATTTGTTCATTTCATCAATATAATAATCAATCGCAATTTAAAAAGACTTGAGATGGAAAAATAGCATCCATATCCTGAGAAGGAACTGTGGAGTTTAAAGGAAGACCAAAGATGATTATTTCAATTTTTAAAAGTTGTCTTGTGTATTATGTATGATGTAATTTTGTTATCTCTAATGTTTTCGTACTTCCCTTTGGATCTGATTGTCCTCTCACAACATGTTCAATAGTGATCTATGTTTATTTGGCATGGTTATAAATATAAAACCTATATCAGATTGCTTTCTGTGTAAGGGATGGAGGGGAGGGAAGGAAATTGGTGAAAGGAAACCAATTCTTCTTTTGGAAAAAAATAGAAATGTTGCATTTTTAGTCAAAATCTCCCTTTCAAAAATGTCCTGTAATTCTCATTTCATAAAACACATTTTCAGGTTCTTTAAGTTATAGGTCGACTTTGTGTTTCCCTGACTAAAGGCCATCCCTTTGTTAAACATTCTCAAAGTTTGTTGGACTTGCATCAAGTATGGACTCTAAAGTTAGAAGGAATCTCAGATCATTGAGTTAAATTAGCTGCTTTCCCAATTGAGCTCTAACTTGCAAACTTTAAATGAGGTTTAGTGCTTTAAACGTCTTCAGCATTTTCTATGCATGGTTTCATTTGAGTCACACAGAAATCCTAGGTGGCAGGTAGAACAGATATTATATTCCTTATTTCATGGAAGACGAAATTGTGCCTCAGAGAGGTTAAGTGAATTGGCCATTATCTCAAAGCTAGTTTATTCTCTTTTTTTTGCCCAGCAATGGCGTTAAGTGACTTAACCAAGATCATACAGCTAGATAATTATTAGGTTTCTGAGGGTAGATTTGAGCTCAGGTCCTCCTGATTGCAGGTTCAGTGTGCTATTTGCTGTGCCACTTAACTGCCCCCAAATTAGTATATTCCGGTGTTTCCCAAAATTCAAACCTAGCCCTCCCTACATTATGTACTACCCAAATTCACTCCAACCTTTATGCTGCCATCTTGGATTCAGCAGTTGTGTCATATTGCCTAAGTTCAGAGAAACTTCTTCCTCTTCTTGGCCTGGGATCCAGACTCCTTTATGAGTAGACACATGGATTTTCCCAGGAGTGGGTCAGTCCTGCTGTTAATGTTCCATTAGACTCTCAATCCTTGTGACTAGTGAATTTTCCTTTGTCTTTCCTCATATCTCCAGCTGACAATAGACACTTGTTAAACATGTATTAATTGATTCATTTATCTCCATAGGAATCCAATGATTCCCATAAAGAATGTAAAGAAAAATTACTTAATAAAATGCTGTGTTTGTTATTTACTTCATTTTCACATAATAATTGAAGACCTGGTTTCTCTATTACTAAAGTCCATGCATTCATGCCCTTCTCCAGAACCTCACTGTAAGGAGTCATTGTCACGTGTTCTCCAAAACTGGTAGCAGATCAAAAGAGATCTTACAAAGTTAAAAAAGGCTTCCAGTGGGATCCCAGGCAAGTGCACCTGATCATTAATAACAATCTTCTCTGTATGGAGAGGATTAGCAGTAGATTGTAAATAGTTTGATGTTTCCAGCTGCAGGATCTCGCCAAGATCATCTTCCATGTCATGGAGAGGTAGTTTATCCGAACTGGTGGATGTTGTCACTGACCCACAAAGTCATAGATCCTTGAACTAGTGAAGAGGTACCTTGTTTTCTGTTCATGTTATTCAATCTTAAGGGATTGAATATCTCAGCTAAATTCCCTGGTCTTCCCTTTATGTGCTATAGGATTTTGAGCAAGCCAATGGGCCCCACTTTCTTTTCATTATATAATGAAACAATTTGAACCAAATGACCTGTGAGGTACCTTTCAGCTGCAATCAATAAATAGGCATTTAGGAAGCCCTTACAATGTATATGCAAAGACAAACATAAATTAGAATGCAATATCTATTCAGATGAGCTTATCAGTTTAAATGTTGCTTCCAGTGAAATAATGGTAATATTTTGACCTTCATTCTCAAAGAAGATCATGACATCAGGGAAGCCATATCATGACAAGCATATGAATTGGATTTGAGTTAGGGGCTTCTGTGCTAAAAGTTTCCAGCCTCACTTTCTCCTCCGGAGCCATCTGTGTCCAGTGACCAGATATGAGTCAGGATGACTGAGGACGTCCCTGGATGTGAAGCAATCAGGTTTAAGTGACTTGCTCAAGGTCACACAGCTAGTAAGTGTCTGAGACTGGTTTCAAACTCCTATCCTCCTGACTCCAAGGCCATTTGTACCTAATTTGTTCTCCATCAAATTCACCATGAGGGATACTTGTTATACTGGTAACTTTCCTTATTCTCTCCAGAAATGTAAGTATTTTAGTGGAATATTCTATTGTTTCTATGTCAAACTTTTTCCTCTTATCTTCCTCTTATACATTTCCCCATTAATTACCTGACAATTTACAACCTGCTTATAAAATAAATGCAGAATGATTTGGGAATAGTGAAACAACAGTTGATGGCGAAATCCAATAAAGTTTGAGCTGAGCTTCCCAGGGCATTATAAGAAGGTAAAGAAGGAAAGAATTTCAGATATAAAAACGATAGCCTGTACCTTTGTATAGTCATAGAAAATGGAATGACTTCTGTGGCACAAGGAAGCCAGGGCCATCTCCAGTTGTCCTGATCTATATCTGGTCACTGGACCCAGACATCTTTGGAAGAAAGGGTGAGGTTCGGGATTTTGCACCCCACCTACTATGAAATTCAATTTATTTACAAGTCATGGCGTCACTTCCTTCATATCATGATCCACTTTGAGAATGAAATAATCATAAAACAAATTTTTCTAGTCCATAGAATATGTGCTGGAATTTCGATTGAAGTAGGGTGAAAGGTATTAATGACAGAGGAGTTTGTACTTGATCCTAGAAGTAACAGGAAGACATTCACTTTGGCAGCAATGTGGAGGATAAATTGCAGAAGAGAAAGACTGTGGGTCTATAGATCAGTTCAGGAACTCTTGAAAAAATTCAGATAAAATGATGAGGACTTTGGAGTAAATAGAAGGGCTGACTAAATAAGATCTTAGAAATGATTGGATATATGAGGGAAGAAAATGGTAGGAATCCAGGACGACTCTGAGATCGCAGATCTGTACTGAAAATATGGTGATGAAATGTAGAACAAGGATGAGGTCAGAGGGAAGAGATATTGAGTCCTGTTTTGGACTGAGTTTGAGACATTATGGGAGATGCAGCTAAGAGATCAATGATTAAGTGATCTAAGCAAGCTCTAGCCAGAACCGAGGTCACAAAGAAATCTGAACTGCATTAGCTTTCTGGCATTCGAATCAGTTTCTCAATGTTCAATCAGACAATAGTGAACTTTCTAATAATGGTTACCTATCATTTCTAGAGTGCTTGATGATTTATATGGAAATTTACCTACATAATTAATTTGGTCCTTAAAGCAACTTTGTGAAGTGGGTGCTATCCTTATCTCCATGGCCAAGTGACAAATGAGCCAGAATTTGAACTCAGATCTTCCTGACTCCAGGTTCAACGTTTTGTCTACTAAGTCATCTATATGTAAATATGTAAAGAGATGTGCTCTCAACTAAGACAGTGTACTAAAGCAGTAAGTATATTAATGATATTGCATTTTGATCAAAGGAATAACATCATGGAAAATAATTTGCCAGAAGGGGCAATGTTACCATTAGTTGCAATCTTAGCCTAAAGGAATAATTTATATTCTTAACTGGAAGCACTTTATAAAATGTTAAACTATAAATTATTCTTTCTCTGTTCCATATTTCTCCCAAATAGCCTGAAAATTTTACATCTCAAGCTCACTTAAAGATTACTGAACCTTGTAAATTCAAGGACATTTACTAAAATAAATTCAATTCAACAATTCAATTGTTCTGATGTTTTCCCAGCAGGTCACATTCTTTGGAATATTTGGAGATGTGTTGCCAAGCCTATAGGAAAGCTTCCTGTTGATTAGAATTCTGCTTTAAAAATTCTATTTAGTGTGTTATTAAGAAACAAGCAAATTTAATTTCACATTTATTTTATTATCCACCTACTTTGTTCAAGACCCTGAGGTAACCCACGTGATATAAAGAGAAAAATAGTCCTTGTGTTCAAACAACCTATATTCTACTAGGGGGTATAGATAAGCACATTCAAAGTAATTCAATGAAACACAAAGCACTAACAACCATGGGGTTCAGAGAAGGCTTCCAGGAGAAAATGGCACCTAAATTGATCCTTGAATGGTGCTAATTAGTTAACAAACAAACATTTATGGGGAGCCTATGTACCAAGCACAAGTGGTTATTGTTCTTCAGAATCTAAGAGAACCAAATGGGCATAACTATATTGGTGTCAATGTTTACTGTGTTGACTTGACTGATGAGAGCAATGCAAGCTCAGAAGGCTCTACCATAGTTCAAGCATAAATAGGTCACGTGAACATTTGAAATGGAAATTACACCAAATGTATGAATCTTGCACTTCTTTTGAACTGTTGAAATTGATTTGCTCATAGAACACATCTACTTTGTAAATGAGGGTATTTTATTCTGATCCTGTGGCAATGGCTCCCATGTTTCACAGTCTATTCCAAGGCTCTTTAGAAAGATCTTGAGAATATCCTTGTGTTGCTTTTTCTGCCCTCCATTCGAGTGTTTGCCTTAAGTGAGCTCTCTCTAAAATATTCCTTTACGCAAAAGTACATTTGTCATTTCACTAGTGACCAGAGTTGCACTTTCTGCAGTAGGGTTTGAATACTTGGTAGTTCATCTCAAGAAAAGGACCTTGATATCTGGTACTTTAACTTGTTAGGTGTTATTCAGAATCTTCCTAAAGCAATTCAAATGAAACTTCCATTTCCTGGCATGGTACTGGTATACTGTCCAGGTCCCAGCCATATAATGAGGTCAGCACAATGATTATTGATTTTCACTTTGGTAGGCAGTCTAATACCTCTTCTCTTCCACACTTTCCTCTGGAGTCTCCCAACACTGAGTTAGTTCACAGATAGTCTCATCACCCATGAGTATATCTCTGGAACGTACACTGCCAAGATCAGTGAATTTATTCACAACATTCAAAATTTCTCCATTTGCTGCAAATGATGATTCCAGCTATGGATAGTGTGGTACTGACTGATGGAGATCCTCTGTTTTCTTGGAATTCATTGTCATACCAAAATAAGCATAAGAGACAGAGAATCATCCCATACTCTCTTACATCTCAGCCCTTAGGCTTCACTGAATACACAACTATCTGTGAACAAAATGTCACCAGGTTTTCCTCCACTTTTGTCCTTGGCTTGTAGCCTTTGCAAGTTAAAGTGTTCAATCAGTGGCAAGAAAAAACTAAAGACAATTGGTGATGGCTCAGGATAATGTGAATGACCTTGATATGAGTGATGCCTTAAATTGCTAAGTACTTCACAGTGCTGGGTTCCATGGACTCCATGGACAGTGTTACCAATTATCGCCTGTCAGGGAAGTCTTCATTTATTTGAGGCAGACACTGACCCCCTATTACCCACCAACAGGTTGGAAGTTCATTAGTTACCTTTAATCTGGTTCACTCTGTCCTCAAAAACAATTTTTACCAAGGTATGGCTTCTGCACATGCAGTTGTCACCAAAAGTGAAAAGCATCATTGAAAAGGGCCTGACAGTGGGGGTACCAATCTTCCCTAATACCAATGTGCCCCACCAGACCCATAAATAAATTCCAGTGATGCAAATTTTAAAAAGGTGATCTTATGAATTTAGGAGACTAACATTATTAGATTAGGTAGAGGTGAAGTGGGATTAAATATAGGCCAGTGGTGAATGCCCTGCTATTTGAGTCAAAGCACTAATAAAGATGATGGAAAACCAATATGATGGCTGATATTATCAAATGACTTTTGGTTTTAAGCCTTTATATACCACAACTTGACTCTGTCCCACTCTCCTGATTGTTGGCTGTTTAATCTGATCCATTCTCTTAGGTTGGCTCCAGTCATATTTCACTTCACTCCCAATTCCCTGCCCATCTCCTCAAAAACTAATCATTTCTGCCACTGTGCCTTAAAAGGTTTGACTCTCTTATGACTCCATTCATCATATCACTAACTTCTCAAACAAACTACCTCTCTCTTGACACCATTGCCCTTCTAAGTGTGGTGTTTACCTATTAGAAGGATTTGTTCCTTCCTTGAGCATAAGGACTATTTTTGCTTTTGTATTTATATTCTCAGCATTTAGCATAGTCATTGGCATTTAATAGTTGCTTAATTAATGTTCCCTTATATCCTTCCTTTCTTGTGTCCTTTCTACTTCCCTAGCAAATGTTATCATTTGACTTCAATTGTTAAATTTGCTGGAACTCAGAATATATGAAGAGAAGCAATCAAAAATAAATCTGAAAAGATAGGTTTAGGTCACATTTTGGAGGATTTTTAATATCAACTAAAATTTGTGATGGTCTGACTGCTGCAGAAAAGTAACAATAAAGGACTCTTTCAAGGCCTATACTACTGGTTGGTTATGTAGACACCTTTTCTGATTGATGAGTTCCTAGGTTTTCATTCTTTTTTCTTTTTTTTTCTTTTCTTCTCTTTTTTTTCTTTCTTTCTTTTTTCTCTTTCTTTCTGTTTCCTTCTCTTTTCTCATTCTTCCTCTTTTTTCTTTCTTTCATTCTTTCTTTCCTTCTTTCCTTCTTGCTTTCTTTCTCTCATTCTATATCATTTTATTTCTCTCTTTAACTCTTTCTTTCATTCTTTGTTTTTCTTTCTCTCTTCTTTCTCTCTTTCTCTTTCTGTTTCTTTCATTCTTCCTCTTTCACTCTATCTTTCATTCATTCTTTTTATTTCTTTCTCTTTTTCTCTTTTTCTTTCCTTTATTTCTCTTTTCTTTTCTATCAATTTTTCTTTCTTTCTCTCTTTCCTTCCTTCCTTTCTTGCTGTCTCTCATTCTCTTTTTCTTTCTTCCTCTTTCTTTCTTTTACTCTTTCATTCTTTCTTGTTCATTCTTTTATCTTATCCATTCTCTTAAGCAAGTTCCAGTCATATTTCCTTCTTTCTTTCTTCTTTCTTCTTTCTTTCTTTCTTTCTTTCTTTCTTTCTTTCTTTCTTTCTTTCTTTCTTTCTTTCTTTCTTTCTTTCTCCTTTCTCTCTCTTTCCCTCTTTCTCTTTCTTTTGTTCTTTTATTCTTTTTGTTCCTTTCTGTCTTTATTTCTCTCTTTCACTGTAATTTAAGTAGATATACTAAATATCATTCTCTTTTCTTGTCAAGTTGCTGAATGTTTTCCATCAATCATGTGTTATATTTCTCTAAACATTTTTTGAAATAGATGACCAGAATATTTTGTTTTCTCTAAATTTTCTGAGATATCAATAACCCAAGATTGATGTACTATGAAATTTCTTCTTTTTCTATCCCTTGACTTATATATTTTCCAATAATTTTTAAAGCAATGTTTTCTGACCCTGGATTTCTAGATGGCTGTGTTGTCTGTGAATGCATGTCTTTTCCTCTAGATAGTCTATTGTTAGTGTTCCTGGGAACATATGAAGGTTATGATTTTATTTTTTCATGATTATCAGTTTCCATTATATTTTTTCTTATCTTTTAAATTTCCTTTTCATTCTCTATATTTTGCATTCATTGAGTTCTTCATTCAATAGTGAAAGATTTTCTGTTTTATTTTAATTTTGTCAACTCACTTAAATTTTTCATGAATCCCTTTGGGAATTTCTTCAAATTTTCTTTTTCCATTTCTATTGCTTGTATTTGAACAGGTTCAGTCTCTAATTATATTTATTTTATTAGTATATTTTGATGATTTTTTATTAATTTTATTTGGTTAGCTAGTATTGTCTGTTTTTTAGTCTTTCTTTTTTTTGATGTTTTTAATTGTTTCTGAAAGGTTTGAAGGGTTCTGTTTTCTTCTATATTCTGATTGTGACATTTTGGATCAGTGTGAGCCTGTGTTATGTCCTAAAGGTAAAAAGGATTCTTTCTTATTTTTTGTGTTAGAGAATGATTCATATTATTTCATTAGGTTATTCATTTATGGCATTGAGTAGATTATAGAGGAAGGGAATTAATATTTAAAAGTTTACAATGTTACAGATGTGCTAAAATCACAAAAAAAACTTGAGAAATAAGTGCTGTTATTATATCCATTTTACAGTTGGGATAATTAATTTTTTAGGGAACTTGCCAAGGGTCATTCAGTTATGTGTCTGAGACTGGATTTGAACTTAGACCTTCCTTATTCCAGATGCAATGCTCTGTTCACTGTGAAACTTAATTGTCTGTAAATGGAATGAAGAAGAATGAAGCTGGAGGCCTTGAGACAAAGAAGAGGCATGTAATTTTCAATTAAATTTGAAAGTGGTGCCTTTATTTCTTCCTTCTTTCCGCCATTCAATAAATCTTTTGAACACAATCCAGTTTTATGCATTTTCTCCTATTCTCCAATAATCCATTTTAATTTAGACTGGCCCCCAAAATATGCATTTTTAAGAATTAAAATGTCTTTAAATGAAAAATTGTTTTGCATATAAATTTATAGTAATAATTAAATAGGGTAAAGCTATGTTTTCCTTTTATTTACTTAATAAAAAGTCTGTATATAGACATAGAATAAATTATTTCTTATGATAATTTTATTCATTGGCTTCTCCTGCAATCATTGGATCATATAGAAATCCCTGTCATTCTTTGATTAGGGAGTTTATCAAAAATATCCAGGTACTCTGATAGCTTTGATATATAGGCTTTCTTGTTACAAAAGAAGACCTTAACTGTCACCTCACTTTTCAAATCCTGTGATTCTTAAATTGGACATTGCATAACTCCTCTGGGAAAAAAAAGCCACCATCCACAAGCCCTGCTGTTTTTTTTTTAATAGATTGGAGATATAGGCATGGACGTTGGGCCAAAATGCAATGGTAGATCAAGAAATCTCAAAATTGGCAGGGATCTTGCACGTGAAAATCTATTTGTATCAATCACACAGAATAAAGTTAATAAATGAATGTTGATTGATCAACTTTTGGGACCATATATTCACACTTTGAGTAGTACAAGAATTCCTCTACAATAAAGACTGCATACCACTTCCTCCAAAGACAATCATCTATTTTTTGAATAGTTTGATATTTCCATGTTCCCCCTTAAATCAAGGTAAAATGTATCCCTTTCAGCTGCTTCTCAGCTCTGAGCCAAGATTTTTTATTAATGAAAAACATTGGTTATTCTATTTTTGTAACAATAGTAATAATATTTGGGGGGTTTTGGCAGGGAAATGTGGTTAAGTGACTTGCCCAAGGTCACACAGCTAATTATTAAGTGTCTGAGGTTGAATTTGAACTCAGGCCCTCCTGACTCCAAGGCTAGTGCTCTATCCACTGCACCACCTAGCTGCCCCTATAATAGTAATACTATTAGGCATTTATTATTAATAAGATACTTTACAGGCACTATCATACTAGGGTAAAATAAAAAATCAGTTTCATATGCAGAGAGCATTTTGGAGTCTTCTTCATTCCTTAATTCATTTCCACCCATCTCTTGTGTTCTGCTACTTCCTTCTTTACTACTTGGGTATATTCTTAATTTATTTAAAACTGTATAAAATTTCCTAAAATATAAGCCATCATCACTACATTTAAGCTGCAAGTCACATAGCCATTCAAGGGCCGTAGGAAAGATTCTTAATGATAATATATCCAAGAAAAATGTTGTCTGTGTCTGTATCTCTATCTCTGTTTCTGTTTCTCCCTGTCTCCAACACTCTCAATCCCCAGTAGAAGAATCTTGAAAAGTCATTCATTTAGGAGCAGCTAGATAGCACAGTGGATAGAGCACCGGCCCCTATGAGTTCAAATCCAGCCTCAGACACTTAATAATAATTACCTGTGTGACCTTGGGCAAGCCACTTAATGCCATTTCCTTGCAAACACCTAAAAAAAAAGTCATTCACTTATTAAGATTCTGTCAAAGTCAATAAGATTTTAATGGAATATGGGAATATGAGGTGGAATTCCTACAAAATATGACGGGCCTTTTTTTTTGTTTCTTGGGAGGTATTGATTCATTTGCTTTTCTGGACGACATTAACTAGCCAGCCTGTTGATTTTTCCCTTTTCAGCTCTGTTGCTCTTCATGGTTCTCTAAGCCTATTACTGTAATGCTTCAAAATCTATTTGCTTCTGAAGCTGCAAATTCCCAACTGTCAGACAGCAAAGGCATCTGGTAATTAATTTCCTCCCAAGTCAGAAATCTGCCCTGGCAAAAGGAAGAGAGGTTATTTTTCGGATATGATCAAAAACTTTGAAGGTTTTGTCTTGGTGTGGGGAAACTGCGGCACCTTATATTTAAACACTTGGTTCAAGTAGTACAATAAACAGCAACTTTCATTTGAATGACACAATAAGACTGTCTATATGTTTTCTGCAATTTATAGATGGAAACTTGGGATTTTTGAGAGTTACATAATTTGTGGGTAGGCTCACATGGTTAGTACCTGTCTGGGTGATCTAAATTCAGGTATCAATTCAAATTTCAGCATCCTATCTGATAGGCTGTACATACATAAAGAAAGCCCCCTAGAAATAAGTTCCATACATGCATATATTTAAATGTGTAAACATGTATGCATCGAATCAAATTTATACTAAAAGTATATTTTAATACTTCCTTTCTAATAAAACAAGCTATAATAATGTCATCTAAAGTTCTTTCCAACGTGACTGATAGATCCAGAACAAAAAGGCTTCTCTTAAAAGGAATAAACCTAATAACCAAACTTCTCTCTGACTTGTATATATCCTTTTTCCCCCCATTATTAACCCTGGGACCTACATTGAAAATAATTAAAAATGAAAGGATTAATGGAAGGGAAATTCTTTTTTTTTTTTTTTTGGTGCCTGAAGTGATGGAATGGAAAGAGATTTTAGAATGTTTACCCAGGATATATTTTCATATATATTTTTCATTGTTTAAATTCCGTAAACCTTGTGATAGAAATTTATGTAGAGACTGTCAGGGACTATCTAGACATCTGTCTCTTCAAGCTAGAAATGTTTGTTCTTGCATATTGAATTATCAATATATATTAATATTCTTTCATTGACAATATGGCTATCTATAAGATGTGTTATATATTCATATAAATAAAACATTATATAATGAGGATTAAAGCCATACATACATGATTATATGTATCCAAATTCATATTTAGAGGATTATAACTAGTTACATATTAATATTTTGTGACAATGTAAATAGTTTCAGATTTAATTTTAAATCTAGCAAATAGGGATAGGAGATAAAGGAGGAGGAGACAGTATGAAATGGGAGCAGTTAATTATAAATATGCACACACTAGTCTGTATACATAAATATATATAATAAATATATATGAATATATATGCTTATGTGTATACACAAGTAATATAGGATCAATGATGTGTTTTCTTCTTTCTTGAAGAACATGATATCAGTGATGCCATCATGAGTAAATGAATTGTATTTGAGTGAGGGGTGCTATGCTAAGTCAACAGTCTCACTTTTTCCTCCCGAGTCATCTGGGTCCCTTGGCCAGCTAAGAATCAAGACGACTAAAGATGATCCTGGAAAAGTTAAATGACTTTCACAAGGTCACATATATAGGAAGTGTCTGAGACTAGATTTGAACTCAGGTTCTCCTAAATTTAGTACCCTAGCCATTGTACCATCTAACTACTCAATACATACATACATACATATATATATATATATATATATATATATGTGTACATACCTATATATATGTAATATATATGTTAAATCACAAGAAATATGCTCATCACCAGTTGGTCCTAACCCACTCACTAAGTTAATTTCAAATAGAACCTGATTGCCAATAGTATTTGCTATTTTCATCTATAAATGACTTTCCGTAAAATATATCAATTAAAAGCATCATAGAATCACAGTATAGGAAGGGACTTTGTAGAACTCTCTTTCCAGTTGTCACCTAAGAAAACATTCCCTCTATATCATAACAAAGCAATGCTCAACCAGGGTTACTTTGAAGTCTTCAAATGAGGGAAATACTAAAATAATCAATCCCAATTCATTTTAGGATGATTCTAATTCTTGGAAAGTTTCTTTCCCACCCCTCTCCACTTCAAGGTTAAGTTTCTGTCTTTGCAAATCCCACCCATATTTTCTAATTCCCCCTCTGGAATGAAAAAGAAACAGTCATATCACCCAAGTCAATTATCATCTATCTGTTTAAATTAAATGGTATAAAGTTGAAGAACTCTGGGAGTTTGGCCTTAAAATTAATAATTAAGTACCCATTAACCTTTAGAGTTTGTCCTAATAATGGACATTAACCTCCAGGATTTGGCCTTAAGGAAGAGAAAAACAGAATTATGTTAATATACATGTTTATTAATGTTTCTGTAAGTTTATTGATGTATTGAGGACCTAACTAGAGAATCAAACTCCCAAAGATGCAACTTGGAATTGGGTCCTTATACATTTCACTACCAAAAGTTGACTCTTCAAGGAAAGTGGTGACCTTCAATTTAGGATGGGGCTTGATGTCAGAGCTTATACTAGGAGGAACGTCCAGGGGGACATGTCAGGAGCAATGACTCCTACCAGACCCAGCATCTTTGTGCCTCATCAGTTCTACCGAGACCCCAAATATAAATTATCCCCCCCTAGGATGTTGGCACAACCAGTGACCCTTAATAGGGATTAAAGGTTACCCAACTGAACTATGCCTCAAATCCTTTCAAATAGGAAGTGCAACTATTAACTTCTCTGACTTCAAGTTTCAACTAAAATCTTTTGTTTTTACTTACCCAAGCACTTTTTATTAGATTACCTTCCCTAAGCTCATTACTTCTTTTTGCTTCTGGTTGTCTCTCCCATGGATTATGAATTCCTCTGAATTTCCAACATAATCTATACTTAATAAATGTTTATGATTGATTAATAGAATTAGTTTATTGCTGGCAATCCAACTCTAAATGTATGATCCTATCATTTTATAAAGATAAATATTCCTTTTGTCTACATTGGGTTATATTGATCTTTCAAAAGTAAACCTAATTTGCAAGTAAAAAATCAGACTGACACAACAAAATAAATCCCAGTCTTTATTTTATATATGCATTTAGGTGAAGGAAAGTTTTTAATTCATTAGTCCTAGAAATAGAATTGGCTTAAAATGTCTGGATAACAGGGAATTGTTGCTTGAAGAAATTTTTAAAAGAGGAAAAAATGTAAATAAAGAAACATTTAAATAAAAATATTTTGGGAAAGGAGTTTATCCCAGTTTGTCAGGATTCAGTTATTTAAGCAAACTCAATGTATGAAAAATCCAAGAAATTCCTAGGATATTAATAACAGACCATGATAACAACAAAGAGTTTCTTTAAAAATTCATTTTTCTTTTATTATTTAAAATGTTAATTGTCCAAAATTATAATTATTATTCTCTTTTTAAGGAGGAACTGTATTTGTGGAAAAGAGTAATGTGTATGTTACTTTTTACTTTAGTTCTGAATTGAAGGTATTTCCTTTTAGGCCTCCATAAAGGCTTTTGCTTCTACTGTCATTTTCCCGTGTGTACAATGGTGATAGGAATAACTGGTTCAATTATACTGCTTTGGAGAATGGGTGGGTCAGCAGTTGTGAGCAATTCTCGGCAAAGAGCTTAGTTTTATTAAAATGCTCATCCGAGCCGTAAAACTCCTAAAAATATTTCTTGCAAATAAACTCCTAAAAAACATCCCATTAAATGTGATACCAACAAATTGTACAGTCAGAAGTCAGATTGCTTTATTCTCCTGATATAGACCCCATAACCTGAATGAGGCCCATTTCAGCTAATGAACCAAAAATTAGCAAACTAAGTAGCAGTCCCAAGATGTGATCCAGGGTGTCAAATGAGCTTTGGTTCAATTTCTTCTAATATAATTCTATCAGTTGTCATCAAAATCAGAGCTTCTGGAATGGGATTTTCTCGTTCTGCAGTAAGTGGTTTGGAATAAAGACCCTGCTATTTGCTTCTTTTTTAAGATAACTAGCTGTCCCATGAGGTTGTTGTAAGGATCAAATGATAACTCAGTAAACCTAAAACCTTTATATAATTCCCAGATAATATCTGTTATCATCAATGCATTCTCACCATTGTTCACCCCTTCCCTCAGAATAAAGCATGAGGTGGTAGGAGGAGGAATGGATCTTCAGAAATAGCAAGGATGACTCAAAAAATAGGTATTTCACCAACCTGATTTTCACACAAAATGTTGATGTGGCCCACACATTGAGTGTCTCAAACCAACCTTTCCATATGAAGAAGCTGGGAAGCTGGCTTCCCAGAGGTTGGAATGACATGTAAGAGAAGTGAACTTCAGAGAAGGGGAAACATTTAGCAGGCAAAACACACGAGGAATGGGAAACGCTTTGATTGACTGCAGGTGCATTCCAAAGGTCTTATTTGCTTTCATCCATGACCCTTGCTTCAGTCTCCATGGTGTTTCTTGACTCTTAGAATCTGGTGAGGGTTAATGTAGTTTTTCACAGTGCTTTGTCACCATCACTTCTCTCAGGTTACCTGACCCCCGAACAGTCAAAATGACTACTTCTGCAGGTGGCCAAAGGCCTCCCCTGTGTCTTATGGCTAGCCCACCAGAACCAGTTACAGAATGACTGCACATAATCTATAGTCTCTCCAAGGCTTTCCATCACATCTCTCCTGGAAAAATCTCTCTGCTTGGAGAATTGCCAGCAGAGGCACATACTTCTGATCTTTATCATTTAGTTAACTAATTAATAGTGTATCCAAAGATACCTGCTCATTCTGGATTGGTTTAAACAGCTTTTTCCCCTTAGCCATGATTATATTGAATAAATACTATATTGCCTCTATTATTGTATATTGTATATATAATAAGATATCTCATGGACATAATATATTATCTATTTTGCTTATTGTGTGTATATATACATTATTGAATATGGAATTTTGCATATTGCATATATATGTGTATATATATATATAGTATATATAATAATAAGATAAAAGTTTTACATCTCTTGGGACTTCCTGGGAGAAATTAAATAAGTTTTCACATCACTCAGAGACGTAAGATTGAAAGGAATTATCATATTAATTTGTATCCTTACTACGACTGTTATTACTTGTGGTCTAGATTCAAATTCTATCTTAGAAATATAGTGCTTTATGGTTTTGGGCAAGACACTGCCTCTCAGTGCCCAAGGAAACTCTCTGTAAGACAGTAAACTGCAGAACAGTTACCTCAAGGAAGAAGTGGAACAAATCACAGGTGTACAATATTTGTTTGCATGGCTCCAACTGGTGGGAGATAATTGCTATTTTCATGGAAAAAGCAGGAAGGCAAAGAAGTAATGTCAAAAACTGTTAAAGATTTGTAATTAAAATCCTGCATGTTGAGACAAAAAAGAAAAGTGACTCATTGTAAAAAAAAATGATGTGTAGGTTGCTTCTGTTGCTACAGTGGGCTGGGAGTGGCTTTGTATCACTTGCTTACTCATGAGTAATGATATGAAGTCCACATCTGAGCATATTTTAGTTTCATTTGGGGGAAAAAGTAGGACATTAGGGAGTTTTTATTTCTCATTTGTAGTAAATATACATTAATTTGATTAGAATGGGAACTCCTACTAACGAATTCTGGCAGTAGATTAAGAAGAGGGAAGAAATTGGTTTTGTATTTTTTCCATATCCTCAGTAGTTCATATAACCACATAGTAGGTGCTACTCTTGACTGGATTTGACTTCACATGATATTAATCACAAATAGTAATATATCTTGATTTCACTTTTGATAGGGAAAATTAAGGGGGAATGGTGTACTTA
This sequence comes from Macrotis lagotis, assembly GCF_037893015.1. Taxonomy (NCBI): domain Eukaryota; kingdom Metazoa; phylum Chordata; class Mammalia; order Peramelemorphia; family Peramelidae; genus Macrotis; species Macrotis lagotis. The sequence goes on along the minus strand of NC_133663.1, from coordinate 23,045,601 downwards.
GAAAAAAGTAAGGCTGGAGTTTCCAAAAATATCTTCAGAAAATACAAATACTAAATGTCAGTTTGGGGGGAGGGAAGAATGTAAATTAGACTTTATATTTTTTTGATAAGCAACAAACAGCCAGTTTACAGAATTGCTGGCTGATTAAGAATGGAGAGGAAAAAGCAGAAAAGAAAAGAAAAGAAAGAACAGCTCTCATTCTGAGATACAAGTCATTTTGGAAACAAAGTTGATGATGAAGTAGAAGTAATATATTCAAATGAATATATTAAGGGAAAACAATAAAGATGATCCAGTCCTTCAGTTCATGATTTTTGCCACACTTGAAAAAAAGAGGAGATTTCAACTTAGAACTGTAAGAAGACATTGTATGTTAGGGTAAATATCTCCTTAATTTGATTATTAATGAAGCCCAATCTTCAACAAGGACTATTTTGATATCACAGAATTTCCAATTAGAAAGAACCTCAACCACAATTTAATTCATGCCATATATGTGAAAGGAATCCCCATTACAATATACTCAAAAAGTGGTCAGTAACCTCTTCCCTTACATTCCATTAAGACATCTTATCTGGACACTTTAAAAGAAATTGGACTTTGAATCTATTTTTGCCTCTTCTTACTGTTCCATTTTTGTGCAGTGTTCTACTTCCATCCTAACTAAGCCATTGGGATTTTCACCTCTTATGCCTTTTGTCTTCTACTACCTTAGAGGAAGAAGGCTTAATCCCTTAAGATTTGATTATCTGCTCCTTGTTTCCAGTCTCCTTTACTGAAAACATTACCTTAGTAATCTTAACTCACTATGACCTTATATAAAGCTTGAGTTCTGTGAAGTACAACTATTCATGCAAAGCATACTCCCCAAATCCTACTAGATCCACAATTCTATTCAATTTAAGGTTTACTTATCAATTTGCAACAATTCTACATACACATGAAATCTAAAATTTTTATGAATATTTTATCAATTAGAGTATGATTTACTGGTTTAGAGAACTCACAAAGGAGCATATTTCTTCAACTATTTCATGTAACTCATTTTTCTCTCTCTCATACTCTTAGTGACTTGCCTGGTCCAATTGGAAGTTAAAGGATTTATCCAGGCTCCCACAGCCAATATAAATCAGAGGTAAGCTTAGACTATCACCTATGCTACTGACCACCTCCACATCTATATTTCTATCCCTGGATTATATTCTGGGATATAGACCCAAATCTCCAACTACTCATAGTATATTTTTCACCAGAATCTCACTTATCTGTTTGTATGTTTGTGTGTGTGTGTGTGTGTGTGTGTGTTTTGTGTGCGTGTGTGTACGTGCGTGCATGTAGCAAATCACATCTTCCTCCAAGGCTATAAGATTAATGAGACTAGGCAGGAGTCATATTTATCTTATTTAAACTTTGTATCTCTACAATAGTAAATCACTATTCCAAAATCAGTAGATATATACTATGGATTTCTTGGACTCCACTGAATGAAGACTGAATAGTTACAGTCAATCTTCAAAGCTTATTGTAGAACTTCTCTATTTTCTCACTGTGAAAATTTAAAACCTTAACAATTTGGGCGGGAATTTGGATAGGTGAGGCTGATGCTCACCTCTGATCGTTTATTCATAAAGATCTTTGGTTCAATAGTTAAAATTAGAATAAATTCTCAGTCAAATGTTGCCCATAATTTCCAATATCTAACTCATATAATTTGTGGTTTGGAGCATTTTTTGATAACTTTCTACAAAAATTTAATGGTTTTTAAGAAAATTAAATTTCTACTTGATTTAAGACCTGTTGCTAAATTATGGCAGAGATGTCTTAACTATGTGTATGACCTTGAAGTTTATCAAAGATTTGCTTATAAAAACCAAAGACTTTTCGATTGTCTTCCATGTGATGTTCATTTGTAGTTTCTCAGAAGCAGAAGTAGTCTTCTAGGTTTACCTACCAAGTAGTAGCACACATAAAATGTTTGGTTTTTTTTTTTTTATTTTTCACTACACGGAAATAGAGTTTTCAACATTCCTCTTTTTGCAAGCTTTTGAGGTCCACATTTTTCTACCTTTCCCCTTTTCCTAATGACAGCAAGTATTCTGATATAGGTCGTAATGTAAAATCATGGTTAACATATTTTCATATTACTTATGTTGTGAAAGAAGATCCAAACTAAAGGGAAAATTGAGAAAGATAGAAAAAACAAAAACGCCATAAAAAGTGAATATATTGGTCTGCATTCAGACTTCATAGCTTTGTTTTTGTTTTGTGTTTTATGAATGTGGGTGGAATTTTCCATCACAAATCAGTTAAAACTGTTCTTGAATTATTGAGAGGAACTGAGTCCGTCTTATTTGATCATTGGAACCTTTTGCTGTTAATGTGTATAATGTTTCTCTGTTTCAATTCCCTTCACTCAGCATCAGTTCATGTAACTTTTTTCCAGGCTTCTTTTCAAGTCTTCCCACTCATGATTTCTTAGAAAACAATATTTCCATCAAATCCATAGTCATTCCCAATTGATGGATATCACCTCAATTTCCAATTCTTTGCTTCTATGAAGAGCTACTAAGAATATTTTTTACATGTGGATCTTTTCCCCCCCCTTTTTAATGATCTCTTTAGAAAGTTAGAACAAAGGCTTATGCACAATTTTTTGCCCTTTGAGTATAATTCCAAATCACTATCCAGAATTGTTGGAGAAGTTTACAATTCCACCCACAATGCATTAATATTCCAATTTCCCATATCCTCTCCAACATTAGTTTATGGGTTTTGTTTGGGGTTTTTTTTGTTCATTTTAGCCAATCTGATAAATATCAGTTGCTACCTCGGAGTTGTTTCAATTTGCATTTTTTTCTAATCAACAATGATTTGGGGTATTTTTTTATATGACTATACATGGCTTTAATTTTTTTTTCATCTAAAAACTGCCTATTCTTGTCCTTTTTAACATTGATCAATCAGAGAATGGAATATATTTTTTAGGGGGTTTTTGCAAGGCAATAGGGTTAAGTGATTTGCCCAAGGTCACACAGCTAAGTGTCTGAGGTTGGATTTGAACTCTGGTCCTCCTGACTCCAGGGCCACTGCTCTATCCACTGCACCACCAAGCTGCCCCATGGCATGTATTGTTATAAATTTTACTCAGTTTTCAATTTAAACAAAAAACAAAATTTTTAGAAAATTTTATCAGAAACACTAGCTATGAAATTTGTTTTAAGGCTTTTTTCATTCCTTCTATTCTTGACTGCATTGGTTTTATTTATGCATAACCTTTTGATTTTTGTGGCATCATTTTCACTCTAATATTTTATTTCCTCCATTTGTATTTGGTTCTTCTTTTACAACATGATTAATATAGATCTATGTTTAGCATAACTACACATGTGGAGCCTTTATTACATTACTTTTTGTTACAGGGAGTGGAGAAGGAAGAGAGGGAGGGAGAAAAATGGAAAACTCAAAACCTTGTAAAAATGGTTGGTGAAAACCACCTAGTATATTCTTGGGAAAAGAAATAAATTTAAATAATTTTTAAAAGTCTTTCTAATTTAATGTGTTCAAAATTATCCATTTTGTAATTTATAATATTCTCTCTCGCTTGGTGATGAATTCTTCCCTTTTCCATAGATCTGACAGATAACCTATTCCTTGTTCTTCGAATTGGCTTAGGATATCACCCTTTATGTCTAAATCCTGTACTCATTTCAAACTTATCTTGGTATAGGGTGTGAGATGTTGGTCTATGCCTGGTTTCTGCCATATTACTTTTCAGTTTTTGTCAAATAATGAGCTTTTATCCCAGAGACTGGAGTCTCTGGGTTTGTATATTGCTGTAGTCATTTATTTGTAATGATTCATCACTCTATTTCTTAGCCAATACATATAGCTTTTTAATATAACTTTTAGATATGGTATGACAAGGCCACTTTCTATTTCATTCTATTTCAATTCGTCTCTGGATATTCGTGACCTTTGACCCTCCAGGTGAATTATTTTTTACTATTTTTTCTAGTTCTGTAAAAAATAATTTTTTGCATTTTGATTAGCATGGCACTGAGTAAGTAATTTAATTTAGGCATGACCTACCATGATTTGACATTTTCCCAAATGGAGATTTGATTTTATTTGCATGAAAAGTGTTTTGTAATTGTTTTCAAATAGTTTCTGGGTTTGTTTTTGATGGGGAGACTCCCAAGTATTTTGTTATCTATACAAACTTTAAATGGTGTTTCTCTTTCTAACTCTTGTTGCAGGACTTTGTTGGTATTATTTGGAAATATTGATGATTTATGTAGATTTCTGTATATATCCTGCAATTTTTCTAAAGTTGTTAATTTTTTCAGCTATCTTTTTAGTTTCTTTTCTAGTGTTCTCTACGTACACCATCATGTCATCTACAAAGAATGAAAACTTTTATTTTCTATTCTAACTCCTCCAATTTCATTTTCTTTTCATTAATAAAGTGAACATTTTTATACAATACTGAATAATAGTGGTGATGATACACATTCTTATTTCATAACTGATCTTAATGGAAAATATTCTAGTTTATCCCCATTACAAATAAGTTTACTCATAGTTTTAGATAGATACTGCTTTTCATTCTAGAGAAAATTTGATTTAATCCTGTTTTCTAGTGTTTTTAATGGGTGCTGTATTTTGTCAAAAGGTTTTTTAGCATCTAACATTTCTGCTAGTTTTGTTATTGATGTGGTCAATTATGCTGATTGTTTTCCTTATATTCAACCATATCTGTATTCCTAGTATAAATGCTCACGATGTATTATTGTAGTGATAACAATGCGATCTTTTTTATTTAAAAGATTTGCCTCATATTCATTAGAGAAATTGGTCTATAATTTTCTCTGTTTTGACTTTTCTTGGTTGGGGTATCAATACCATATTTGTGTCCTAAGAACAATTTGACCAAAGTTTTTCCTATTTTTTCAAATAGTTTCTATACAACGGTAGTCATATATTCTTTACATGTTTAATAGAATTTACTTGCAAATCCATCTGGCCTTAGAGGTTTTTTATAGAGTTCCTTGATGGTTTCTTCAATATACTTTTCTAAAGTGGAGTTAAGTATTTTATTTGCTCTTCTGTCAAATCTGGGAGTTTATATTTTTGTAAATATTCACCCATTTCACTTATATTTTCAGATCTATTGACACAGTTGAGCAAACTAGTTCTTAATTACTGCTTTAATTTCCTTCTGATAGTAAATTCCTGCTTTTCACTTTTGCTTTGATAATTTGACTTTCTTCTTTTTCTTCTAATCAGATTAAGCAAATTCTTATCTTTTATTGACTTTTTTCATAAAACCAACTCAATTTTATTAATTCAATTTTATTAATCTCTTCTTTGATTTTCAGAATTTTTAACTGGGGACTTAATTGGGGATTTATAATATATTTTATCTATATTTTTAATTATGTGAAAAATATATTGATCTCTTTAATTCATGAAAGCAGGTAGAAATATAAAATTTTCCCTAGTTATTGTCTGGCTGCATCCCACAAGTTTCAGTATGATATCACAAGATTGTCATTGTATTGGATGAAACTGTGGATTGTTTCTATCACTTATTTGATCCACTCATTCTTTAAAATTAAGTTATGTAATTTTCAATTAAGTTTTCCTACATTCCCATGACCTTTTCTTACATGACATATTTATTTCATCATGACATGAAAAAGACGCATTTAACATTCCTGTCTTTCTTCATTTGATTTTGAGGTTTTTATGACATAGTACATGGTCAGTTTTTGTGTAGGTGCCATGTAGTGATGAGAAGAATCTATATTCCTTTCTATGCTCTTCAGGTTTTTCCTAGAAATCTATCATATTTAACTTTTCTTTTCTTTCTTTCTTTTTTTTTTTTTTTTTTTTTTTGGCAAGCCAAATGGGGTTAATTGGCTTGCCCAAGGCCACACAGCTAAGACATTATTTAGTGTCTGAGGCTGGATTTGAACTCAGGTACTCCTGAATCCAGGGCTGGTGCTCTATCCGTTGTACCACCTAGCCGCCCCCTCCCCATATTCTATTCCCTTCCTTACTTTTCTTGCTTTGTATTTTTGTCTTTGTTTATTTTGTGGTTAAATTTATCTCATTCTGAGACAGGAAGGTTAAAGGCCCTACCAGTAGTTTTACTGTCTGGGTCTACATTTAACACATTTAACTTCTCTAAGAATTTGGAAGCTATACCACTTGATATATATGTTTAATATAGCTATTACCTCATTGCCTATGGTACCTTTTAGGAAGATACAATAGCCTTTGTTGTTCTTTTTAATTAGATCTATTTTTTGCTTTTGCTTTGTCTGAGGTCAGGATTGTAATTCCTACTTTTTTCTTCAGCTGAAATAAAATATATTCTGTTCCAGTCTTTTTATCTTTACTCTTTGTCTCTCTTTTTCAAATGTGTTTCTTGTAAACAAAATATTTTAATTCACTGTTATCTACTTCCATGGAAAGGTTTATATGCGAGAGTTTATTGTATTTCCATTTACAGTTATGATTACTAACTCTATTTCTTCTTATTTTGAAAGTTAAGTTCTGCTCCTGGGGCACAAGTAGCATACACACACACACACACACACACACACACACACACACACACACACACAGACACGCATCAGGGTAACCTGAACCAGACCTAGCTATTGTACCCATATTCCAGGCCTTGAAGGATTCCTTCCCCCTTGGGGCTGGGAGCCTTGCTGCTAGCTTGCTCTAGCACTGGTCTGTTGGACGGAGGTCCAGGTGAGTTGGTTACTAAGCTGTACTGTGGCTGAGAAGGCCCCTCTGGCTTCAGTTCTCCAGCCCAGGTTGGGTTGTTCTTTTATACTCACATAAAACACACCTTTTCTGATGTTTCCCCAAGATATCTAGAGCTAAAAATGTGTTCTCCTCTGTCTTTTGGCGGGTCCTGTCACTTTAGGGTCTGTTTAGAGGCTTCATTTCAAGTGGTTTCAGAGGGAGACTGTGAAGCTCGGGGAGCTTCCTAGCTTCTCTTCCCTATCTTGGCTCCATACAGAAGATCCCCCACATAAAAGGTTAAGGACAAAAATATGGACTTTCATAAGGAAAATGGGAGACAAGTAGCCATGCCGCCAAACTTCCCCAACTCAATCCAAATTATTTTCCTTTTTCACCAAGGGGCCAACTTCATTTATATTCGGTACTTTCTATCATAAATGTGTGTATCTGCATATTTATATGTACATGCATACACATATATGATGCATGTATGTGTAGTATGATTTACTCTTCAGGCTCCTCTCAAAATATTTTTGAAAAAAAGTTCTTGAACTGCAAGTTAAGATGCAGTTAAGATGCAGTAAGGAATCCACACAAATGTATTTTTCAAAATCTGGGTAAAGCCTATGTGTCTTGTCAATGTTGCTACTTAATTATAGCATTAAAGAGCAGTTATGATAGTTCTGTCTCTATCTCTGTCTCTGTCTCCTCTGTCTCTCTCTCTCTCTCTCTCTCCTCTATGTCTGTCTCTGTCTCTGCCTCTGTCTCTCTGTGTCTCCGTCTCCCCTCTCTCTCTCCCTTTCTCCTCTGTCTCTCTGTTTCTCTCTCTCTCTCTCTCTCTCTCTCTCTCTCTCTCTCTCTCTCTCCTCTCTCTCTTTCTGCCTTTGTCTCTGCCTCTGTGTCTCTGTTTCCCTCCCCTCTCTCTCTCCCTTTCTCCTCTCTCTCTCTGTTTCTTTCTCTTTCTCCTCTCTTTCTGCCTTTGTCTCTGCCTCTGTCTCTCTATGTCTCTGTGTGTGTCTCTCTCTCTCCCTCCCTCTCCACACCCCACCTCCCCAGTTCCTTAGATGCCTAGCTTTGTTACTCCGGCCAAAATTAGGAGGTGGCATAGATGATGAGACAAGGGAAGTAATCCTTTTAGATTCAATTCTGAAAAAGATGGGTCCAGTTTTCTTAAATGAAGACAATAACCTTCATTATATAACAAGTTATTGTATCGCAAGGCATTGTTGAAGAGTGTTCACAAAATACCTTCCTAGCTAAGATTAACATAAGCAAATACTATCCAGCTTAGTTTAAAATTCTTTCTGTTTGAATGCTCTATAGATCTGGTTTCAGTTCTCTGCATGAACATGCTATAATGGAAAATAGCAATATAAGGAGGACAGGATTTCATAGTTTTCTCCTCAGCATAAGTGCTATGCCTCAGTTCTTCCTCTGTGTAGTCTTACCCTCAAGGTAAATTCTCAGTTGAGTGTACAATCTATTATCTGTGAGGTAAAATACTAGAGATGAGCTCCAGTTAAACCCAAAAGAAGCTAACTGGAAACTTAACTGTTTGTGTGTGTGTGTGTGTGTGTGTGTGTGTGTGTGTGTGTGTGTGTGTGTGTTGTGGAGGGGAATTATGTCCACGTGCACAAGTGGGTCTCTAACACATTTTAAATTCAAATCTAAAAGTAGTTTTTATTAGTAATTTCCTCCAGTGGGGGAAAGGGGAGTTTTCTTGAACTTGGCAATTGATAATCATATGCATAGCATTTGACCTTATGGAAAGCACCTTGCATATCTGATGACATTTGACCCTCACCTGGATGACAGGTGTTCTTATCACCACTTCATAGATAGAGAAAGAGTTCAAGGGACTGTGACTTACTTAGAGTCGCACAGTAAATTTCTGAAGCAGCACACAAAATCAAGTTTTCCTGCCAACCCCATCCACTGAATGACCTAAAATATGGCCCCCACTGGCATTTCCTAGTCCTGCTTTGAACATAATGCATGGAACTCTCCTTCCTGCTTGGAGCGTTCAGCAAAACAGCCGACATCAACCTATTGGGTATTGATCACACTTATGAAACTGTGGCTCTGCTAACAATCCTCCAGTGCTTCTCAAAGGTTTTGTCAAAACAATAGAGTAAAAACTCTGGAAAATGCTACCGGGTAGGTCTCGATAGTCTACCTGCTGCCTGTGTGGCAACTGGTCATCCAATGATAAATATGTCATCTTCATCAATTCAGCAAGACAGTTTACCTAGGTTATGATGGGTTATAAATCTGTCAGCAATGGAAGCTCCCAAAGTCGGGACACGAGGTCATGATGGCTTAGTTGTTTCAGTAAGATCCAGCTCTCCGGGATCCCGTTAAAGGGTTTTTCAGGGCAAAAATACTGAGGTGGCTTGCTCTTTATTTCTCTTCTGCATTTTGCACAAGAGTAACTGAGGCACACAGGGTTAAGAGACTTGCCCAAAGTCACACAGACAATTGTCACAGGTCAGATTTGAATTCAGAAAGATGATTCCTACTGACTCAGCATTCTAACCACTGTACCACCTAGTTACTCTTGAAGTATCCTGGATGGCTACCTAACCAGAAACATCACATATGGAAACCCGTGTGATAAAAAAAAAACATTAATGGATAGGAATATAGTCACTTATTCCTCCTCATACACGTACATACACACACACACACACACACACACACACGAAAAATTCCACAACTTTTTTTTTTACAAAGTACCACAAGAACTTTAATCAAACAAGGATCTGACTTAAGAGTTACTGGTTTTAAAAGTTCGTTGTTTGTTTTAGGAACAATAAAGGATAAACTGAACAATTGAGAAATAAGATGTTACATCACCCAGACAGAATTTTAAGAAGCAATATAAAAAGATCCCAGCAGAAAAAAGAGGTTGGGTAGACAGCTAGCAGTGTCAGGAGATAACAAATAGACAACACCAAATTTACATTAATAACTTTTATGTCAGAAAAAATCATTGCAGATATTCCACCATGGAGGAATCATGGGTCAGTAAAGGCAAAAACTACATGGGATGAGAAGGATGTGATCAAGAATCAATTAATTTTTGACATAGGGTCTACACAATTTTAATAATTATTCAATGAAATTATGTTGGCATACAGTGAAGACTTAATAAATGCTGACTTGTTTTGACTGTATAGATGAGAATCACATAATTTATTTAGTCATATTTAATTGAAGTCTCATGTTTACTTGAAATATTATCACTGGTACCACCAGAAAGTTAATAAGCAGCAAGTAAAGAAATAGAAGGGTAGGTAGGTGGTGCAGTGGATAAAACATAGTTTCTGAGATATAAGGACCTGAGTTCAAATTTGAACTCGGATGCCTGATTACCTAGCTGTGTGATCTTGGGCAAGTCACCCAAACTCATAGCCTTGCAAAAAATAAAAATAAAAGGACCAGAATCTAACTGAAATAGCTACAAAAGCCTCTTTTACCAACTAATCAATCAACAAACATTTTCAAGTGCCAGGATGTACCAGTTACTGTCATAGATCTGAAAATAAGTATACACATATAAAGTAAGTGTGGATTCTGTTGTATCTGTACATGTAATTGAAAGTAGATACTTAAAAAATATAATTTTGGCAGGAAGAAGAGAAAGGCTATCTAGCAGCTTGGGAATCAGTGAATACTTTGTTTACAATGGATTAACCAGAAAGGAAGTAGAAAATATTGCTTTCCTCATGCTTAAATCAACTTCAAAACACAAGGGAAGAAAAGATACAGGAAATAAAGGAACAATTGTAGGATTATTTGGTCAAGATTATATCTATAAATACCAAGACAATCTGAATTAAGGGGAAAGAGGTCTTAGGAAGGGATTAATAAATCAATCCATCAGTCAGAAAGCATTTATTAAATACTATGTTGGAGACCCTGAGCTAAATGCAATGGGGACAAAGAAAAGACAAAAAGAAGCCAAGAAGAAGCATGATGCTTGTTCTTAAGTACCTAATGAAGAAGCCCTCATGGAAGTGAACTTAAAGAGATGTAGGTTATGTTTGAACGGAGAAAAGGAGATTGTTTTAGAAGATCTGGTCCTAATATAATTAATCCTTTATTTGTGGCTAAGGAAACTACTTAGCATATCTCTATGCCACAGTTTCCTTCATCTATAAAGTGAGAGCATGGTATAGATGAGCTCTGAAATCCTGTCTTGGGCTATTGAGTGATGTAATGGATAGAACTTGGAAGAATCATGAGTTCAAAGCCAGATTCAGACACTAGTTTTTGTGACTGGATAAGTCTCTGAACCTTGTTTGCCTCAGTTTCCTCATCTTTCAAAATGAACTGGAGAAGGAAATGATAATACACTTTTGTCTTTGCCAAGAAAACTCCAAATGGGATCACAGACACACACTCACGATTCAAATGACTAAGAAAATAAGGTCCCTTCTGGTTCTAAAACCATAATCATTATGATCCTGCATATTTTCTAATTTTAACAACTATTTCCATGATCAAGGGGAAACCATAACCATTCAGACTTTCACCTTCCACATCTATATATTGGGTATAATAATTGTACTATCATTTCTCACAAGATGGTGACAATGCTTTGAATTTGAAATATCACATACATGATTAATGAAAAAAAAGTCCTATTTCTGAAAAATAAGATGTTTTGTTTCTTAGGTACCTAAATAATCATGTTTTCAAAAGTTAGTGTTTGAAAATGATTGCTGAAAAACCTAATTCTTAGTAGATATTCTAGATCAGGGGATTAAAAATCAGCTGAATGGAAAAATCTACTGACTTCCTGAAAAAAAAAATCTCAATTTCCTGAAGTTGACTTTTATTAGAGCATTGTGAGCATAGGCCAAGGAATAGGTAAGCTTGGTTGGCATTGTGAATCGAAGTGGGTCATTGTCTATACAAAGATATTTTTGTGGAGCTATGTCTTTGCTTAATCTCTCCAGTCCATGAAAGGTGATAGATTTAGAGTTGGAAAAGAATTGAGAGGTCAATGAAGACAATGTCCACCATTTTATAGACTAAATTACTAACCTTGAGTCACACTGTCTTAAAATGTAGAATTCAATTTCTATTATTTCTGATTCTTCCCCCCACCCTGTAATCTAACAACCAAAATACAACATAATCTTCCTAAAGTACCAATTTGACTAGATCACTCTCCTGATAAAGCAGCTACCCATGACCTTTGGGGTATAATATAAATTTGTCTTAGTATTTAAATCCCTCTGCAACAGCTTGACATGTCTTTCTTAGCCTCATTTCATGTAATTCAGTATCCTCCAAATCATTCTTAACCCAATATTGCTGTTGCTGCATACAATGCTCTCTTGGTTCTACTCTTTTCACTCTTCATTATTTGGTGAATTGTGAACTGTGTCTAACAGTGGCCATCTCTAATGTATGGGGTGGGAGAGGGAAGGAACAAATGGAAAAAGAACAAAATGTACATGATAATTTTATTGTATAGCTAAATTTGAAAATAGATTTGTGGTTTCACGTGCAATCTTTATTACACATCCTGTGTTATGTAAATTATTCTTGTATCCCATAATTAAAAATATTTTTTTTAAAAAGGCTAGGGGCAGTTGAGTGGCTAGAACACTTGCCCTGAACTTAGTTCAAATCTGTCCTCAGGCACTGAAGTGCCTAGTGTTGTGACCTTGGGTAAGTAATTAAGTAGTGGAATAACAATTGAATTGTAATGAAACTATTCTCTCCAAGGTTATCTAAAGGCATTATTTTTTTTTTTTTTTTAGATTTTTCAAGGCAATGGGGTTAAGTGGCTTGCCAAGGCCACATGGCTAGGTAATTATTAAGTGCCTGAGGCCGAATTTGAACTCAGGTCCTGCTGACTCCAGGGCTGGTGCTCTATCCACTGTGCCACCTAGCCACCCCTAAAGGCATTGTTTAACAGAAAATTTCCTAATTCTTTCTTAGTCCTTTGGAGTTTTGACCTGTGCAAAATTCAATCTTATTGACAATACCTTCCTTAATTTTCTTTTCTACCTGGCTCTCAATACATCACATCCTTGTTCTGTGACTTTAATTCCTCTTTTCATCTCTGGACAAATGACTGAGATCTATATATCTAGCCTAATCTAATCTACTGGTCATCTAATAAAATATTTTTTCCTGTGCTTGTTTACATGCTGCTTGAATCTTAGCAAATAGAGTTTGATTGAGATTTCTTTTGAGAATTATTTGGACTATGTGGCTTGTGAAATCACTTCCAATTATCAAAGTTCTTTAATTCTGAAATACAGCAAATAAAGCAGAACAAAAAGACACAGAAGAAATCTTAAAAGAACAAAGTAGCTGGTATGATATAGCCCTACTCTCCATTATTTTTCTATTCACATCCATGATGATAACATAGTGTGCATGCTACCATAACTGAGTAGACACCATTATCTGTGTTTGTATATGTGTGTGATTGTCATGGATTCTATTGTGTACGACATTATGACTGACTATATGAATTATCTGCCTCACTGTTCTTTTCTCCATCAGTGGGGATAATGCAGAACATATTGTAATTACAAAAAAATATCTACCTCCCAAATCTCCTGAGAAGCTAATTAAGCAATCTCTTTGAATTACTTTTAGATTTTTTTACATGAAAGTTACTTTATGAATGTCAATTATTGTTTTAAGATATTTGCTTTTCATTATGTTCTTTAAAATAAAATGAGTGCACATATATAATTTTTGCAATGTGATGATTATATCCCTGGTTGTCTTGGTTTATTCCCATTTCAAGAGATAGTAGAGAGTAATTTGTTCAAGAGAAAAGCATACTTTGAAATTTTCAAATAAAACAATGATAACAGCAAACATCTTCAAGAAACCAGATAATAGTATCATCATCATTGGAGAGAAATAAAAGTATCCTTATTAGGGGAAGAGTCAGAAACTTGACTTGGTGAGATGTGGCTTTGCAAAATAATGATTCTTCAATGGTACAAATTTGCATTTGTTAAATACGATAAAATGAATCAATATATATGTTTTTCCCATAAGGAGTCTGAAGACTAGTTTTGCATATATACTAGTGCTTGGCATAGTAAAGAGAGCACTGGGTCTGGAGTTCACACCCTGTTTGCGTCAGTTTTCTCATCTATAACATGAGCTGGAGAAAGAAATGGCAAACCATTCTAAGATCTTTGCCAAAAAAAACCTCCAAATAGGATCATGAACAGTCACACGTGACTGAAAAAACCAGAAAACCACAAAAACCTCTTTCCCCATACAAAACAATGTGCATCAGTTTGTTTTGTATTTACTAATAATGTTAAAATAATTTTCCCCAAAAAGAGAAGCAGTAGATTAAGGTACCAGGCCTACTGGAATTAGGAAGACCTGAGTTCAAATGCAGACATAGACACTGTGTCTGAGCATTTGGATGCCTCAGTTTCCTTAATTATAAAACAGATATCATAAAAACACCTATTTCCCAGGATTTTTATGATGATCCAATGGTATAATTGTAGAACACAGAAGTTATTTGCATTTCATTTGTTTTCATTGAGCTTCTATCTCACCACTATCTCCCTTTCTTAACAAAACAAATCTAACTTCAAAATCACTCTAGGGAGGGAGATATAGATGCAGAACTAAATGGAAACTTAATAAGTTTATTTAAAGAATGAATGGATCAAACAACAAATTATAGAATTATTTTATCCTAGATAATGACAATAATGAAACAACATACCAAAACCTATGGGATACACTCTAGGCAGCTGTCAGGGGATATATTATATATCTTTTAATGCTTACATGAATAAATTAGAGAAAGAAGAAATCAATGAAATATGCAACTAAAATATTTAGAGAAAGAACAAATTAACCCCCAAATTAAATGCCAAATTAGAAATTCTGAAAAGTTAAAGGAGAAATTAATAAAAATAGAAAGCAAAAAACTATTGAATTAATTAATAAAACCAATATTTGGTTTTATGAAAAAAACCAATAAAATTGATAACCATCTGGTCAATTTGATTAAAAAAAAGAAAGAAGAAAACCAAATTGCTAGTATCATAAATGAAAAGGTGAACTCATCACCAATGAGGAGGAATTTAAAGTAATATTTCAGGAAATATTTTGTCCAATTCTATGTCAATAAATTTGATAACCTAAGTGAAATGGAAGAATATTTACAAAAATATAAGTTGCCCAGGTTAAATGAAGAGGAAATTAAATACCTACACAACCCTATCTCAGAAAAAAATTCAACAAGCCATCCTTGAACTCCCTAAGAAAATTATTCAGGGCCTGATGGATTCACAAGTGAATTTTACCCAACATTTAAGGAACAATTGGTTCCAGTTCTATATAAACTCTTTGGAAAAATAGGTGAAGACAGAACTCTGCCTAACTCTATGACACCAATATTGTGCTAATACCTAAACCAGGAAGAGCTAAAACAGAGAAAGAAAATTATAGACCTATCTCCCTAATGAATACAGATGCAAAAATCTTAAATAAAATCCTAGCAAAACGATTATAACAAATTATCATTAGAATAATACATTTTGACCTTCTTGCACAAATTAAATCAAATTTAAATAACTCGGCAAACATCAACTGATCATGGATAGATCAACCTAATATAAAAAAGTAACAATTCTACCAAAACTAAACTACCTGTTTAGTGCCCTACCAATCAAAATTCCAAAAACTTACTTTAATGAGTTAGAAAATTTTGTAAATTCATATAGAGAAATAAAAAGTCAAGAATTTCCCGGGATTCAATGAAAAAAATGCAAAAGAAGGTGCCTTAGCCCTACCTGATCTAAAAGTGTATTATAAAGCATCAGTCATCAAAACTGTCTGGTATTGGCTAAGAAAAAGAATGGTGGACCAGTGGAATAGACTAGGTGCAATAGCAGGAAACAATTATACTAATCTGCTGTTTGATAAACCCAAAGATTCCAGCTATTGGGACAAAAAGTCTCTCTTCGATAAAACCTGCTGGGAAAATTGGAAGTTAATATGGAAGAAACTTAGATTAGACCAACACCTCAAACCCTATACCAAGGTAAGATCCAAATGGATACAGGATTTAGACATAAAAAAACAATACTATAAGAAAACTAGAAGATCAAGGACTAGTTTATCTGTCAGATCTATGGAAAGGGAAGTAGTTTATTACTAAGGAAGAGATGGAGAACATCATCAAAACCAAACCAGATGATTTTGATTACATTAAATTAAAAAGCTTTTGTACAGACAAAACCACTGTAACCAAGTTCAAAAGAAATATAGTAAACTGGGAAACAATCTTAACAACTAATGTTTCTGATAAAGGACTCATTCATAAATAAGCAGAGAACTGAGTCAAATTTTTAAAAAAAGCCATTCCCCAATTGACAAGTGGTCAAAGGTTATGCAAAGGCGATTTACAAATGAGTAGATCAAAGCAATCCACTGTCATATGAAAAAATTGTTCTAAATTATTACTTATTAGAGAAATACAAATTAAAGTTCTTTGAGGTACTACCTCACATCTCTCAGACTGGCCAATATGACAAGAAAGGATAATGATTATTGTTGGAAGGGTTGTGGGAGATCTTGGACACTATTACATTGTTGATGGAGCTATGAACTAATCCAACCTTTCTGGAGAGCAATTTGGAATTACTTCCAAAGGGCAATAAAAATGTGCATACCCTTTGATCCGGTAATACCACTACTGGGTCTATACCCTGAAGAGATGATGAAAAAAAGAGTAAAAAACATCACTTGTACAAAAATATTCTTAGCAGCCCTGTTTGTGGTGGCAAAGAATTGGAAATCAATTAAATGTCCTTCAATTAGGGAATGGATTAGCAAACTGTGGTATATGTATGTGATGGAACACTACTGTTCTATTAGAAACCAGGAGAGATGTGAATTCAGAGAAATCTGGGGGGATTTGATGAACTGATGCTGAGTGAGATGAGCAGAACCAGAAAAAACACTGGACAACCTAACAGCAACATAGAGGCGATAATCAACCTTGATGGACTTGCTGATTCCATCAGTGCAACATATCAGGGACAATTTGGGTTTCTCTATAATACAGAATACCATCTATATCCAGAGAAACAACTGTGGAGTTTGAACAAAGACCAAGGACTATTAACTTTAATTTAGAAAAAAAAAACCTGATATTATCTGATCTTGCTATCTCTTAGACTTTATGTTTCTTCCTTAAGGACATGATTTCTCTCTCATCACATTCAATTTGGATCAATGTATACCATGGAAACAATGTAAAGACTGGCAAATTGCCTTCTGGGGGGGGGTGGGGGTGGGGGAAGGGAAGTAAGATTGGGGAAAACAATTTGTAAAACTCAAAATAAATAAAGTCTTTAAGTCCAAAAAAAGAAATGTTCCAACTTAAAAAAAAAAAACCAAAATCACTCTAGAAATGGGTTGTTATCATAAGTGAACTGTTTCACATAACTTTAAGATATCACTTCTTTTTTTTGTCAAACTGTATAAACAAAAATTTTTTAGTATTTAATATGACTAGCTTAATATGCTTGTTCAACAGTATTTGGTTTTTTGTTTTCCTTGCAGTTATAAAAACGTATATTCCATAGTTACACATTATAATTTTATTCCTCTTAGTAATTCACAATGATGTGGGCCCTAAATGATCAATTATTCTTTATGGTAATTCTATGAGACTTCATGTCTTTGCTGTATAATTCATTCAAGACACTCTGGGCAAAACAATGGATATGAAAGGTTCATAAAGCAAGGTCTAAGCCTTCAAGGACTCTGTAATCTATTAAGAAAAATACAATTTTGTTTTGCTTAGCAGAGAAAATTCTATATTGCTCTGATTTTAGGTTCTGTTTCTAGCAAACCTGTTTTTGTATAAAGCATAATCTTTGTCATTTTATATTATTTTTCACTTTTTATATTATTTTTTATATTTATTTTGCACTTTTTTTTCTTTTATTGGGTCGTTTTTGGTCAGTGACCTGTCTTTAAAGATCTGTGCAAAAGTAGTTCATTAGAAAGAGCCGCAGTTCTAAATGCCAAACAATTATCTAGTTAGTCAAAAGATGGAAGAATAATTGTAGTGATTCTCAATGAGCACAGCAGCCTTTGAATTATCAAAGAGAGCTAAACATAGCAAGAGGGCTTTCTGAACTCCCTACAGAGGGAGAAAGGAAATTCTATGTCACACATTAATCATGCTTTTTCCAAGCTTGAGAACACTCTCCCCAAGAACCTTGCTATTGACACAGAACATGTGCAGTACATTCTTGAGATGTATTAGTATCAACTCCTTTCAACTCCTTTTTTCCCCCTACAACATGATAGTTGAAAAAAATCCCCTTTTCAAAGAAAATTGGATGGCTGTTTGCCTTGTATTCATAGTACAACCTACCAGATGGGGCCTACAGCAGCATTAATTATTTGCAACCACTCAAGATAACCTTAAGAATACTAGCAGTATTCAAATGCCCTCTGGAGACGATGCCCCCCACAGTAAATGTCTTTGGGGAAGTAAACCCAGAGAATGAGTATTGCAGTATGGAGGAATGAGGGATTTTTTTGGAGGAGATTTATGCATTTAATTTGTTAGAAGAGATATACTCAATTGATTAAATACAGTGAAAGTGATTAAAACAAGAATAGCAAGGCATCATTTCTTAATTAAAAATTTTAAAATTTAAGTCATTTAAAGGGGTGGTTCAGGCAGCATGAATTAATTTTTTAAAGGGAATATCTAAAAGTACAAAATTGATCTTGATGCTGTCAGGCCAATTTATGAAGATATTTTAGAAATTGGATTTCATGGATTGATGATTCATATTTCAGCATCTAGTTGGAGAATGTATTCTCACTTCTGGTAGAAGTATTGGAAAGAAGAAAGGGACAAGCTTATATTGTGCCTACTTTTTCCCAGGTCCTATGCTAAGCATCTACTATCTAATCTGACCTTCACCACAACCTTGAACCATAGGTTCTATTATTCTCCTGAGATACTTTTGCATCTCTCAGACTGCATCAAGGTTTTCTAAAAAGCTCTTTTCTACATATCTTCTACTTAGCCTGAGTTTTTGACTTCCTCTACTGATTATTCCTTCCTTTTACCCCTTTCCTCAAATACATAAAAGTTAAAGTTCTTGTAACCCCTCTTCTCCTTAGAGCTTCATATGGTCAAAGTACCATGGCATAATGTGGAGTGAAAAGTTATTGACTTATAGTCGGAAAACCCAGGTTCAAATGCAGACCCTGCCCCTCATGAACCTCTGTGACCTTGGACAAATTGTCTAATCCTCTGGCCCACTGCTGTAAAATGGGGTATTGAGCAGATTGTGTCCAAACTTTCTTCTACTAGTTCCTTACTAGAATCCTTCAGTCTTTTAATCCTAAACAATAGTATCATCAACATCACCATCATTCCCATTATCAATATATTATATTATTATGATTCTTATTAGTTAATGGAAGTTAAACTTTGTTTTCCAGAGTGAGGATCACCTGACTCCCTTCTTCCTCCTAAACTGGGACTCTCATGGGCTTCTCTACCATAGAAAAATAAAAAAAAGTGACAGCATTCTGATTAATGGGAAAAAAACTTGTTTTTCCCTTACTAATTTAATAGTCACTTCTACTTTAATATTCACAGGTAAAGCTTCTTTGGGGATTTTTTTAAAATCAAACACACAATAGACTGTATTCTACATTTTCCCAGCATTCTATGGTACAATGGAAAAGAATATAGAATTATGAGAGAGACCCAGATAAAAGTCCTGCCTCTGAAGTATTCCCAACTCATTAACTTATTTGACTGTAGTGTTATGTGAAGGTTTGCTGAGTCCTTTTGCAGGACTGCTTATTCACCTTGGTATCCATCTGGCACTCCACTCTCACCTATGACTCTAAGAAGCTATAGGCATGTACAGTGGCCATACTCCAGTAGAACCTTTGCAGCAGATGAGTTAAACCAGACTGAGAGTAACCAATGTGTCTCAAACTTGGTTATGGAGGTGTCTTCCCCAAGCATGAAACTTCCCCTGGAAGAATGGTATTCTCAGAACTGTTTTAACAGCCTGACTAAAACAGTGACTGTGAAACATTTAAAAATTGGACATCAGAAACATGTTCATCCACTACCTCCTATTCAATCAACAGTCATCTTGACTTTTTTCCTACCACTGAACTCTGATCTCTGAATGAGACTGATGATTTTGTGTAACTATGCCTCACTTGGCTAATTCACATGCAAGTAAAGAAATCAACGGTGATTTCCTTAGACCTCTTAAAACAAAGGAAAAAACTTTTTCTGAACTTTAGTTTCTTTACCTATAAAACAGGTATCAAAATGAGAGTAAGGAGTTTTATAAGATTGTTGTAAGGATCAAATGAGTTTATGTGAAATATTTTCCAGACCTCATAGCCCTATGGGTTAGTTATAATCAGAATTTATCTGTTGACAAGGATAATGTATGTCAACAAATAAACACAGTTATGTCACATTTATAAAATTTGTGGTGGGGAGGAGTGATGAAGGGCAAAGTTCTCAGGCTCTGACTTGAGATTGTTTCTCTTCTTGGTGCTTTGCATCCCAATTTCATGTTGCTAATTTGTTCCTTCAGATTTTTGACATGTTCCCACTTTCTAGCTCATTTTTTTGTATATTTGTTGCTCTTTTGTATCATAATAAGATTTTTTAATCAAAATAATGGCTTCCTCATTCTCCCGACCCCTCAAAAATCTGAGAAGTTCCAGCTACCAACTCTCCCTATTCACATCAGAGTATACCACCAACTTAAGGTCTGAAAGACTTCATTAATGAGGAGATATACGTTTCCTTGGGAAATATGGCCTGAATGACCCCAATTCTTCCTTACTGTGACCCAGTGAGCTCTTAAAGATTATAAATTTCAAAAAAACCCTGTCAATCTAATTGTTAGAAGAAGAATACATAGTAAACTATGCCAATAAATAATATCTCTGACAAAAATGTTTTAACAATTATTAATAAATAATTTTCATATCAACCATTTTTCTCTGATATGAGAGGGTGGAAATTATTTGGGGGGACATATTTGGAGAATTCTCATTCTGAAAATGTTAAAAAAAACAGAACATTATAATACAAACTTATCTGACCAAGATTCTATAGAAGGGAGGCATCCTCTTTGACACTCCTGCCCTTTAAAGTAAACTGAAGAAAGATGCATTTTCTACAGCTTACTGATAATGCACATTCTCCATTTTTTATGTAGCTGAAGGGAGATTGGGTTCTTAGTCTGATGATAAGATGATGTGTAATACAGAAGGTTAGACTAGGAGGCTTGTGCTCTGAATATCCATTGATTTCATTAGGACCTTCCTAAACTCAAACATCTCTCAGTTTATTATGGAAAGTGAGAATGCATTTCTAATTGTCACCAGGAAAGGAAACTTAGACTCCAATAAATAGACTCTCACAGGATCCTAGATTTGGAGCAGGATGGAAACTTGAGGAATATCTATTTAAATCAGGCCCCTTCAGGGCCCCTTTCTCCCATCATGAGAGAGGTGTGCCATTTTGTTAACAAATCTTAAAACCATTTTAATCACTCTGGATTAAGTGTATTCAAGCCATTTATAACAATTTGGGGACTCATCTTGAGATATTAATGTAAATGTCTTTTCCTGGTATTTTCCAGGAAGAACACAAGAAAATAATGGACACAAATGGCTTGATTTCAAGTCCACTTTCTTAGTGTTCTTTGCTGGGGAAATATCTCAAGAGATTCATAGGAAAATTGGCTGGGTTTGGAGCTGAGAGTGATTAAAATGCCTGGGGGTAGAACTACAGTAAAGGGGTGATTTCCAGGCTGATGTTAGTGGCCAGAACCACCCTGGACTGGCTAAGAAGTCCCCCAGGTGGGAGATCTGTCCTGAAGGAGAGGCCAGAGCATAATAAGGTTTCCAAAAGCAGGGGAATTTGGGCTCCCTCTCCAGGAATTTCCATATGGCTGGTAGCTGGAAGCCAAGGAACCTGGGAGCAAGGAAGCTGATTGGAAACAGTGATGTAGTTTTGGGATGAGAATGCTAGATGCTCTGTATAAGACGACAAGGTCTCAACAAGTCACCTGAGCTGGAGGGGACTTTTTGGAACCAATTCAAGAGATGCAGAAGAGCATTGGATGTCTCTAGGGGAGAAGAGAAGAGAGAATGGGAGACACTGGACCAGTTAGTTCATCTCTCACCTATGTGTACACTGTTTAGTTGGGGATCTGTACCTGTAAATTCCGTTTGATTCTTCTTGTGGACGTTGTTCAGATCTAGGAAAGCAGAACTGCTGCCAGTTTCAAAGAAAAGCCCAAAAGTCTCTCAAAACTAAGAACAAAATGTATGAAGATCTTTCCAAGAACATCCCAAGACCCCCTTGGAACTGTTGTCCATCCTGTAAAGGAGTCAAACTGGGGCTCCCATAGAAAGCAGAATTCAGAAACTGCTGTGTAAGGACTCCACCTGCTCCTACAATTCTGTGGCCTTGGAAACCAAGAGCCTGCTATACCAGAAGAAAGGCTTGCATCTCCCCGCTGCCACTGCTAAGCACATCATCTGGGTCTTCTTGCTTATGGGAGATGACTGTTTCTTTGTCTTTTGACCAAAGTTTGCACCTAAGCTTGTCTGAGGGATCCCTATTGTTCCCACTCCCAGTCCAAACTCCTTTAACTGAGATGGGCTCCTGGTCTCCCCCATGGACTGAGGGACTACTTGAACTGCGCTGGACCAATAGGAGAAGGATCTCAATATAACCAATCTCTTAATGATCCCTCTATGGCCTCTACTTCCAGATAGAAGAAACCCAAGAACCCAGCAACAATGCAGGATGCCATTGATGATGGGGGCCTCTCTATCAAGCTGAGTAACCAGACCAAGGATTTTTAAAATCAAAAGACATGTTGCTGAATACTGTTGACCAGACACCCTTCAACTAGGCAATCCTTCAAAGTTTCGCCGAGCACCCTTTCCTTCCTTAGCCTTGAAGTTCAGAAGATTCTCATTGAAATGAGAGAATGCATTTCCAGAGATGGGGCTTCCCCAAGAGAGTAGAAGAGTCATTCAAACTCAGAGCCCCCTATACATTACTATACTGGGAAGCCAATAGACCCTTCCATCGCAGAGGAGGTCTTCAAGAGATCTACAGAGAGATGAAGAATACAGTCCCCCATAACCTGGCACCATGGAAGGCAGACCACCTAGAACATTTTTCTTGTGCTCTTATTTGCTCCCTGCTAAGCTGGGAAAAACAGAATTGAGAACTTCTGAAGAGTCCCTAAAACCCATAAGCACAGACCTGCATTCTCCTTCGATCCCAGTCCGGAACAACTTCTGTCCCTTGAATGGGAGGACAAGTGGACTAGATGTCTACAAGACTAGATGTCTACAATTAAAGTACAGCCAATTTTTCTGGGATCTTGCATCTTTACACATTGAATCCCTGGCAATCTCTGTTCTGAGGCATGTTTCCATCTCCTCACCCACCAACAACAAGCTCTCCACTATGAACAATATTGTCTTCTTCAAGGAACTATCCTAGCTAACTTGGTTGCCACATTCTACCACATATTTTTCATCTACTTTGATTGGAAGCTTCATCAAAGCCCCTGAAAAGACTTAAAGAGTCCCATTTCTCTGAATATGAAACCTTGGAGAGGCAGCTACTACAAAGAGTCCAGGTGCTGTGGGGTCTGCCCTCTCTAATGCAAATGCCTCCACTATCCCATAACCCCCTTGATCATGAGCTTGGGTGAGGCAGACAAGGCCCTTCTTCCTCCTTGGTCCAAAATGGTCTCTATCCTCACTAAGGAGCTCTTGCTTCTTTCCTGAAAATACCAGGAAGCTCCTTGAGCTCTATTTTCAGAGGTGGCTCCTCTACCACCAGTTGGAGCCACCTCAGTCTACTTAGGAGTCTGGCCCTGCTTCAATGCCCAACTAATCAAGCACAAATCCCTAAGATCACCTCAACCAATGTGCACAAGAGACTTCACAAGAGTGAGAATACTCCACTTGAAAGTAGTCAAGCACAAACTCTCAAGATGACTTTTGCTTGCATCATGAAGCCTTAAATCTACACCAAAACCAAGGAGATTGCACAAATACATATAAAGAAAAATTTCCAGATATCATTCATGGTTCAAGGAACTTTAAGAATGCATTGTTGGGGGCAGCTAGGTGGCACAGTGAATAGAGCACCAGCCCTGGAGTCAGGACGACCTGGTTTCAAATGCAGCCTCAGAAACTTAATAATTTGGCAAGCCACTTAACCCCATTTGCCTGGAAAAAGACCTCAAAAAAAATCCATTGTCAGTTGTAGATCTTCCTACCCAGAGAATTTTGCAAGTTCTCATTCTGTTATGGAACCAGAAGGCCTGGCTTTCCAGGATACTAATGCAACAGTAAGGAAGGAGCTGAGCATGGACTAACATTAACACTACTGGGTAAAACCATTTGGCAGTCAAATTGGACTGTGACCCTCCACAGAGGTGGATTGAGAAGCTGGAAATGATTTTGAGACATAAGTACTTGGTCTTCTTATCAGGATTACCTACTCTTTATTATGTGGCTCTCTATAAGGAAATGTCCCCTTTAGCTATTCCCCAAATTGATATTCCTGAGGAGGGGAGGGGTCATAAAAGAAGTAATTAGCTCCAAGAGTTACAGGATTTGGGCTGAACCAGCAATTAATTCTTCCTAAAGCAGAGGTTAATGATTCCACCATGAATTCTGGGGACACTAACATTAAATTACGAGTTTCACAACAGATAAAAGTCTCAAAGGCAGAACCAGAAAGAGGAGGTGATAAGGAACATTCAGAGAAAATAAACGAACAAAGAGAGTGTGACTACCCACAGTGTCCCTGTTCACCAAGCAAATCTGTCATCTTGACCAGGATGAATTCCCACCTAGAAAAGATGTTAGAAGTAAATAACAGTCTTTCCAAGAAAGTTTTAGTTTTTGGGGAACTCTGAAGTTCTAGAATCTCCTTTCCCTGAGATTTACTTAGGACATGTTCCCACACTTGTGAGTCCAAAAAATTCCAAAGAACCACAAAAAAACTTCCAGCAGTCCAGAGAAACAAGAACTCCCAGAAATTAGCTCATCACCAGCTGCTCTAGATGCTGAGATTCCAAGTTGGACATGTTTTAAGGAATAGCCATCCAATGAACTGGAACTCAAGTTTGGTGAGGATATCAGCAAATCACTTTCAAAACTGCCTCACAGACATTCCCCTGACAACTTCCAAGATCCCAGGCTTTCAGGCTTCCAAAGTTAGCCAGCCACACCCCCAAAGAAAGCCCACTGGGGGCATGACTGATACCCAAGAGCTATGTGTTCACTGGAATATAGAGCTACAGACTCCCTAGGGCTTTATTCCTTTCTTCCAAAGGAGATCAAGGTTGGGGGGTGGGGGGGTATACAGGTTGGAGATCTTCTCTTAAAAGGAGCCATGCTTTCAAGCCCAGAAGACCAACAAAATCTCCTATGTGCAGGATCCACAGAATCCCTGTTCTCCAGAAGTTTTCCCAATCTTTTCCCAAAACTGAAATTGCAGGGGCAATATATGGAATTCCAGGAAGGAAAATTACTAAGAGGGATGATCATGAAGGCAACCAAAGAAAGTCAAAGGCCTCATTTCCTTCAGCAAAGGACCTTAAACTCTCTCAATCCAGGGGCCCTAAAAATTTCATCATAATGACTCAAAGAGGAAAAACTCTGTGGGTCTCAGTCAGACCAATTTATTCTTCCTAGAAAGAACCCCTTTCAGAAAACAGCTTTAGGGAAAAGATAAAAAAAAACCTTACTTCACTGGCTCAGCCTCCAGAAAAAAAGAACTTAATAGTCAGGACCTATTCTCATACTTTCCCTTGGACTGAAGTGACACCAGCCAAGTAGATCCTGACTTTCAGCTAAAGGCTCCACAAACAAGAAATGCAGAAAGCCAAGAAAACATGGAGTTCAAGGAGCACTATCATCTACTCATAAGAAAGAATCTTCTGGACAGCACTGAAAGCCCTCCAATGGGTCAGGTTCACCATGCTGATTGCCACAAGGACCATCAACACTTCTGGAACTTGGAACTGTACCAATGTTCAAGGGACCATTCAGATATGTCCATTCTGCAGGAAAATGACCCTGCTTCTCTCTTGCGTTCTGAGGAAAACTTTTGCTTTCTCAGAAAAAAAAGTCCAGTTCTAAAAAAAGCAATAAATTCTCATAAATGCATAACCTCTTACAAGGACACAGTCTTCATTTAAATTAAAGAGGGGCCACCTTCCTTCCCAAATACATTCTATTCTTCTATAAATCAATACAATCAATCAATCAATCAATCAATCAATCAATCTACACCTTCAGATGAAGAAACTTGGGTCAGAAACAATAGAGATGGATTTTTGAACCCATCCCAATGACTCTTTTCTCCCTTGACATTCCTGACACTTCCCTCTCCAAATTGTTCTTCAGAGTCTGGGATCAGGTTCCAAAATTGACATTTACTTCATTACATTAAATATTCTAATGCCTCAGTTGCTTCCACTGTAGAAGGAAGAGACCTGTTTGGATCCCCTCCCTACAAGATTTAGATACATGATTCTAGGATGATACTTTTTGTCTGAATTTTGCTGTGTTTTTGGTTTGGGTTTATTTTTATTTTTCCCAAGTCATATATTATTCCAATTATATATTATGAAAGTCTTTCAACATTCATCCATGTTCATGAACATCCATGTGCAGGTGACATAATTTACTTATACCCTCCCTTCCCATCATCCCCCCCACCCCCAACAGCAGCAAGCACTCTGGTAAACATTGTACAAATTCATTTTTGTTTAACATGTGTACAGATGAGTCATATTCTTTATGAGGAATTAAGACTAAGAAAAAAAAAGAAAAAAGAAAGCCATGAGATAGGAAGGAAAAACATGAGAAATTTTAATAAGTGAACACAAGTGTTCAGATTCTGTAAGGTTGTTTTGGTTTGTTTTTCTTCCTCTGGATGTGGATGTTCATATGGATGTCCATAACAGGTTTCCTAGGGTAGTCCTATCTGAACTGCTGAGATGAACTACATCAAGGTTGACCAACACACAATGTTGTTGTTAATGTGTACAGTTATTTCGGTTCATTCCATGCATCTTTAGAGTCTGGTCACTCATGCTTTCTTAACAATAGTATAATGCCCCAATTTATGGGTATCCTCTCAATTTCTGATTCTTTGCTACTACATAAAGGGCTGCTATGAATATTTTGGAACATGTGAAACATTCCCATTATTTAGTTTTTCTATATATTAGGGATAGCATCAGTGTTGTTGGTTATGAACAGTGTCATTGCTCTTTGGGCATAGCTCCATATTGCTCTCCAGAAATGTTGGATCGGTTCACAACTCCACCAGCAATGCATCAGTGCCCCAATCCTCCCACAATCTCTCCAACATTGATCATTTTCCCTTTTCCTTATCTTGGCCAATCTGATAGACTTAAGATAATGCCTCAAATTTGTGTTAATTGGCATTAATCAGTAAAAGTTTTGGAGCCTTTTTCCAAATGATTAGGTAGAGTTTTAATTTCCTTCTTTGAAAGTTGCCTATTCATATCCTTTGACCATTTTCAATTGGGAAATTCCTTGTAAATTAAAAAATTTGATTCAATTCTCTATATATTTGAAAAATGAGATCTTTATTGTTTCCCAATTTTGTTTTCCTTGGCAGCATTGTTTTTATTAGTGCAAAAATTTTTAATTTAATATAATCAAAATCATTCATTTTGCAATGTATACTATACTCTTATTTCTTCTTTGATCATAAGTTTTTCCCCTTTCCATAAACATGACAGATAAGAATATTTCTTGATATGTTAATTGGTCAATAGTTATGGTCCTTTATACCTAAATCCTGTAATGATTTGGACCTTATTTTGGTATAGAGTGTGAGATATAGATCTATACCTGATTTTTCCTATACAATTTTACAAATTTTCCGACAATTTTTGTCAAATAGTGAGTTCTTATCCCAGAAACTAATGCTTTGGGTTTTGTGAAAGAGGAGATTGCTATAGTTATTTCTTGCTGTTTCTTTTGAACCTATCCTAATCTTGTGGTTCGTTACTCTGTTTCTTAAGCAGTAAAAGGTAGCGATGATAACTGCCTCTTTATGGTATAGCTTTAGACCTAGTAGGCCACCATTGTTTACTTTTTGTAATCAGTTCCCTTGATATTCTTGACCTTTTGTTGCTCCAGATGAATTTGGTTACTATTTTTCTATCTCAGTAAAATAATTATTTGGTGGTTTGATTGGTAAGATGCTGAATAAGTTATTTAATTCCAGTAGAATTGTCACTTTTATTATGTTAAGTTGATCTAACCATTCATGAGCAATTGCCATTTGTCTAATCATTTAGATCTGACTATTCCCATGAAAAATGCCTTGGAATTTTGTTTGTTCAGTTTCTGGGAGCTTGATTACATCCCATACATGTGTCTTGGGAGCTAGATTTCTAAATACTAATGATTTATGTGTTTTTATTTTATATCCTGCTACTTTGCTGAATTTGTTTATTGTTTCAAGTAGCATTTTGGATGATTTCCTTGGGTTCTCTAAATTATATCATGAAATCATCTGCAAAGAGTGAAAATTTTGCTTTCTCATTGCCAATTCTAATTTCTTTGTCTTCTCATTGCTAAAACTAGCATTTCTAATACTACAATGAATAGTAATGTTGGGCCTTATGGGATCTGATGCTGATTGAAGGGAGTAGAACCAAGAGAACAATGTACACATCAATACAACACTGTGAGATGAACAACCTTAATGGAAGTAGCTCCTCTCAGCAGTCCAGAAAGATAAGACAACTATTAGACTGGCTATGGACTATAATATCCCCACATCCAGAGGAAGAAAAGCAAAACAAAACACACAAACACACACACACACACACACACACACACACACACACAAACACACAAACACAGAGAACCCTTCAGAATCTGATGAACATTTTATAAAAATTATCACTTATGTATCTCTTTCTCATAATCCTAACCCCTCATACCAAAAATGACTAATCTGCATACATGTTTATTAAAATATGTATGTACAATGATAACCTGTTTGCCACTGAGGGGAGGGAGGTAGAAAGGGTGGGTGGAAGGAAATTTTGTACCATAAAAATATACATGTGCATATGGATGAAAAATAATTTTTAAAAAGTGATGGTGATAATGGGCATCATTGTTTCACCCCTGATCTTATTGGAAATGCTATGAGTTTATTCCTATTACATATATTCATTGATGGCTTTAGATACTGTTTATCATTGCAAGAAAAACTCCATCCATTCCTATATTCTCTAGTGTTTTAATAGGAATAGATGTTGCATTTGATAAAAGGCTTTTTCAGCATCTATTGAGATCATGATTTCTGTTGGTTGCTATTGATATGTTCAATTATGTTGAGTGGTTTCTTAATATTAAACCATCAATGTCTACCTGGGTATTAATCTTATCTGATTATGGCATTATTACAGTAATAATTTCCTGTAATCTATTTGCTAAAATTTTATTTTAAATATTTGCCTCAATGTTCATTAAGGAGATTGATCTATAAATTATTTTTGATTCTTTCTGTTTTTAGGTTTCACCATCATATTGGTGTCCTAAAAGAAATTCTATTTATTTTAATGTTTTATGCAAAATTTGAATTAATTGTTCCTTAAATGTTTGATAGAATTCACTTGAATTTTGGACCTGGACAGTTTTTCTTAGAGAGTTTATTGATGGTTTAATTTCTTTTTCTGAAATGGAATTACTTAGGATTTTTATTTCTTCTTCTGTTGATCTGGGAAAATGGCATTTTTTGTTTGTCCATCCCTTTCATTCAGGTTTTCAAATTTATTGTCAATACAGATGATCAAAATAGTTATGAATTCCCTTTTAATTTCCTCCTTATTGATGGTGAGTTCACCCTTTACATGTTTGATACTATTAATTTTTGTTTTCTTTATTCTTTCCTTTGTAAACAGATCAAAGGTTTATCTACTATATTGGCTTGTTCCTAAAAT
Source organism: Macrotis lagotis (assembly GCF_037893015.1). Lineage (NCBI taxonomy): Eukaryota > Metazoa > Chordata > Mammalia > Peramelemorphia > Peramelidae > Macrotis > Macrotis lagotis. The sequence continues at coordinate 23,015,743 of NC_133663.1, read as the reverse complement.
CAACTCAATTTTATTTATCAGGTCAATGGTTTTCTTACTTTCAATTTTATGGGATCTGATGCTGAGTGATGCTCTGATGCTCACCTTTTATCTTTTATTCCCCTAGTTTTTTTTAAGTTGCAAACACAATTTATTGATATCCTCTTGTTCTTTTATATTTGTATAAGAGATACAACATTTGCCCTAAAACTTGCTTTGGTTACATCCCATACATTTTTTAAAGATCTTTCATTGCTATTTTCTTGGATGAAGTGACTATTTCCATGATTTGTTTAAAATTAAGTAGTTTAATTCATTGTTTAAAATTAAGTTATTTACAAATAATGTTTGGTTTATGTTTTCATGGACCTTTAGTACATGTTATTTTTATTGCCTCATGATCTGACAACCATGCATTTATTCTTCTGCATTTGATTACGAGATTTTCATGCCTGGTCAATTTTGGTATAGATGCCATGTGCTGCAGAGAAAAAGATATATTCTTTTCCATCCAAATTCAATTTTCCCTAAATATCTATCATATCTAAGTTTGCTAAGATTCTATTCACCTTCTTAACTCCCTTCTTGGTTATTTGTAGCTAGAGTCATCTAGTTTCAGGAAAGGTAGGTTGAGGTCTCCAATTATTATAGTTTTGCTATATGTCTCCTTGTAACTCATTCAAGCTATCAATTTGAGGCAGGGAGGGTTGCAAGGCAATGAGGGTTGAGTAACTTGCCCAAGGTCCTAAAGTTAGGGAATTATTAAGTGTCTGAGGCCAGATTTGAACTCAGTCCTCCTAACACCAGGGTCAATGCTCTATCCACTGCAGCATCAAGCTATCCTCTCATTCAGCTTCTTCTCCAAGAATCTGAATGCTATAACACTAGATGAATATATGTTTAATGATAAAACAACTTCTTTGCCTATGGTGCCTTTTAAGAAGATGTTAATTTCTTTACTTATCCCTTCTAAGATTTGTTTTGAGATCAGGTTCCCTACCCCCTGACATTTTACATCCACCAAAGCATAATTTATTTTGTTCCAACCTTTTCCCTTGACCCAGTGTATGCTTCCCTGCTTCAAATGTGTTTCTTGTAATCAATATATTGGGGCATCCTGGATTTTGCTCTATTTTGCTATACATTTCCATTTTGTGGGAGAGTTCTTTCATCCCATCCACATTTAGAGATAAGCTTACTAATTATTTCCCTTGTGTTCCCTCATCTTTGCCCATTTGTACTTCTCTCCTTTCCTCTTATCCCTTCTCACCAAAGTTTGCTCCTTTTTTTCCCCCTTTAACTTTACTTTCAAATTTTATCCTTTCAGTTTACTTTCAGTTTAAACCTTGACTTCCCTTTTATCAGTTCTTTCCCTTTTCTTTCCCAAACCCCCTACTTGGCTCACTTCCCTTCCCATTCCTTGTAGGGTAGATTTTTAAATGCATTTGGGACTATAGGCTATGCCCTCTGTAGGCCAAATCTATTGAGTAGATTTTACTCTGTGTTCACACCCTCCCTTCTGTTATAATGGGTCATTATGCCTCTTCATGTGGTGTAAAGCATATAGATACAAGCTTTTTTATTGTTGGAGCTGGGGTCTGATCCCTGGCTTGTTGATGGCCAATATGTTGAATATGCAGTACAGGTCTTGCCTTTGCAGAGGTTTGTTTCCTCCTTTATGTCCAGTGGTTTGTTCCTGAACCAGTCTTGTCTTTTGCCCAAGGTTCAGACTTTGTTTGGGGTTGTAATCCTCCCTGCTGGGTTTCCATGTCAGGACCTCTGCTAACGTCAAATTGTAGAACTTGAATTATACTGTTGCTAAAAGTCTGTTAGGTTTTGTACTTTCTCAACTCCTGGGACTTTATTTCCCCTTTTCCTCTCAAAGAGACAGACCTTCACTGAAGATCCTCTACAATGTCTACTGCTGAAAACTTGTTTGAACCTTCTCTTTTTCATGGTGGAATCTGTAGCCTGAATGTCAAAATAGAGGCTTCATTTTTCTTTGGTAGGCAAAAGGTCCAGTAGCATGTTAGCCTCATACCACCATCTTGGCTCAATCCCACAAGTCCATGTCATTTTGTCTTCTTTGATAGATGTACAAGAACTAGCCATACCCATATCCTTGAAGTAAAGTCTCAACAACCATATTCAACCCCTTAACTAGCCTAAGAAAAATACAAATCTAATGAGTTACAAGTGTTATCTTGCCTTATAGGACTGTATACAATTCAATGTCCTAGACTAACATTTTGTTCCCTTTCCATTTATCTTTTTTTTTTAGGATTTTGCAAGGCAAATGTGGTTAAGTGGATTGCCCAAGGCCACACAGCTAGGTAATTATTAAGTGTCTGAGATCTGATTTGAACCCAGGTACTCCTAACTCCAAGGCTGGTGCTTTATCTACTATGCCACCTAGCCGCTGCCCATTTATCTTTTTTATGCATCTCTTGAATCTTGTATTTGAATATTGAATTCTCTGTTTAGTTCTGGTCTTTTTAGCAGAAAACTTTGGAAGTCCTCTATTTCATTGAACATTCATCTTTTCCCCTGACAGGATATGCTGCATCTCATAAGGTAGGAGATTCTTCGTAGTAGATCAAGATCCTTTGTCTCCTGGAACATTGTATTCTGGGCACTCTCATCCTTCAGTGTTGAAGCTGATTGAGTCCTGTAATTCTGACTGTGCTTATTTTGTGTTTATTTGCTTCTTTTTGACTACTTGCAGTACTTTCTCCCTTATTTGAGAATTCTGAAATTTGGATATGATAATCCTTGAAGTTTTTATCCTGGGATCTCTTTCTGGAGGATTTCAGTGTATTCTTTCAATAACAGTTCTGTCTTCTTGATCTAGGAGATTAGCACAGTTTTCCTGGGTAATTTCTTGAAAGATATTTCCCAGTGGGTTTTTTTTTTTGGATCTAGGTTTTATGGTATAATAATTATTCATACATTATCTCTCTTGTATCTATTTCCAGGTTCTTTGCTTTTCCTAAAAGATACTTAGTTTTCTTCAATTCTTTCAGTCTTTTGATTTTCTTGATATCTCAGAATCATGTTTCTTTTTGTCCATTTCTTATTTTTACAGTTTTATTTTCTTTAGTTAGCTTTTTTTTTCTGTTTTTGCTGAGTTGCATTCCCTTTCCAATTAGTCAATTTGAATTTTAGATGAGTTGCGTTCCCTTTCCATTAGGTTAATTTTATTTTTGAAGTTAGCAGACTTTTTACTAGTTATTTTTTTTAAAGGACTTGATTTCTTTAGTCAAATTTTCATAATTTTCCTGCATGACTCTCATTTTTTTTCAAATTTTTCTTCTTCCTTTCTTCTTTGATTTAAAAAATTTTCAAGGTATTCTATGAGGCTTGGGATTTGAATCCAATTTATAGACTCCTTTGAGACTTCTCATGTAGGTAATTTTTCATTGTTTTATTCTTCTGAGACATCATTTTTATCATCTGTGTCTTCATAGCAGCTTTCTCTGGCTAATGCTCTTATTTTGTTGTTCATTTTGATTATTTGTGCTCTGTTCCTGGGGCATAGGGACTAGAGACCCAAGCTTTTTTGTACTGGAGCTGGGGCCTGATCCCTATCTTATCCTGGCCAAAATATTGTCTATGCAGTCCAAGTGTTGCTAATGCAGAAATTTATTTCTTCCTTTTTATCCAGACTCTGCCTATACTCTGACTTGTTCCCAACCCAGTCTTGTATTTTGTCCCAATGTTCCCAGGATTCAGACCTTCAATTGAATATCCTCCATGATATGTCTACATTTGAATACTTACTTTGATTTTTTTTCTCTTTTTGATGGTATCTGTAGCTTTAAAGTCTGTGTAGGGGCTTCATTTAATGTTGTATAGGGAAAAGTCCTGGGATCATGTCAGCTTCATACTGCCATCTGGGCTCCACTGCACAAATCTTTGCTTTGTTTTTGAAAGTTTTTTAATTTTATTTTTTCAATTGCAATCAATGATAGCTTCTAATATGCAGCTTCTTGTATGCTTTTGAATTCCATATTTGTTGACTTTCTCCATATTCCCTCCTTAGGTATCTTCATTTGCTCCCAAGGGATCAGTGACCACTTCTATAAATGCCAATAACTACAAAATCCATTTATTGAGTCCTTATGAGCTTTTGCCTTATATTCATCTCCCCCCCACCAGTTGCATGCAAAAACAAATTTCAACATTCACTTGTAATACGTTGAGTTCAGAATTCTCTCCCTTCCTCCCACCCCAATCCTGCTCATTGAGAAAGCAAGTTATTAGATATAGGTTAAAAATGTGTAGTCATGAAAAACATTACCACAAAAGTTGTAAAAGTAGACATAATACCCCCCCCTCCAAAAAAAGAAACTTCAGGAAAATTAAAGTAAAAAAGTAAGCTTTAATCTGTATTCAGACATCAGCTCTACTGAAATGGATAGTATTCTTTATCAAGTCCTTCAGAATTTGGGGGGGATCATTTCCACCTGATCATCCTACAACATTGTTACATTATATATAGTTCATTTCCCAATGCATTTGTTCTTTTTACTGAGAGCATCCTGTTCATCATTTCTTATAACAGAATAGCATTTCATCTTAATCACAGACCACAATTTGTCCAGCCATTCCCCAACTGATGATCATCCCCCTCAATTTCTAGTACCTTGTTACCAGAAAAGTACTGCGATAAATATTCTTATTCACATAATCCTTTTCCTTCCTGTTTCCTATCTCTTCTGAAATATATACCTGGTAGTGGCATTTCTAGGACAGAGGTTAGGCATGGTTCTTTGACCCTTTGGGAATAGTTGCAAATTGCTCTACAGAATTGTTGAATTCTTTCACAACTCGGGTTAGGCATTTTTAACTCCTATTTTACTTTCCTTCCTTTCCTTTCCTTCTTGCCAAGTCTCGATATTTCTTTCTCCCCTTTTTCTTGCAGCCTTAAAATACTAACATCCTTGTGCCTTCATCACTTCTCACATGGAAAACCTTAATGTAATTATTTATTATTTCTCTCCCTCTCCAACCCACCAATTTTCCCAAATAATATTTCTATGCCATAGATTTAATGATGTCATTCCTTGCCCCAATTCCTTTCAGTAGGCTCCTGCTGGCTCCAGAACAAAATACACATTTCTTAGTCTGGGCAGTCAAGGTCTTCTACAATCTATCTCCAACATTTCATATCACACTGATTTTTAATCAGTCAAACTTGACTGCATGCTGTTGCCCATGCTTATCTAAAACCTTAGATAATTTACAGCAACTTCTTTGCTCCCTTCTCTCAATTCTCTTCAGGTACTCCCCTCATCTGTTCTCTTCCCAACCAACAGTATTGTTTGTCTGATTTCTGTTTTATCTCCTTATGGCCAAACTTGTGTTACATTCCCTTTTTAATGTTGAGCCATTTCTGTCATCCCTACTCCCCTTTTGCACCCAGGATAAGGCGATTGCTATTTCTTTGTCTTTTTATCCCCAGCACCTCCTATATATTAGGTTCGTACTAATGGTGAGGGACTATAGAAGAAAAATAGAAGGAGGAACTAGGAAAGTTTCTCATTGAGAAGACAATAAAAGTTTAACCTTAGTCCATTGATATGTAGATAAATTTCACAGGTCTAAATCATGTAAAGAATAAAGTTACCTTTCTTATTTTGACAAATCCCTAAACATCAATTATGATTAAAAGAAAATAACACAACGTATTCAAGAGGTCAACATTGACTTCCCCACATTTTCAAAGGAGTTTACTGCAAAAAAAATAAAGTTAAGAATCCTTTACTCATGACATAATAGCTATTTTTAAATATTAAAGATTGTTATATGTAACTCTTTCTTTGGGGATACAGGGAAAAGAACTAGGAAAAACAAGTATGGGTTGCAAAATATGAACTTAGCAATATAGGTTTGATTCATGGAAAGACTTCCTCACAATGAAAACTGTCAAAAGCAAAATGTGTTCCTTCTTACCGGCTCTCCAAACAAGCTGGATAGCTACTAGTTACTTTCATATCCTGTGTAGCAGAGGCTTTGATTGTTCAGCTAACCAAAATCTCTCTACTTTGAGATTTTGTCAATACTTAAAGAAAAGCAAGAAAGTAATGTCTTCATCTTGTTTTGTTTTTTACATTGGAAGGGAGGTCAGAGTAATATATCCTTTCATGTTTTTAAAGAAGAAACTGAGACCCAAGGAAGTTAAATGACTTAAATGTTCATAAAGTCAGTAGAGAAATCAGATCTCAAACCCAGGTTCACTGAGGCAAAGCTCAATTCTTTCTTATCACCAACCTGTCCCTGACTTTACAGTTGTTCAAATACAATGCCCCCAATGAATCATAGATGCATCATGTAGTAGTGGAGAGAAAAGCAAGGTTAATTAAAACTAGGAAGACCTGGCATTCAAGTTTTGCCTCATACTTATTAGCTAACTGTGGTCATAAACAAGACCCTTTGGTTTTTCTTAGGGATCTAGGTAAATCAAATCAAGTAGCATTTATTAAGTGCCTATTATGAATCAGTAGTTATGTTCATTTTAAGAACTGAAAGGTTTAAAAATGATCCTGCTCACAGAAAACTGAAAAATAGAATCAAAATTTCTTTATTAAGTACTCTCTACATAAATATCTGCACACATCTACATACATTGACAGACATATCTAGACATATATAAAGATCTCTATTGTATAGAATTACAATTTTACATTGATATGTGTAAAGAATTTAATATTTTAGTTTCTAGAGTTCCTATATGCAGGAGAGCTTTGGACCTGGGAAAACAGTGAAAATAAAGTAGCAGAAATAATTTCTCAGTCATGACAGGCCCTGTATTTTTCTCCTGCCCTGAATTTTCCCACGTTAAAGTGAAATGAGTCTGAACACAGTCAAGATGGCAGAGTGAAAGCAAGAAATCTCAGAAGCTCTTCCCCCAGATCACTCCTGATGCCTTTAAATTATGAATCTAACCACAGCTGAACCCACAGAAAGACTGAGTGAAACAATTTTCTAGCACAAGACACATGCTGGAAGGATCTGTCCAATGGGGTTGGAAAGGGCCACACAGGACAGCAGTTCCAGTCATCCAGAAACAGCCCTGTCAGGCACCTGGGTCTCTGGCGGGGAGCTTGGGTACAAGGGAATGATGATGTTTTCCAGACCTCTCAGGCCAAGGATCACCAAGGAGAACTTGAAAGATCAATAGGAAAATGCTACCCCACTCAGAGTGTGCACAGAGTCCAAACCGGTGCAGGCTTCCTAGGAACCAGAAGCAGATCAGTTAAACCAACCAGCAAGCTGCTTCCAGAGCTCTCACTCCACAGAGAGGGGAGACTGCAGAGGTCTCTCTGCAAACCCTGGGACAGGACTCTATTGCTTTGTTCATACTCAGATCCTGGTGTCAGTTTGGGGCCCCATATGCCGTAGTAGAGCAGGAACCCTCCTCATAGTCCCAGGGAAGAGAGGAATGCTTGTGATCATCAACAGACAAGAGCACAGGCCTGGTGAACAGTCAGACTCTCATAAAGCCTTGGACTAGAGGTCCCTGGGGTTGTCCCTGAAAACAGCTGCAAAAACCCCAAAAGCTTAGCAAAATGCATCCTCTATCCTGGAAGCAGAGCTCCAACTTAAGAATGAGTCAAAATCAAGTCAAGAACTAGGAAAATGAGCAAAAAGAAGAAAAAGAACCTGAACACAGAAAATTGCTTTAGTTCCATGGAGGATCAAAATATACACTTAGAAGAAGATAAAGTCAAAGCTTCTGTATCCAAAGCCTCCAAGAAAAATGTGAATTGGTCTCAGACTATGGAAGAGTTTTAAAAAAGATTTTGAAAATCAGGTTAAGGAAGGTAGAGGAAAAAATTGAATGAGAAATAATAATGATGCAAGAAAATTATGAAAACCAAGTCAGCAGGCTGGCTAATGAGATACAAAAAAACAAACTACTGAAGAAAATAATATCCTCAAAACCAGTTTAGCTCAAATGGAAAAAGTAGTCCAAAAGGTTAATGAATAGAAGAATGCCTTAAAAAGCAGAATTGGCCAGGTGGAAAAGGACATAAAATCTCTTTGAAGTAAAATAATTTCTTCAAATGTAGAATGGAGCTAAAGATAGCTGATGACTTTGTGAGAAATCAAAAAACTTATTAAGAAAACTAATATAATGAAAAACTAGAAGAAAATGTGGAAAAACAACTGACCTGGAAAATAGATTCAGAAGAGACAATTGAAAAATTATTGGGCTACCTACCTGAAAGTCATGACTGGGAAAAAAGTGTCTAGATTTCATATCAAAATAATTCTCCAGGAAAATTGTTCCGAAATCCTAGAAGTGGAAGGTAAAACAAAAATTGAGGGAATTCATCTATTGTCTCCTGAAGGAAATCCTAAAATCAAAACTCCCAGAAGTATTATAGCCAAATCCTAAAACTCCCAGATCAAGTAGACAATATTACAAGCATCCAAAATGAAACAATTCAAATATTGTGGAGCTACAGTTACATGGGATTGAGCAGCTTCTACATTAAGGGTTTGTAGGGCTTGAGATATGATATGCTGGAAGAAAAATGAGCTTGAATTACAACCAAGAATCAACTACCAAGAAAAACTTAACATCCTCTTTCAGGGGGAAAAGATGGGCATTCAATGAAATAGGAAACTTTCAAACTTTCTGTTTAGCTCTAGAAGTTTCAATAGGAAAGTCTGATCAATTACAGGACTCAGGTGAAGTATAGAAAGGGGTAGATAGGAATATCAAATCTTAAGGGATTTAATGGTGGTGTTCTGCTTGAAATTCTGCATGGGAAAATGACACTGATGATTCAATATTGATAACTCAAATTATGAGGGATTTAATGATCTTGAGCTCTTTTATTCCTGCACAAGATGATACTGATAACTCATATGAACCTTCACATTTATTAGAGCAGTTAGAAGGGGAATATTTTGACAAATCACAGGAAGGAACTGAATATGAAGGTATAATACATTATAAAGATGGAGTTATGGATGAGAAATGAATGTACTAGGAGAAAGGGAAAGGAGAGGAAGAATGGGTAAAGATATATATTACATGAAAGAGGCAAGAAAAAGCTGTTGCAATAGAGTAGAAAGGGGACAGGTAAGGGGGAATGAGTGAACCTTCATTCTCATCAGAAGTGGTTCAGGGAGGATATAAGAAGCACACTCAGTAGGATATAGAGATCTATCTTACCCTGGAGGAAAAATGAGAGAAATGAATAGGGAAAAGAGAAGAAGGGGGGTTGTAGATGATTGAAGAGAGTTAAGATCATGAGAGAGGGTGTTTAGATATGACACACTTGAGAGACAGTTTGAAAGAACAGAATAAATGAGGGTGGTGGAAAATAGGATGTGGGAAATATAGCTAGCTATAGCAATTATAAGAAAAAATATTGAAGCAACTTCTCTGATGGACTTATGATAAAGAATGCAGTTCAACCTAGAGATAGAGCTGATGGTATCTGAGTGCAGACTGAAGTACACTTTTTCCTCTCACTTTATTTTCCTTGAGGTTTTTCATAATTTTTGTGGGGAGAGGGGGATGATGTTTACTTTTACAAGAAGTCTGTTGTAGTAAGATGAAAAAGAATTAAAAAAATAACAAAGTCAAGTGAACCAATTTTACCTGCATTATACCCAAACAAATACCCTGAAGACTCTAAAATCAACTTGGCCATGCCCTCAGGGACTCAAGAGCATCATGGTATCCCTATATAGATGATCACAGCTGATATTAACTGCTATATTTTTCCTGCATAGTGGATTTGTGCTGGGAAGATCACTCAAGCTTCTCAAATAATTCTTGTGTGATCCAATTTCCCTCTCCCCTTACTACTTGTGATCATGTCTACATTCTCTGTACTGCAGCAAAGCAGAGCTCCAAGGAAGGAGTAATTCCATGATTTACAAATGGGTCCTTTGCAATGCAATTAAACTATCTATTTACTGGCATTCTGTCTCTGACCTGCCCTGTTGTGCCCAGTTTAGAGAGACTGACTCAGCCACAATTCAGTTAACACTATTTATATTCTGCTGCAGTACAATACAGGTTATACCGATTCCTTTAGCACAGGCAAGAGTAGATTGAGATATTTATTCAGATCTAAATCTTGTATATATAGTTGTATGCATATGCATACTGACCTACACACAAAAGGTAAATTGAAGTTATTTTAAGCAGCCCATTTTCTCATTAAGCTCTCCCCATCTAAAGCATTGCTGAGTCTAGCTTCATGCTCATCTCCTAGCCTGGGTTCTCCATGTGAATTAGAACAGCTCCTCTCCTCAGGAAGCTTTGAGGCTGCTGCAGGCGGTCCAACCTGGTTAAGACATGAAGCACTGGATGCCTGGAAGGCCAGGGCACAAGAACCTGGCATCCTCCATCTGGCGGGGCGGCTTGGCAGCAGGACCGTGCGGGCCCAGTAGCCGCTTTGCTACTTTGTTGCCAGGGAGGTAACTGAAGCAGGGGGGGGCAGGGAGGTGGGGGAGGAAGCCCGTGGAGCCGTTGGCCACGTGACCGAGCCGGCGAAGGCGGTTGGCTGGCCAGCTCTGGAGAGATTTGGCAGTTGAGGAGCTGCGCTTGCGCGAGGAGCGGCCGTTGGCGGGCGGCGCTCAGTCTGTGAGCCCCAGGTCGGGGGAGCGGAGGCGCCGGCAGCATCCATCGGCATCCAGCCCGGATGGAGGGAGCAAGCCCAGGCCGGTGCCCGGACCTGAGGAGGAGGCCCGAGGAGCTGTTAGCTGGGCCCGTTGAGGAGCTTCGGCCTCGGGAGGAAAGGCGCGGATGGAGGATGCCCCCGTGTCACAAGTCTATGGAGCACCATATCTCCTGCGGCAGCCGGGGACGGCCAGGCCGCCTTACTGTTGACCCATTGGCAAGACGATTGAAAGGGCTTAGCGGGGATCCTCGGCCTTGTCGGTGTTGGTGTATGCTAGGCTGCCCCTGCCCCCGGCGGGCGTGAGGCCCCGGACCCCCTGCCCCATCCTTGGCCGAAGGAGAATGAACTGTTTCTCAAGGCCACGAGCAGGCGCCCCTTCTTCTGGATGATTCCCAGGGTGTGCCCAGCAGGGCTTATGTTTTTAGTTGGCAAAACTGAATTTTGGCGCTTCCCACCCTCTCTTGACTGTTAATGCAGACTCAATGAATGAAGAGTTAGAATGACTACCTTTGGGTGCCTATCTGGACACATGCCGCCCCCCCCCCCGCCTTATTAGCACAGCACCCCTTCACTCAAATCCAATCTGCATAGTTGTCGGGGCATAGCCTCCCTGATATCACAGTAGACTTCATGGAGAATGCAAAGTGATAACCTACCCTTTGTAGTGCCAACATTGACCTCATCACCTAGAAAGACATTTGTGTTGCCTTAAAAAAAAAACAAAAATGCTTGGGACAAATTCACCTTCAACTGAGACTGGTTGGTTCTACTGCAGTTTGTCTTTGCGCAGATTGTTGAAAAATACTGATTTGTGCTTTTTGAAATTTGATAATGTCAATTCTACCATGATAGAAGAAATGCATTATTGCATATCAGTGACACACTAGGAAAGTATCTTCCAGGAGGGGCATTTCAATTCTTAGAAGTCTGTAATTTAAAAATAAAGATGTTGGAAGGTATTTCTTTAGCCAGCAAACTAGCTGTAATGGGTTTATTTTATATATTATCCTTTGAATATGTAATTCTATATAATGTAGAGAAATGTTGGAACATAATATTTGGGAGAAGGGAAAATGCTTATTTTTAAGTCACCAGTTTTGTCTTGTCGGTCTTTAGAAATGTGAACTTCAGCTAGTTCAGCTAGTCAATTTAATAACTTGACCACCATAGCACTCTCCCCTGAAGAGATGGCTCACAAAATGGCTTCTATTCTCTATGGCTAGAACTTGTATAGACTTCCATTTATGATAAAAGTAATGATTGTTTTAAAGAGAGAGATCTGTGATAGCCTCAACCCTACCAGAATATTTTTTTTCCCTATTGGTCAAATCCTGGAGTCTTGTGAATCCTTGTCACATAGGGTCGTGGAAACAACTTTTTTCTTTTGATCTTTTAAGAAACTCTTAAGGACCCCCCCCCCCCATTAAGTTTTAATGAAGGCAAACTATATCTTTTGGCTCCATTGTTACCCAGCCTTTAATCACTGAATGAGAAACAGTCCTTAGTATAAAAAGACCAAGGACTTTCATTGTGTCAGGAGCCATCTAGAGTTGTCCTTATCTCTTGATATTGGACTCTGATGACTGGAATTGAATGAGGCTGACTTTCCACAAATCTGCCTTGGTTATAGCCAATTTACCTACAAGTCAATATCCCATCCTCCTGATGCTATTAATCCCCTTTGAGTTCAAAGGAAGAGCAAAAATTGTGCCCCAATTCTCATTTGTGCTTAATGTTACATTGACTATAGAGTTATCAAAACTATTTGCACCATGATAAAAAAAGTACTAGCTTTAAATTTAGGGGACTTTGGTTTAAATTCTTTTGAAATTTTTTAAGGCCATGGGGTTAAGTAACTTGTCCAAGCTCATACAGCTAGCCATTTGTCTGAGACTCATTTTGTTAGATTCTTCAACTTTAAAAAGGTAGAGATGACCATTGTGAGGGGAAGGGGTGGGTGGAGCCAAGATGGCAGAAGCAGGAAATCCAGGAGCTCTATCCCAGACCACTCCAAATACTTAATGACTGCGTCCAAATTCTAGAGGTGGTGGGACCCAAATACAGGGAGAAACTATTTTCCAGGCCAAGATAACTTGGTAAATCTGCAGGAAAGGTCTGTTATATCAATGCTAGAAAGGGATACAGGGTAACCCAGACCATGTCATCTGTGCTGGAGAAAGCTGACTCAAGCCCTCCAGCCCATGGAGCACTTGGGGGCCTGGGGGTGCTGGAGTCCATAGCAGCATGGTTTCCAGACCTCTCAGGCCATGGGTTGGCAAAGACAATTGGGAAGATTGGGAAAACCCTGCTACACCAGAGAGAACCATCCAATCCTGTGAAGGTATCAGCACAACTCAAGCCCCTGGCACTAGAAACAGGCCTGGGGAACTAACCATCAGGGAGTCAACTGTCAATAGCTTCTAGAATATTCAGCCCTCTGATGGTAAGGACCTTGGGGGAGACTGCAGGGGTCTCTTTGCTATCTATGAGGCAGGGCACTGTTGCATTGCCCATACTCAGTCCCAAGTGTGAAAAGAGTTCTAGTGCCATAGTGGAGCATGGAGGCTTCTTGCAGTTCCTGGGCATAGGGGAGTCTATAGAGATCACATAGGCCTGGAAAGCAGTCACATACTCATAAGACCTTGAAGGTTTGGAGATCCTAGGGGTGTCCCCGAAAATAGCTGCAAACTCCCTTAAAAACTTGGGGACAGTGCATCCTCCACCATGGAAGCAGAGCCCCACCTTAAAATCAAGTCATATAGTTTAGGGAAAGAGCAAACTGGAGAAAAAAATCTGACCATAGAAAATGATTTTCACACTGTGGAGGACCAAATAACAGCAGATAAAATCAAAACTTATGTATCCAAAGCCTCGCAAGAAAAACATGAATTGTTTTATGTATGGATGAGCTAAAGAGTTTAAAAAGAGTAGAGGTAGCATTGGGCAGGAAAATCATGCAACTAAACCTACAGTTTGGTAAAGGAGAAAGCATAACATACTGAAGAAAAAAAAATACCTTAAAGAGCAGACTTGATCAGATGGAAAAGATAAAGTTCTGAAGAAAATTCCTTCAAATGTAGAATGGAGCTTAAAAAACTGATCTTTGTGAGAAATCAAGAAACAATAGAAGAAAACCAAAAGAATGAATGAAAAGCTAGAAGAAAATGTAAACTCATTGGAAAAACCTGCAAAGCAGATCTAGGAGAGATAATTTAAAAAGTAATTGGGCTAATTCCCAAATTGACAAATGGTCAAAGGATATGAAAAGTAATTCAGACAAAGAAATCAAAGAGATCCATAGTCATATGAAAAATTTCTTAAAATCATAACTGATTAGAGAAATGAAAAAGCATTTCTGAGGTACCACCTCACACCTCTCTGAATGGCTAACATGACCAGAAAGGAGAATGATCAATGTTGAAGGAATGTGGCAAATCTTGGACACTAAAATATTATTGGTGGAGCTATAAACTGTTCCATCCTTTCTGGAAAGCAATTTGGGATTATGCCCAAAGGGTATTAAAAATATGCAGACCCTTTGATCCAGCAATATCACTTCTGGGTCTATATCCTGAAAAGATTATGAAAAAGGAAAAAAGTTTCACATGTACAAAAATATTCATAGCAATTCTCTTTGTGATAACAAAGAATTGGAAAATGAGGGGATGCCCATCAACTGGAAAATGGCTAAACAAATTGTGGTATATGTAAGTGATAGAACACTATTGTTCTAAAAGAAGTCAGGAGGGATAGACATTCAATGAAATAGGGCACTTTCAAATTTTCCTATTGAAATGACCAGAGCTGAAGAGAAAGTTGATCTTCAAATACAAGACTCATGTGACACATATAGAGAGGATAGACAGGAAGGGCAAATTATGAGGGATTTAATGATGTTAAAAAGTTTGTATTTCTGATTGGTAAGATGAAACTGATAATTCATATGAACCTTTTGTAGCTGGAAAGAGCAAATATAGACAAAGCACTGGAAGGACTTGAATATTAAGATATAAAGAATTCATGGGGGGCTGAAAGGAATGTATTGGGAGAAATGGAAAAGAGAATGGGCTAAGTCATTTTACGTAAGAGTCAAAAAAAGCTTTTGTAATAGAGTGGAGTGGGGGCAAGGCAATTGTGATTGAGCCTTAATTCATTGGCAGTGGCTCAGAGAGGAAATAACATACATTCAAATGAGTATAGAAATTTATCTTACCCTAGAGGAAAAATGAGAGGAAAGGGAGGGGTTAAGGGGGACAAGATTAGTGGAGGGGGTATGTAGGTAATAAAAGAGAAGAAACTTTGCAGAGGAAAGTAGTCAGATACAACACACTTTTGAGGAGGGACAGGGTGAAAGGAGAGAATGGGAAAGAATAGAATGAAGGGAAATACAGCTAGAAAAAGTAACTGTGGGGAAAGTATTGAAATAATTTTTCTTATGGACTTATGATAAAGAATATGATCCATCCCAAAGACAGAGCTGATGGTAGTTGAATGCAGACTGAAGCACTGTTTTTTCTCTCAGTTTATTTTTCTTGAGGTTTCTCAATTTTTGTGGGGGGAAAGGGTGATTACAATAAGACTATTGTAGTTATGTGAAATAAATAAGCATACTTAAAAAATAACTCCAGAGAAAATAATTCCTTCAATTGCAGAATGGAACTAAAGGAAACTGATGACTTTGTGAGAAGTCAAAGAAAAAAGAATGAAAAGCTAGAAGAAAATGTGAGATATCTCATAGGAAAAATAAATGACCTGTAAAACAGATCTAGAAGAGATAATTTTTAAATTATTAGACTACCTGTCATGATCAGGAAAAGAGTCTAGGTTTCATTTTTCAAGAAATAATACAGGAAAATTGCCTTGATATCCTAGAAGCAGAGGGTAAAATAAAAATTGAGGGAATCTATTGATCACCTCCAGAAATAGATCCCAAAGTCAAAATTTCCAGGAATATTATAGCTGACTCCCAGAACTCCCAAGTCAAGAAGGAAATATTACAAGCAGCCAGGAAAAAAAAACCCAATCATCAAACTATAGTCATGATAACACAGGATTTAGAATCTACATTAAGGGATTGGAGGGCTTGGAGGGCTTGGAATGTGATATTCTGGAAGGCAAAAAAAGCTGGGATTACGACTGAGAATCAACTACCCAGCAAAACTGAACATCTTTCAGGGGAAAAGATGGGCATTCAGTAAAATAGGGGACTTTTAAATTTTCCTGTTGAGAAAACCAGAACTGAACAGAAAATTTGAACTTCAAGTTAGGAATCAGGTGAGGAATAGAGAGGTGGATGAGAAGGGTAAATTATAAGGGAATTTATGATGTTGAACTAATATTCCTGCATGGAATATAATATATGATATGACATATATGGTGAATAGGATAGAAAATGATATGTTATAACTCATATGAACTTTCTCATTTGTTAGGGTAGTTAGAAGGAGCATATATAGATAAGGCATAGGAAGGAGCTGAATATGAAGGTATAGTATGAAGATGAGGTAATGGGTGAGAAATGAATGTCCTGGGCAAAAGCGAAAGGAGAGGTAGAAGGGCCCAAGTCATTTCACACAAAAGAAGCAGAAAGCTTTTGCAATGAAGTAGAAGGGGGGAAGGTAAAGGGGAATGAGTCTGCCTTCACTGTCACAAGAAGTGGCTCAGAGAGGAAATAAACACACTCACTTGGGTATAGAAATTTATCTTAGCCTAGAAGAAAAATAGAGGAAAGGACTAAGAAACAGGGGGAGTGGAGAGGAGGTGAAGGTGATACATGAAAGGGAAGGTCATGGTTGAGGGCAATCAGATCCAACACACTTTGGAGTGGGGAACAGGATGAAAGGATAGAGATAAAATAAATGGGGGTAGGAGGAATAGGATGGAGGGAAATATTTAGCAATAGCAACTATGGGGGGGTGTTATTGAAGCAATTTCTCTGATGAACTGAAGAATGCTATTCATCCCAAAGACAGAGTTGAGGGTGTCTGAATACAGACTGAGGCACAGTCTCCCCCCCCTTTCTTTGTTGGAGGATTGTTTACTTTTACAAAATGGCTATTGTACTGTGAAAAATATAAAGATTTGTTTTGGACAATGCCATCCACATGCAGAGAAAGTACTATGGAAAGCTGAATGTAGTCCACTGCACATTATTTTCAATTCTTTTTTTTGTTTGTTTTTTCTTATGGTTTTTCCTTTTTTTTCTAATTCTATTTTCACAGCATGACTAATGTGGGGATATAATGTGTTTAACATGATTTCATATATACAACCTATTTCAGATTGTTTCCTATCTTAGAGGAGAGGGAGGGAAGGAAGGAAGGGAGAAAAAATTAGAAAAATATATGTTGAAAACTATTTCTACATGTAATTTTCAAAAAATAGACAATATTGGCTAAAAAAATAGACTTACAAATTTCAACTCTAAATCTTTGAACAAACTATATACACTATTTTATTGAAAGATGAGAGTGCCTCCCCTTTGCCCTCCAGGAATTTTATGACCTAATGAATAGGTAGACATGATATATCAGCATAGCTATGTACCATAAATAGATTCACAATATTGAATGATGAATATATTAAGCATGTAATAGCTTTGAGAGGCCTAAAGAGAAAGGTTATAAAGGAGTCTGTAAGAGGTGACATTTGACTTGAACTTTAAAAGATAAGGAAATAAGAACATGGGATATTTGTAAGATTTATGGATGAGATGGATTCAGAAGTAAAAATATAAAGAGATCATTAGAAAATATAAAATAATTTTCATTACATAAAATTAAATAGTTTTTGCCCAAAATCAATATAATCCTAATTATAAAGAAAACAGAAAACTGGCAGGTAGGGGGATTTTTTTTTTGTAACGAGTCTCTCTGATAAAAGCCTCACTTCTAAATTTAAGAACTACCTGGTTTGTCTAGAGCTTAGAATGAAGAGAAAAAGTTAGTATCAGAAAAGTGTTGTGTAGAATGTGAAATACCAAAGTCATTTCAACTTTGTGAATCAATGGAGGGCCAAAGAATGCTCCAATAATGCAGTAACGCAGCCAGATATATACATAAAGAAGATATGAAGTATGGTTTGAGGGATGAATGTATGAGCCAACAAAAATTGAAAGAAACTTGGGGGGAGGATAATGAGGATACTGAGGGTATGGGTTTGCAAAGTAAAATTAATAAAATAGCTAATTGGACAGGTAGCCAATTGGACATGAAAATGTCAGTACTCCATGTTTAGAAAGTGGAATACTGAGTAGATACTGGTGATACAGAAGTTAAAAAGTGAAAGAAAATAAAAAAGGTTTAGTGTTAGAGATTTCCTTTTCAATTTTAAATGAGGGGAAGAAGAATTATCCTATAGACAAATGAGCTGAAGGAATAAGCAGAGTGATTGGAGGCAGAATTTTATTAGGGAAATCAGTCCATAATCCCTACTATGAACATTTTCTCCTCAGAATCTGATGGCAACGGTTTACATGACCCTTGGGAATTGAAGTCCTCCAAATCTCCATATCTCCTTCCATTCCGGCCCTATAGCCATTATTGAGAGGAGAAATGATTGTGGAGAGGTGACAACCCAACTTCATCAACATCAGTGATATTTGTAGATCAATTGTCAAAAATAGGCAAATTAAGTATAGGATCCCTGGATGTGACACATCCCTGCTTCCATTCCATTGCTTGCAGTCATCCTCACTATTATTCAATGTCCAGCCAAGAGATCAGAGAATCAGTTTAGCTGAAACAGCAAGGTGATGGACAGTTTGGAGACCAACCTTTAATTATGGTGAGGAAAAATCCTTAGAAGGAAAAATTTGATGCTAAATATTATTAGGTACTGAGTGAACCATTGAACTTCCTAGTTTAGGTGATCTTTAAAATTTTGAATTGGCACAATATTTCTTATTTAGCACAGGTTCACAATCTTATGATGCTATTTAATAATTTAATAACATTTTCTTTCTTAAAGTGATGATCAGAAATTTGAAGCCCTTAAAAACACACTCTATTCCTCTATACAGAGCAGTGTTTCTTGTCTAAGGAAAATATAACCATTGTTTCAATTTTTGGAAATATTCAATTTATTGTAAGATACTTCCATTTTCTTGAAATTAGAAATATTTAATATAGGAATGCAGGATTATAATTATAAGACAACAGGACAAAAGTAAAAGCAAGTCAAGTGGCATCTAAAATCTGAATTCTCAGGGATTTAGATTTTTATATGATTCCTGGCAATTTTCTTCAACTTTATCTTTCATCTTTCTCTCTATTGCTTCCAAATGTTTCAAAAAGTCAGAAACAGTATGGAAAATAGAAATAAAGTGCTTCAAGGAACAGAGTGCTGCTGAACCAAAGGGGTAAATTAATTAGCTAAACAAAAGCTAACTGAACCTTTTCTGAATTGGACTAGGAGATTATATATTTAGATCACAGAAGTTGCTTGTTTGTTTTAAGCAAAATAGTATTGATGCTTGTTTTCTTCATTGTTTGCAATGCCTCACAGTTTCAAGATCAAGATTAGAATTAGAAAATCAGTAGACCAAAAGCATGAGTAAGTATATTTTCTCAGTTTAAATTATAGAATTGGTTTCTGATCATTCTGTGTGAATAATGTTTGTTTATATTATTGTTATATATTATCTCATTATTTTGTGATTTTTCTCATAGCAGCCACTGTCTGTTTTTCCTCCATTCTACCACTGTCACTGAAGAGTAAAGTTTACTGGATCCCAGTCTAATGTTACATTTTTTGTCTTTTTATTTCTTTCAGTTATCCACAAGGGCAACACCTAGTGACCATCCTGGCAAATGCAAGATGCGTTGTCATTGAGGGCCTCTGCTAGGGCATTATCATAATATTATTAGATTGTAGTTTTGCCAGAAAATGTGTCCAGTTAAAGATTTTAGGGGCTTAAGCAAACATAATAGAATTTCCTTAAAATATTCATTCTAACCCAGAAGAATTTAGGGAGAAAAAAAGTTTATTTACATATTGCCATGGTTAGCAGAAGTTAAGAAAAAGTGGAGGCAGTTGGAGCAGTTGGAAGTCACTAAGGGGATTAGCAGTAGTCACAGCAAAACTAGAGGAATAAGAGAGGTAATTTGGGAATCATGCTTCCCAGAGGAAGACAAGCTGCCTGGATAAACAATAGAGCAGGCTATAGGGGTGTGACAGGTTTTGGGGGGATATTGCTTCTTAAGAGTGGGCTAGTTTCCCAAAGAAAGTCAAGCAACTCAACTGAATTAAACTGAATTAACAGAGAGTTTTTTAAAAGGTCAGGAAGATAAAGTAATTAGCTATATGTAGATAGGTACAGTAACTCAATAAGCAAATGTGAGGTAATTAGGTATATGTAGATGAAGGGTAGAAGATCAAAGAATCCTTTCAAGTTAGGGTAAGGAATCCATTGTTTTGTTGATAGGGGCTTTTCTTATGCCTGGGGGCAGGGATATGGGGAATCCTTGCTAAAGAGGTGCAAAGTCTTTAACTAAAAAGTTCATTCCTCTCATCTCAATAACTTGAACAATAGGATGGGGACTAGGGGTAAGGTCAGTGTTAATGTAAGGAACATGGTCAGTGCAGGTGAAATAGAGTAATAATTATAGAACATATTTCTCTTAAGATTTTCTCTATTTCATTCTCCACTCAAACAATTTAGGACCAAATTCATTTGGTACTTTGGGTGGTCTCTTCTTTTTGAAATGCCTTCCAACAGAAAAGGGGATATAGACCTGCCCCGTCTAATTCTCTTTGGTGAGGGTTAGTCAAATAAATGAAATAAAATAAAAATAAAATAAAAAAAGATAAAATAAATGAAATAGAAATCAGCAGAGGGCTGCATCCATGGGATACTAGTTCCAGAGTTGTATAGTGGTTGATATCCAGCAAGAACTTTGTAATTGGAGATACACTGCTTCACTTCTGTAGAAAATGAATCTAATAAGATTAAGTTGACAGGGACCAAAAATGAGCAAGAGAATAATGATTAGGAGTAGGATAAGTATAGGAGTTTGAAAGGAGAAAAGCCAGGAGCCCCAGCTAGAAGAGGAAATAACAGTGGGCAAAATAACAGTGCAGGGAAATCTAGAGAATTAAAAAATATTCTTCAAATCAACAAAGATTAGGGTCAGTTTATAATTGAATCAATACATCTAACATATTTCTTGTACTAATATTTGCCATAAAGAAAAAAAAAAACTGGGTTATGATTGACAAAATCTTTGCCTTTGTCTTTGGTGACTTAACACACACACACACACACACACACACACACACACACACACACACACACAGATCCCTGTTTATGTTTGATTTTTGATTTCAGTTGAGTCAGGGCTCACAACCAGTCTTGTAGTATCACTTCCACTTAATAGCCAGACTTAAGATAGCACATGGGAAACATTCCAGTTAGAGGGACTCTGCCTTGGGTTGAGGCCAAAGACTGTGCCTTTGGCTTTTTCCCACTTGAACTCCATCTGTAATTCTCTGAGTAGCTAGAGTCATTTCTCCCAAATTTTACCCCAAAAGCTATTTCACAGCTTAAGGATAGTTAGATTTTCTCTCATGGAATTGCAATAAGCAAAAAAAAAAAAAAAAAAAAAAAAAAAAAAAAAAAAAAAAACCCACAATTTACCATTTCAAACATAAGAAATTTCATTAAAATTGCTTTCTTCCTTTTCAACAAGTTTTACGTGTTTCCTGAAATAATTACCAAATTTAGGTTTTCCCACTATGAAAATAACTTTAAATAATTTAGACTTCCATAAGGGATAATATTCATATATAATTTGCCTTATAATAAAAAAGCATTACAGTATATAGTCAAATGTGACCTTCATTATGTTCCAAGGGAATGGTTTCCCTTAATTCATTTTACAAATCTTAAAACCACTTTTACAAAATTTAAAAACAATGCAACTACTAAGTTTCCTAATAGAGTGAGACAATAATATTTCACTTCAAATGAGACCAAATAAATTTAATTATGCCTATATTTATTTTAAGTATTATAAAAGCTCAATTTATTATTTGTTATTCAGTATTATTTTTGCCAAAGAACTATTTCAGTGACCATATAACAAAAGGAAGTTTGAACATGTAGTGACTTCCATTTTGCTTCCTTGAAATGCTAAGATCCCTTGCTTCCACAAGGAGACCTCTATTTTGACTCCTTAAAATAGGAAGAAGCTCTCTCTGCAAGGGGATGTATCAGGAAACAAGCTGACTCCATTACTATGGCATTCCTAATTTTAAACTACAAATACTCAGAAATGAATATAAAGTTTTACAAATGGAGTTTAAATTTTAAGATTTCATATAATAATGGAAGAACTCCACATTTTTAATCATTAAATGTATTGCTTTACTAAATTCCTATTTTTTTTTTCTACACCCAGGTAGATTTTCCTCTCAAAGAACTTCAGATCTCTCATACTCTCATTTGGAGTAATGGCAAAAACTTCTAAGGAGACATGCAGTGGATTATGCTACTGTAGAAACACATAAGAGTTGTATCTGGCCACCCTGAAAATTGTATTACAAAATATCTGAATGTCTAATTAATGCAGCTTTTCCAAATTGAATAAATTTTGAACAATCATATCCCTTTGGTACATCAAGATTTGTGGAGTAAGGGGAAAAGAGGGTCAATAAAACTGAGCTGAGCTAAGAGAAGAGAATGAGCGTGGAGATCAAACTGTGAGTCTTAGTTCACAACCCAGTTTCTCTCAGGATTTTGGAATGCACAGCAACATCCCCCCAATTCCCCAGGCCAGAGGGAGAAAAAAGTGAGAGGAAAAAATACAGATCAAAACAGAAAGGCAGCCAAACTGGCATTCATGACTACAAAAGCACAATAAAGTGTCAGCTTAGGTTTTAGATTTTGCAGAGACCTGGACAGAAAGAATTTAAGTTCTTCCATATCTCAAGATCCTAAAGACCAAATTTTAGTTTGACTCATGACGTTAATCACAGTCATAGAATTTGTAAACCTTAGAAAAGAAAAGATGCATAACTTAGACACATAGGGTCTATTGTAACATACAGGACAGGTTCACCACCAACACAAGCAGCTCCTTGTGCAGATGAAGAACCTGGGGCACAGGGAGAGATATTTATAACTCTATCAAGGTCACACAACCTTGAACCACTAAATTGAAGACAAATTATTGAACACCTGGAATTCCAGAAAGATGTGGGAACATAAACCTTTGAAAGTCAATCTAAGAGATTATTGAGCAGCGAATGACAATTTTATGATGACTTTGAGATGATTTGTTTTCTAATAGGATATGTAGGTAGATATATATATATATATATATATATATATATATCTGAGATGGACATATAGTTCTGGGAACATAGAAATTATAATTGATTTGATGGGAGCTAGAAAGATAAAAAGCCAAATTGAGGCTACAATACATTCTATCAAAGTGAAATACACCATAGAGATAGTGGTGACTGATGCATGAACTAGTCTGTCTAAATTCAAAAAGGTTCATCACTAATAAAGTTGACCAGCAGATGATGATTGGGGGGGGGGGGATTACAACAACTAAGACAGTGTCAGAACTGTTGAAAATTTTGAGTTGACAGGGGCAAGTGGACCATAAGAATAAAATTATATATCTTTTGTTGAACTGATTGAAGAAGTGTATGGTACATTAGACATACTTTAACCACTCTAACATGGGTTGGCAGTTCAGATGGCTTTAAAAACTCCCTCTACCCCAGCCTAAATACATCAATTTAAGCAGATTTTATTAGATCCTAGAAATTAATAAGCCCAGATGGCCCAGGCCAGTTTCCACCATGAGTCATTATAAATAGATCAACTTTATGCATTGCAGAATCATCAAAGATGCTGAGAAATGAGAGTGACATTAGTGTCTATCTTGTCCAGCCTCTATAAAAATCAAATCACTTTCCAATATATCAAAATTTTATATAAACTCATTAACTTGTCATCCACTAGAAGCCTTAAATATTTTCCCTTTCTCCCACTCATAATATCTCCTGTCTATCCATGCTTCTCCAGTTAATATTATATTGATGAAGTTGATTTTTTGATCCCCCAGAAAATGATTTTGCATTTGTCCTCATTGAATTGCTTCTTAATATATTCAACCAAAATGATCTAGCATCTGGAGACATTTTTGGTAACTGTGTTTATTGCTCCTAGCTATGTATCAATTGCAAATTGAATGAGTATACTATTTATACCTTTATCCTAGTGATAATAAAGTTAAAATGACAGGAATAAATGCAGATTTCTGAAATAGGCCATTTGCTGCCTATTAAAACATTGATATTGGACCATTACCATCTACTCATTGAGTCTGACAATCCAACCAGCTAATCTATTAGATTTATTCTAATCTATATCTCTCCATCTTCAAAAGAATATGAGAGATTTAAACAAAAGCTTCACCAAAATTTAGTTTGACCAGATTTACAACTTTCCAATCATCTACTAGTTTAGAATAATCCCAGAAAAGAAAATAAAGATAGCTAGCATTATCTGCATTTGAAAAATAACCAACTGGCTCTTTATAATCACTGCTATTCTTTGAAGATGTTTTACAATCATTTCTTTAATTATATGCTCTAGGATTTTCCCTGGAATTGAAATCAAGCTCCCTGTTTTGTTTTGTTTTTTGTTTACTTTTTAAAATTTATTTATTCCTTTGTTTATTTTGGTAGACTTGTTTCTTTCTCCCTTCCTGCTTTTTTTTTAATGCATAGTTGTGGTTGTTCTTTTTTAATCCCATGATATCTCTGCCATTCTTCATGATTTTTCAAATAGCATTGTCAATTTCCCAGCAGTCTTAGCATTCATTGCTTTCTGGACCTAAGGGTCTAATTCATCTGGACTGACAAAGTGACATTAAATTTTTTTTTTGGTTAGGTTTTTTTTTTTTTTTTTTTTTTTTGCAAGGCAATGGGGTTAAGTGGCTTTCCCAAGACTACACAGCTAGGTAATTATTAAGTGTCTGAGGTCGCATTTGAACTCAGATACTCCTGACTCCAGGGCTAGTACTCTATCCACTGCGCAACCTAGCCACCCCCATCAAATGGTTTTGATTGACTATTTAAAAATGGAATTTCTATGAGTTGGGATGAAATTTCTTATTATATAAAAACATAATTTTTTCTATTCAGAATTTTACTCAAAAAATTTTATTGTTTTTGTTCAGATGTGTCCAACTTCATGAACCAAAATTAAGGTTTTCTTGGTAGATAATGTACCATTTTATTCTCCAGCTCATTTTACAAATAAATTAAGGCAAATAGTGATGAGTTATTTGCCCAGAATCATATACATAGTGTTGGAAGCCAGATATGATCTCAGGAAAGACCTTTTGTTTCTACATCTATATAAAAAAAGTCAAAATTTAGTTCCTTTTCCTAAAATCTATTCTTTATTTTATAGTTATTGCCTCTCATCAGAATGTCAATAATAGTATAAGATTTTGTAATAATTCACATTTTTAAATTGAAGTTTCATCAAAGAAATTTCAAAGGGAGCAGCTAGGTGGCATAGTGGAAAGAACAGCCCTTGAGTCTGGAGGATCTGAGTTCAAATGCGACCTCAGACACTTAATAATTGCCTATCTGTGTTACCTTGGGCAAGTCACTTAACCCCATTGCCTTAAATAATTAAAATTAAAAAAATTCAATCTCCCAAGTATGCCAAAAAATGAAAATAATTCTAGTTATGCCAACTCTAAAAACAGAAAAATAAAGCTTAGAAAAGAGAAGTATCTGGAAACACTATATAACTCTGGGATAGGTGACTTGAACCCTGTTTGTCTCTGTTTCTTCATCTATAAAATGACCTGAGGAAGAAATGGCAAACCCCTTCAGTATATTTGCCAAGAAAATCCCAAAGACATCACAAAGATTCTGAAATAACTGAAAATTGACTAAACAACAACAAAGGCAGGCACATAATCTATTTGGTGTAGTAGAGATATCAAGGTAGAAAATAGTCACATAATGTATGGGGATATATTCTAATATCATCAAAATTCTTGTGATTTTTAAAGAAATAATGATTATCATCTTGATTAATTATACTTTTTTATATTGCAAGCATCTGTGACTTCATTAATGTGTGTACTTGATTCATGGATCCAGGTCACAACCGCTTAGTCCCTGAGCAACCAGTTTTCATGAGTTCTTATGGCCAAAATGTACTATTGCTCTGCGGTCATTGTGATAATCTCTCCAACTTAGGTTGGGTCTCTATGACTTTTGGTATACCTTTAATACCTTGAGTTTTACTGAGTACTGATATATTACCTCATTCATTCCTCTTAATGAATCAGTGAGCCAAGCACCCCAAGAAATTAACCTTAAAATACATCTCCTTTGAACAAATTCCAATTTAAAGAACTCACACTTTTGCTATATTTGAAATTGTATTCTTCTGATCACACTACTAGAAAGGAAAAAAAATATCTAGTATTCAAGTGAGAGAAAAGAAATAAATGGCAATAGAGCAAGGGCCCTGTAGCTTTTTCCAGCTGCTCTCTATTTCAATCAGGGCAGTTACTCTGTGGGAGCAGGGAGGTAACAGCTGCTGCCACTAGTCCTAATGAGTACATCAGCGGGTCTCCCCAGTTTGTGGCAGAATATACAAGAAGGGCAAGCTGAGGCCCTTGGCCTCATGTTCCTAGCGACTGTGTAGCCCTATGTTGCTATTGCTACTAGGAAACATCAGAAAATGCCTGCAAAGTTCTCGTGGTGATCACTCAGGGGAGTTCTGGGGAGTCTAGTTATGGCCCATTTTGATTTTCCCTGACTTTCTGAGTCTACATTCTTCTAATTTGTACATATAATATATGTATATAAGACCTTAATTAGAGACCATACACCTAAGGGCTGGGCAACAGTACTGTATCTTAAGGTCACCAACAGCTTCACCTTTAAGCCCCTTTTTTTCATACCTCGTATTATTGAATTGGATTTAAGTGAGGGATGGCGGTGCCCAGTCACCAACCTCACTTTCTCCCTAGAACCATCTGGGTCCAGTGCACAGCTCAGCATGCCTGGAGATCACCCTAGATGTTCTTTTTATCTTATGGTCTTTAATAGGTCTCCCTTTGACTGAGGGGACACCCATTAAGTGATAAAGGCTAGATAGCAGTATCAGTAGGAGCCAGGAAGTTAAAGACCATTTGACCCAGGTAGTAGACTAGATTCTCTATTTCAAATCACACCCTGAAGCAATATTATTTGGATTATATTTGGGGTAAGTAGTGATTTTACCTTATTAGGATATGTAGTTTCTCTATCCCAGCTATATAGGTAAAAACAAGAAGACTCTTAAAATGAGCCTTCCTACAAAAAACCCTGGAAAAAACACACATAGATTTACAACTGAGCAAAGGTGACTTGGCTGCTGGAGGAGTCTGATGCAGTTCTGGTCTAGACTGAATCCAAATAAGTTTCCTTACCACTTCCTCTGTGGTGTTTTCGACTACTCTCCTGCCAGCTAGATAGGAGGCCATATTATGTGCATTCTCCTGTGAAATGATAAAGAATATCTAGTTACCCTTTCCATCACCAAGACAGAGTAGGAAATCTCTAAAATGTTCTCTGTCCTGGAAAGTTGTAATATAAATGAATATTAATTACATAACTCTGGAATCAGCCATAGGCTTGTTAATTTAGAGTATGAAGGATACCTAGTGGCCGTTCAATCCATCTTCACTGCCCCCTCTCATTTTACAGTTGAGGATTGAGTTCACATTGATTCGAAACTGGGATTTCAGTTTAGCTCCTTTGACTCATTACTCAAACATTTTAAGAATCAGATGAATCAAACCACAAAAATTCAGGCCAATTATTCAAAAAATACAAAAACACAGAGGTGACAAAGAATTTGTCGAACATGACATGAACACAATACATTAAAACGTAAAGACAAATACTATTTAGAATCAGTGACCCTCCTATTTGGCTATATTTATTTTACAGTATGAAGGAAAAATTCCCTTAGTAATCTTCAAAGACTGATTCACCAAGGTATGCTCAAAGTGAGGTAATCCTGTAAACACTAGAAAGGAATCAGTGATCTCTAAAACATTGTGACTTAATGGAAACAAAACTCCAGAGAGAATGTTGACCAGAAGGTACTAGTTAGTTCCTTAAAAATTTTAAAGATTGGGTGGAAACACTCAGTTCTTTACTACTTCCTAAGAAATAGCTCTATTGACTTTGTTACATCATTGAAAAATTTAAGGTAAAAAGATATTTGAAGTTTCATGAACAACTGACCCTATTCACCTGACTCTCCTGAGAATCCTTAGTGTTGCTCTAACAGTAAGTTTGGAATGATTTTATTGAGCTGAAGAGGCAGACAGGACTGTCAGTCACCCTTCCCACTGTTTTTCTTATTTTCTGTGTTGTCTTATAAATTTAAGACATAAAGGGACCCTAGTGATCATTTAGTCCACCACCAACCTACCGCTGATTTTATAACTGAGGATTCAGTCACAAAAGGTCACTAAGATACAATTGGGGTATCTTTGGCTCTTGCCCTTTTGTGTATGATATTTTTTAAGTTAGTCCCTCCCTCTGGAGGAGTGACTTTCATTTAAAAACAAAGATTTCTGCTTTTGCTGACTACCTAGATGGTTAGCTAGCCTTATCTACTTCTTAGGACTCATTTATTCTGAAATAAATAATTGAAATATACTTTCTATCTTAGAAAGTTATAATATAAATGAATAATTGCACAAATCTGGAACTTAGGAAGAGATGATAAGACTCAAGAGGGCAAAAGAAACAGCCAATTTACTTTTTAAAATCTCTTCTTTTTTTCTCTTCTTAGGGTAGTCCTCAAGTTCCTCCTCTCAGTGCTACTTCAAACAATGACCAACACAATGGCTATGTGGGTGATTAATGACTATCACATTTGATGGATGACTTATTAAAGCATAAAAAGTTAAACAAACAAATTTAAAAAACCAAAGATAAACACTTAATCATTGTTCGTTTTTGGTAAAGACAGAAAAAGAGGAGAAGTGAATGAACAATTAATTTTCACACAATATATTATAGGATTCTGATTTTTAATCCATTTTGCTATCCACTTCTGGTTTATGGGAAAGTTCATTCCATTTACATTTACAGTTAAGAATAATAATTCTGTATTTCCATCTGTGCTATCTTTCTCAATTTATATTTTTGTAATTCCTTTCCTCTAATTTCTCCTCACCAATTTTTAACTCCCTTTCTGCTTTAACTATTCATTTAAAACTTAACTTTCAGTTTATTTCTACTTATAACTGTCTTCCTTTTTATTAGTCCATGTTTCTTTTTTCTTTCCCTTCTCCCTGTCTCTCCCCCTTCCCTGTAGACTAGGATAGATTTTTAAATGCAAGTGGGAATGCCTCTTTTTTAACTTTTAAATTCATTCGTTCATTCATTTATTTAGAATTTTACAATTTTTCTCTTAATCTCACTTCCCTCCCTCCACTCCCCACAGAAGGAAGTCTTTAGTCTTTACATTGTTTCCATGGTATACATTTATCTAAGTAGAATATGATGAGAGATAAATCATATCCTTAAGGAAGAAAAATAAAGTATGAGATAGCAAAATAACATAGTAAGATAACTTTTTTTAAAAAAAAATTAAAGTAATAGTCTTTGATCTTTGTTCAAACTTCACAATTCTTTCTCTGGATACAGATGATATTCTCCATAGAAGACACCACCAAATTTTGTTTACTGCTGAAATGAGAAAGTCCATTAAGGTTGATCATCACCCTCATGTTGCTGTTAAGGTGTACAGTGTTCTTCTGATTCTGCTCTTCTCGCTCAGCATCAGTTCATGCAAATCCTTCCAGGCTTCCCTGAATTCCCATCCCTCCTGGTTTCTAATAGAACAATAGTGCTTCATCACATACATGTACCACAGTTTATTATGCCATTCCCTAATTGATGGACATTCACTCAATTTCCAATTCTTTGCCACCACAAACAGGGATGCCATGAATATTTCTGTGCCAGTGATGTTTTTACCCTTTTTCATAATCTCTTTAGGGTATAGAAAGTGGGAATGTATCTTATTCCTTCTCTGGAGCAAATCTATTGAATAGAATTTACTCAGTGTTCACAGTCCCTCTTCTTTCCCTCTAAAATCATAAATTTTTGTCATTCTTCACCTGGTGTTATTTGACTCAAGTACTACTAATCAGTTATCATCAATCTCAGTTTGATTATTTGACTTTTTGATAAGCTTATATTGTTATCAAAGTATCATAACAGATTGCTTGATAAACATCATTGTCTCAAAATACATCAAGTTATAATTCTAATCATTTTTTACCTAATCCCTTGTACATGTAGCCTCCTTTTAAATTGCTCTTCAGAAAGGTGGGATCAGTTCACAACTCCAAAAAACAATACATCAGGTCCCAATTTTCTCAAATCCCCTTCAAAATTAATAATTTTCTTTTGTTGTCATACTGGCCAGTCTGATAGATGTGAGTTGGTACCTCAGAATTGTTTTAATTTGCATTTTCTAATCAAGGAGAACATTTTTTTTTTCATATGAGCAAACATAGCTTTAATTTCTTCACCTGAATACCACCTCTTCATATCATTTGACATATCAATTGGGAATGACTTGTATTCTTATAACTTTGTTTCAACTCTTTATACTTTTGAAATGAGTCCTTTACCAAAAACACTAGTTACAAAAATCGGTTTTCAACTTCATACCTTAATCTGTGTTACAATAGTTTTAGTTGTGCAAAACCTTTTCAATTGAATGTAATCAAAATTATCTATTTTGTATTTATAATGCCCTTTATCTTTTCTTTGATCATAAACTGCTCCTTTTTTCCAGATATCTGACAGATGACCTATTCCTTGTTTTCCAACCAGTTTATGGTATCACCTTTTACATCTAAATCCTGCAGCCATTTCAACCTTTTCTTGGTATAGGGTGTGAGATGTTGGTATATACCTTGTCCTACCATAGTATTTTCCATTTTTTCCGGCATTTTTGTTAGAGTTCTTATCCCAGAAGCTAGTGTCTTTGGGTTTATCAAGCAGTAGACTACTATAGTCATTTAGTACAATCTTTTATATTTAATCTATTCCATCGATCTAGCACTATATTTCTTGGTACAATGATTTTGGTGATTGATGCTTTATAATCAAATTTCATATCATGTAGAGTGAAGCCACCTTCCTTGGTATTTTTTTTACCATTAGTTCCCTTGATATTCTTGACCTTTTTTTTTGTTCCTCCTTATGAATTTGCTCCTTACATTTTTAGCTCAATAAAGTAATTTTTTGGTAATTTAATTGGAATGACACTGAATAATTAATTTAATTTATGCAGAATTATCATTTTTATTAGATTAGCTCAGTCTATCCAGGAGCAATTGTCATTTATCCATTTATTTAGATTTGATTTTATTCACATGAAAAGTGCTTTGCAATTGTTTTCATATAGTTTTTGAGTTTGTCTTGGCAGGTAGATTTTACATTGTCCACAGTTACTTTAAATGGAATTTCCTTTTCTGTGTCTTGCTGCTAGGCTTTCTTGATAATATATATAGAAATGCTGATGAATTATATGGGTTTATTTATAACCTGTTTATTATTTCAATTAACTTTTGAGTTGATTTTCCAGGATTCTCTAAGTATACTATATTATCGGCAAAGAGTGAGTTTTGTTTCTTCATTGCCTATTCTTATTCCTTCAAATTTTTCTTCTCTTATTGCTAAAGCTCACATTTCTAATATAATATTGAATAATAGTGGGGATAACAGACATTCTTATTTCACCCTGATATTTTTGGGAATGCTTCTAGATTATCCCCATTACATAAAATACTAACTGATGTTTTTAGATAGATAAAGCCTATCATTTTAAGGAAAATCCCATTTATTCCTATGCTTTCTACTGTTTTAATATGATTTGGTGCCATATTTCTTCAACATCTATTGAAATAATCATATGATTTCTGGTGATTTTATTATTGTTATGATCAATTATGCTGATAGTTTTTCTAATAGTAAAAGTAAATCTCCAATTCCTGGTATAAATCCTACCTGAACATACTCCATTATACAAATGAGAAATTGCTGTAATCACTTTTGCTAATATTTTATTTAATCATTTTTGCATCCATATTCATTAGGGAAATAGGTCTTTAATTTTCTTTCTTTGATTTGATTCTTCCTGGTTTAGGTATCAGCACCATAAACATGTAATAGAAGGAATTTAACAGAACTCCTTCTTCACCTATTTTTTTCAAATAGTTTCTATAGAATGGAATTAATTGTTATTTAAATATTTGGTAGAATTCACTTGTGAATCCATCTGACCCTGGAGATTTTTTCTTAGAGAGTTCACTGATGGCTTATTTAATTAATTTTTAATGGGGTTATTTAAGGATTTAATTTCTTCTTGTATTAATTTGAACAAGTTCTATCTTTGCAAATATTCATCCATTTCATTTTTCAAATTTTTTGGCATAAAGTTAGGTAAAATAACTTCAAATTATTAATCTAATTTCCCCCTCACTGGTGGTGAATTCACCCTTTTTAATGTTAATACTAGCAATTTGGTTTTCTTCTTTTTTTAGTCAAATTAGCCATAGATTTATCTGATTTTATTTTCATAAAAGCACCTATTAGTTTTTTATTTTATTTTATTTTGATTAATTTTTCCTTTGATTTTCAGCATTTTTAATTGGGGATTTTTATTTATTCTTTTTCCAACTTTTTATTTGCATTTCCAATTTGTTGATTTCCTCTTTCTCTATTTTTTAATGTAAGCATTTTGAGATATAAAATTTCCCCAATAATTGCTTTGTCTATATCACACAAGTTGTAGTGTGCTAGCTTTTATTGATTCTCTTAGACAACATTTTAAGTTATTTCTCTGATTTGTTGTTTGATTCACTCATTCTTCAAAATAATATTATTTTGTTTCCAATTAATTTTGATCCTTATCTTTCCTTGGGCCTTTATTTCATGTGATTTTTATTTCATCTTGATGTGAAAATGATACTTTTAATATTTCTGCCTTTCTTCATTTCACTGTGAGACTTTCATGCCCTAATATATGGTCAATTTTGTATAGGTGCTATGTACCACTGAGAAAAAAAAATATATATATATATATTTCATCCTGTCCCTAATCAGCTTTCTCCAAAGGTCTATCATATCTAACTTTTCTAAAATTCTATTCACCTTCTTAGCTTCCTTCTTGTTTATTTTTCGTTAGATTTATCTTATTCTGAGACAAGGATGTTGAGATTCCCCCACCAAAATAGTTTTGCTATCTATAACTTCCTGTAACTCATTCAGTTTCTCTTCTAAGAATGTGGATGCTATGCCACTTGTTGCATCTGTAGTATTGATATTACTTCATTGTCTACGGTACTGTTGTCTACAGTACCTTTTAGTAAGATGTAATTTCCTTCCTTATAACTTTTTAATGAGATCTATTTTCACTTTTGCTTTAGTTGAGACAAGGATTGCTACCCTTGCTTTTTCACTTTAGCTGAACAAGTAATATTGTATAGCATTGCCATCTATGTTCCTGTTATATTTTTCTACTTTCATTCATTCATGTTATCATATAGACTCCTGGAAGCTAAGAGCTTATATTTCTTTGCTTGTTTTTATTTTCTTTTTCTAAATTTTCTGTCTTCTCTAGCAGCAGAATGGTGCTGTGCATAAGGCAGAAAATTTTTAATTGTTTTTTAATTGATTGTCCTGCATTTTAGTATACTGGTGCCATCAATATAAATAAGGAAGTTAGGAAGAAGAGAAATCAACTGGTCAACAATTAATGTTTAATATTTTTTAAGCATCTACTATGGGCTGCCTTATAATGAATATTGGGACCACACAAAATGGGCAAAAAAGGCAGTCCCAATGTGGGGGGAACATGCAAACAAACACATTCTAAGTCATCTATAGATGATTAATATTCATAATTCACAGAGCAAAGTCCCTGCAATTAAGAGGGGAGGGGAAAAAGCTTCCTGTGCATTTAAATGATAACAGTTAAGTCAGTAATTAGAGCAAAGGAGGAAGAGTGATTAAATCTTGGGATATAGCCAGAGAAAATGGCCAGAGGTGAGAAAGGGAATGTCTGGTTCCTAGTACAACCAGGAAGCCAGTAAGAATAGATCAAAGAGAGCATGTGTCCAAGAATAAGGTAGACAACTTTTAGAAAGTTAGGAGGAAATTACACTAAGAAGGGCTTAGAATATCAAGCAATTTTTTTTCTTTGTGTGTGTGTGTGTGTGTGTGTGTGTGTGTAATATAAGTGGTCCTGTACTTTATGAAAATAACTTTAGTGGTTGAATGGAGGAAGAATTGGAGTGGGGGAAAGATTTGAGGCAGACAGATCTACCAGCAAAGCTTTAATAATTTGAGGGGGATGAGGGACTGAAGCAAGGCTGTGATGGTGTCAAAGGAAAGAAGGACATGTATTTGAGAGATGCTACAAAGGTAAAATGAACAGGCCTTTGCAACAGATTGATTGTGGGAGTGAGTGATATTGAAGGATGTCAGGTAAGTCCTGGAGTGGTTTTGGGGAAGTAATTGAGGTATTTTGTTGGGAGCATCAGTTAGTTTTTCCCATTCCATTTGCAAATAAATGGGAGGTCATAGCTCAGGAGAGATAAAGAATTCAGATAGAAATTTGAAAGTTATCTGTAGCACTATCATTAGTGAAACAAAAGAAATGTATAATATTGCAAAAACAGAAGCTGTTTAGACCACAGAAGAGTACCCACAATAAAGGACTGAGTTGTTTTTTTTTAATTTATAATTTATTTTTCCAAAAACTTGCTATGAAAATTTTTTCAACATTCATTCATATTCATATGTATATTTTTAAGTTAGATAATTTCCTTCTACCTTCCCTTCCTATCCCCCTTTTGCTAAACATGTTTACAG
Organism: Macrotis lagotis; assembly: GCF_037893015.1. NCBI lineage: Eukaryota > Metazoa > Chordata > Mammalia > Peramelemorphia > Peramelidae > Macrotis > Macrotis lagotis. Next base: position 22,981,160 of record NC_133663.1, on the reverse strand, counting down.
GTTACGTTTGGTATGAAGAATTAAGATTAAGGGAAAGAAATACACGAGATAATTTTTAGAAAATGTTCATTAGATTCTGATGGATTTTTCCTTTTTTTGTTGTTGTTTGTTTTGTTTTGATTTTCTTCCTCTTCTTGGGGATAACATTGTCCATACCCAATCTATTACAGTTGTCTCAGTCCTCTTACCTGCTGAGAGGAACTGCTTCCATCAAGGTTGATCACCTCACAATGTGGTTGTTAATTCGTATATGGTTCTCTTGGTTCTGCACCGTATCTCAGCACCAGATGTTGTAATTCATTCCTTGCTTCACTAGAGTCCTACCATTTATGCTTTCTTATAGAACAATAATATTTCATGGTATTCATGTACCATAACTTGTTTAGCCATTCCCCAGTTTATGGGCATCCCTCTCCATTTCCATTTCTTTGCCATTACAAAAAAGAGTTGCTAATGAATATTTCGGAACATGTGGTACTTCTCCCATTTTTTAGGATTTCTTTTGGGTATAGGCCTAGAATTGGAATTATTGGGTCAAAGGGAATGAACAGTTTTATTGCACTTTGAACATAGTTGCATATTGCTCACCAGAATAGTTGGAACCCTTTACAACTCCACCAGAGATGCATCAATGTTCCAATCCTCCCAATTTCAATGCATCAATGTCCCACTCCCAGTATTGATCATTTTCCCTTTTTCCCATATTAGCCAATGTAATAGTTATGATATGGTACCTCAATTTAATTTGCATTTATCTAATCAGTAGTGATTTAGAGCATTTTTTCATATGATTATATATAAGTTTAATTTTTTCATCTGAAAACTGTCTGTTCATATTCTTTGACCACTTGGAATGACTTGTAACCTTATAAATTTGGTGCAATTCTCTCTATATATTTTAGAAATGAGACCTTTATCAGAACTCCCAGTTATGAAAATTGTTTCACAGCTTTTTGCTTTCCTTTTAATTTTGGAAGCATTGATTTTATTAATGCAAAATCTTTTTATTTTAATATTGTCAAAATAATTCATTTTGCAGTTTATAATGTAATCTACTAATTGTTGGGTCATAAATTTGTCCTCTTTCCATAGCTCTGATAGATAGTATTCCTTGGTCTATTAATTTATCTATCGTGTCACCATTTTTGTCTAAATCCTTTACCCATTTTGACCCTATTTTTGTATAGAGTGAGATGTGGGTCTATGCCTAGTATTTGCCATACTATTTTCCTGTTTTCCCAAATTTTTTGTCTAATAGTGAGTCCTTATCCCAGAAATTGATGTCTTTGGGTTTGTCAAGCATTAGATTACTGTAGTCATTTACTGCAGTTTCTTTAGAACCTAACTTAATCTACGGATCCATCTAAACCAATACCAGGGTGTTTTGATGACTGCTGATTTATAGTATAATTTTAGATCTGGTAGAGCTAGGCCACCTTCCTTTTCATTTTTTCCATCATTTCTCTTGCTATTCTTCACCTTATGTTGCTCCAGATGAATTATTTCTAGTTCAATAAGATGGATATTTGGTAGTTTTATTGTTATGTCACTGAGAAGTTATTTAATTTGGGTAGAATTGTCAGTTTTTTATATTAGCTTGACCTAAACATTATCATTTGACATTTTTTTTTCAAATCATTTAGGTCTGATTTTATTTGGGTGAGAAGTGCTTTGTAATTGCATTCATACATTGCATTGTCTTGGCAGGTAGAGTTCCAAGTATTTAATGATGTTTAGAGTTATTCTAATTAAATTTCTCTTTCAATATCTTCCTTTCAGGTTTTGTTGTCCATGTATAGAAATGCTGAACATTTGTGTAGGTTTATTTTATATCCTGCTACTTTGCTAACTTTGTTAATTGTTTCAATGAGTTTTTTAGCTCATTTTCTTGGGTTTTCTAAGTACAAAGGGTAAAGAGTGAAAACTTTGCTTCCTCATTGCCATTTCTGATTCCTTCTTTTTCCTCTATTATTGCTAAAGCTAGCATTTCTAATCCTTCTTGTTTATTCTGTGGTTAGATTTATCTTCTTCTGAGAGAGGGAGGTTGAGGTCGCTCATTATTAAAGTGTATATGTCTCCATGTAATTAACTCAGTTTTTCCTCTAGGAATTTGGATGCTATACCACTAGGTGCAGCATACATGTTTAGTAATGATATAGCTTCATTACTAATCGTGCCTTTTAAGAAGATTTCATTTTCTGCCCAAGAGCAATAAAACTGTTCATACCCTTTGACCCAGCAATTCTAATTCTAGGTCTACATCCAAAAGAAATTATAAAAGGGAAAAAAGGGAAAAGTCCTACATGTTCCAAAATATTCACAGCAGCTCTTTGTGTAAGAGCAAAGAATGGGAAATTGAGGGGATGTACATCAAATGGGGAATGACTAAACAAGTTACGGTACATGAATACTATGGAATATTATTGTTGTATAAGAAACTGGTCCGATTCTAGAAAAGCATGGAACAACTGATATTGAGCAAAGGGAGCAGAACCAATAGAACAATGTACACAGTAACAACATTATGAGATGATCAGCCTTAAGTGAAAGCAGATCCTCTCAGCAGTTCAGAGAGCCAGGACAACTGTATTAAACCATCTATGGACAATATTTTCCAGGTTCTTTATTTTGTTTGTTTATTTAGGCTTTCTGGTAGTCTGATGATTCATAGATTCTCTCTCCTGGATCCATTTTACAGATCATTTGTTTTCCCTAAAAGGTACTTCACATTTCCTTCAATTTTTTTTAGCCTTTTCATTTTGTTTGATGGAATCTTGTAGTTTTTTGATTCATTGGTTTCTATTTGTTCAATTCTAATTTTTAGGGTTTTATTTTCTTCAATCAGCTTCTGAGATTCCTTTTCCAGTTAGTTATTTTTACTTTTAATGGAGTTGATTTCTTTGGTCAATTTTCTATAATTTTCCTGCATGAGTCTCATTTCTTTTTTTTTTTTTTTCATTTTTCTTCTTCCTCTCTTCTTTGATTTTTTTTAAATATTTTTAAGCTCTTCTGTGAGCTTTTGGAATTGAGTCCAATTCATGCACTGTTTTGGCACCTCCCCTGTGAGTGATTTTTTTCATTGGTTTCTTCTTCAGATACAGCATTGTTAGCATCTTTGTCAGTGAAGTAGTTTTCTTTAGTGAGCTCTCTTTTAGCTTTTTTGATCATTTTTGTTGTTTTAGCTTTGCTCCTGGGGTATAGGGAGTATAGATCCAAGATTTTTCTTTGTTTTTTTTTTTTTTTTTTTTTTTTTTTTTTTTTGCTGGGGCTAGGGGCTGATCCCTGGCTTGTTGTTTGTCAAGATATTGCCTAATCAGTCCAGGTCTTGCCTTTGCAGAGGTTTTTTCCCTCCTTTATGTCCAGGTACTAACATATCAGTGGTTTGTTCCCCACCCAGTCCTGTCTTTTGCCCATCTTGTTTTCAGGGTTGTTAAGGAACTACTGGGAACTCTGCTGTTGTCAAATTTTCTGGGACCTGGACGGCACTGTGGCTAAAGGCCTCCTACTGACTTTCCAGCCATCCCACCTCACTTGACTTTTTTTCCCCTTTCCCCCAAGATCCTCCATGATGTCTACCATTGAAATCTTCTTTGTATCTTCTCTTTTCTTGATGGTACCTGTAGCTTGAATGTCAGTGCAGAGGCCTCAATTATTTTTGGTAGGGAAAGCTCCAGGAGCATGTTGGCTTCAAGGGCCATCTTGGCTCCACCCAGGAACCAGGACTGTGCTTTGCTAGTAACTAGTTTTTAGCAAAATCAGTTAACCTCCTTTCTTTTGTGAGAGGTTAGACTTGTGACCTGGGATTTATAATTTGGTTTTAATATTCTGAGTTTCTTAGTTCAAGTTTAGTAACCAGAAAAATGGTAAAATATATTTTCTTGCATGATGCCTTAATTACTGTAAGATTATTTCTCTTGTCCTTTTAATTTAAGGAGTCATAAGAAAAAGGCAAAAAACATAAGAATGAATACTACAATATGGGCTTTAACTGATGAAAAACTAAACACTATTATTCTAGCATGGTCTGCTCAAGGTCCTGAAACTCCAGGAAAATCTGTCTGTGACAGTTAGTTAAGAGCTATTCTCTTCAAATCAATACCACCAGCTCTCAGTTGACCAGGGATGATCATTCAGTTTGCCTTTCTTTTAACAACCCAAATTTTTAGCAGTCTTTTTGGTCAAAAAAGTGAAATGTCCCTAAAAAAGAGAGAGAGTCAGTGGAAGAAACTTAGCTCTGCCTCCCCACACCCCCGCCCCTAGGCTGAATGAATTTTCTCTTTTGTTATTTTCATGATTTTTCTTTCCATAGAAATATTGAGTTTAAAGACAACTATCATTTCTGCTATGCCCTTTCACTGCTTCATAATACCCAGCTAGCACAGTACTAGTCATTAAATAATAAATCTCAGAAGAATAAAGGAAACCTTCACTTAGCAGTTCTTTTTCAGTGTGAATATTTAAAAAAAAAGGTTGGAGAATATTCAGTAGGATGTAGTAAATAGCCATTGGAAAAGGCTTTATATGTTTGGTTATATAACTTAGTTTTTCCACTTTAGAGTCTCAGGGGCTTTGACTTCCTCCCTCATCTGAAAACAACCTGCCAATTCGTCAAGACTGAGCTCAATTATATCTGACTTCTTACATTATACCTTCCCTGACTAGCTCCTATCGATCTTTCCCCTTTTTGAATTCAATTCGACTAGCAGGTAGGAAACCCTTGCCATGTTGCATTCACAAGGGGAGCAAAGGAAAATAAAAATATGGCAGGTCCTTCCCTCAAGGAACTTCTCTTCTACAAGGAGGATAAAACACATACAGATATAAATAAATATAATATTGTGTCTATTAAAAGAGATTTAAAATAATGAAAGGTTACTAACTTTTTTCATTTTTAGAAAATACTTTCCAAAAAAGGAAAAAGCAGCTTCTGCTATAGGTGGACTGCAACTGAACTTTGAAAGGAGAGAGGGATGCCAGAAAGTGATGTGAGAATTGAGAATTTCTTAGGCTTATGAGACAGCCTATGCATAGGTCTACAAATGGGAGATTGTGATGTTTCCTGAACAGCAAGGAGACCAATTGATTGAAAGATATTCCACTGAAAGTCAGTGGTAACATAGATTTTAATTCTCCATTTGTCCTATCTTCTATTGCCTTCTCCCTTTCCTTGTACCTTAGTTTTACTTTCCAAAGAGTTCTGAATTTCTTTAGTGGGTCACTTTTCATGCATCCTCCACACTGTCAATACCAGTGGTTGGCTTGTAATAGCTTTTAATAGATATTTTTCAGGCTTTGAATATGATCAAATACTATTTTTCAAGCAAAGAAATACCCCTGCATAGCACTAGATCCAGGGACATAATTTATACAATTTTAATTTTGCCTTAATTAAATACATCGATTTCAAACAAAGGAAATAAGTGAGGGCGGTGTACCTCATCATGAAAAGTATTATTGTTGCTAGGTATTGAAACCAATTTTGATGTATTTTTTTAAAGTGCATTTATTTAATCTGATACCATTAAATGAAATTCATAATGCTACCTCTTTACACATGTTCAATAGTCCATTAAAATGAATTTTTAAAAAAATAAATGGTTTCTTTTTGCCAGCTTCAATGTCTTTGAATGAATTAATGGACTACTGATTTTCTACCATCTTAGAACTGGTAAAGGATGGGAACAGAGAAACATTGTAGTCAATCTAACAATTGTCTGTGCAAAGGATTTTTCAGTTGGATATTTTCTTCACCAAGTTCCTTGGATTTAAGCTCTACATTTTCTTTGACTTTGCTAAAATTGTTTTCTGTGTCTGGGATGCCCTTCTTTCTTCTCTATGTCCTATGTTCTTCAGCAACCTTGGAAGCTTAATTTCTTTGATATGAAAGGAGTATTTAAGTAAAAGAAATATCATATAGTAGAATAAACACTGATACTAAAGTGAAAGATGTTGGGTTCAACTGTAACATCTAATGTATTTCCATGGTGAACTTGGGCAAAAAAGCTATCCAAAGTTATTCAAAGGCTTGTTTTTTCCCATCTACAAGTCTTCACCCAATTTTTATGTGATTACTTATGGTTGCTTCGCTTGCTACTATCTCCATGAAAATTTCCTTGAGTACAATAGACACATTTGTCTTCTTTTGTACTTCACATGGAGAACATACTTTTCCTCTCATTAACATCTATATTAAATTATATTGTAGATATTTCAAGCATCATTTGATGGAACATCTGGTCAACTCATATTATATACAAAAAAGTATATGAAATATGAAAAAGAATCCTATAAAAATATTTATGTCATGTAAACCAATATCTTGCAAAAGATGAGGAAACAGAGAAATAAAACTCTCCAAATCAAGCCATCATATAATTTAATAATTCATGAGTTTAATGCAGAAATAAGGGGAATAGAGGCAGAGCCAAGGTGGTTTCATAAAATGCAAGGACTCGTCAGAGCTCTCCTCTAAACCACTCCAAATGAATAATGACTCTAAACAAATGCTAGACTAGAAGAACCCACACAAAGGAAAGTGAAGCAATTTTTCACATCTAAGACAACTTGGAAGATTGGCTTAATGGGTCTTTTGCTCAGGAAGAGGAGAAACAGGAGTATAACAGAGCTTGTGCTGTCCCAGGGACCTGCCTCAGAGTGCCAGGGCAGAAAGTACTTGTGGCCACCCACAGACCATAGTATAATCCAGGAGACTAGTAAAAACCTCTCCTTAGATCATACCACCTTGGAAGAACTGAAAAATTGTTGATTCCTAGAAGTATCTCTGAAAACTAGTAGAAAAACCCCTAAAACTTGGTTCAGTGAATCCTCCACCTTTCCTAATGAAAAGACTAGAATTAAACGGAAAATTCAGTCTTCACATATGAGACTCAAGTGATTATCTACATCAGGAGATATCAAAAAATACTAAAGAAAATAGAATCTTAAAGCCCTTATTGGACCAAATGGAAAAAGGTGCCAAAAAAGTCAATGAGGAAAAGAATGCCTTAAAAAAAAGCAGAATTGGCCAAATGTGAAAAGAAGATATAAAAGCTTAAAGAAGAAAATAATTCATTAAAATATAGAATGAACAAAAGGAAACTGATGACTGTGAAAAATCAAGAAACAATAAAACAAAAACAAATGAATGAAAAACTAGAAGACAATGCAAAATACCTCATTGGATAAATAATGGATCTGGAAAATTTATCCAGGAGAGATAATTTTAAATTATTGAACTGCTTGAAAGCCATGATTTTTTTAAAAAAGAGCCTGGACACTGTCTTTCAAAAATAATATATATTTATTTATCAAGGGGAGCTAGGTGGTGCAGTGGATAGAGCACTGACCCTGAAGTCAGGAGAATCTGAGTTCAGATTTGGCCTCAGACACTTAATAAATACCTAGATAAGTGATCTTGGGCAAGTCACTTAACCTATTGCCTTGCCAAAGAAAAGAAGCAAAAACAACAAAAAAGAAATGATCAAGGAAAAACTGCCTGAATATTATAAAAGCAGACAGTAATTTAGAAATTGAAAGAATCTTTCAATTACCTCCTGAAAGGAATCTCAAAATGAAAATTCCCAGAAATATTATAGTCAAATTTCAGAGTTCCTTTGTCAAGGAGAAAATATTGCAGGAAACCAGGAAGAAACAATTCAATCATTGTGGAACTCCAGTCAGCATAACACAAAATTTAATAGTTTCTACATTAAAGAATCATAAGATGTGGTATATGATATTCCAGAAGACAAAAATGGTGAATTACAACCAAGAAGTAACTACCCATCAAAACTGAGCATACTCTTTCTGGAAAAAAACATTCAATGAAAAAGGGGTCTTTCAAGCTTTCCTTATGAAAAGACCAGAACTGAACAGAAAATTTGATCGTCAAATATGAGACTCAAATGAAACATAAAAAGATAAACAGGAAAGGGACTTAATGATTTTGAACTGCTTATATACCTGAATGGGAAAATGATACTGATAATTCATATGAATTTTCTCATCAGTTTTAAAAAAGATTGTTATTTTTAAAAATGAAAGGCATGATGATTTCAATAAAACCTAGAAAGATTTACAGGAGCAGATGCAATGGGAGATGTTCCTTGTATAAATTAATAGTAGTATTGTAGGATGATCAGCTGAGAGTGTATTACCTTTTCTTATCACTTCTGGGACCCAGCCAACTCTGAAAATGCTATCTGTCGAGAGAGAGAGAGAGAGAGAGAGAGAGAGAGAGAGAGAGAGAGAGATAGAGAGAGAGAGAGAGAGAGAGAGAGAGAGAGAGAGGAGTTACTTGAGGTTACTTTTGGGGGGGAATAGGGGCTCTGTTTTCTTTTACAATATGATTATTATAAAAATATTTGGCTTGACTTTATATTTTATCCTCTATCAAATTGACATGGTGGATAGAGGGAGAGAACTCAGAAGTCACTTTTTTAAATAAATGTTAAAATTTGTTTTGGCATGTAATTGGTAAGAAAGTAAAATATGAAAAAACACGAGTATACAGAGAAAAGTATTCAGAAATTAAAACATATGAAATCAAAATTCTGGCAACTATCAGGTAGTCTTAAGCCTTTTATGAATAGTTTCTTTGAAAGAAAAGTTGGGGTTAAACAAGTTATGGTACATGAATAGTATGGAATATTGTTATTCCATAAGAAACCATAAATGGCCAGACTCTAGAGAAGCATGGAATGACTTCCAGCATCTGATGCTGATTGCACGGAGCAGAAACGAGAGAACAATGTCCACATTAACAACAACCTTGTGAGATGAACAATCTTGAGGGAAGCGGAGCCTCTTACCAGTTCAGAGAACTAGAACAACTGCATTAGATGGGCTGTGGACAATGATATCCCCATCCAGAGGAAGTAAAATAAAACAACCAAACCAAACCAAACCAATGCTTCAAAATCGGATGAGCATTTTATAACAATTCTCTCTTGTATATCTCTTTTCCTTTATCCTAATTCCTCGTACTGAAAATGACTAAATTGTAAACATGTTTATCAAAAATATGTATGAACAATACTAACCAGATTGTTTGCGATTGGAAGGAAATTTTCTAACTTAAACATATACATGTGCGTATGGATCAAAAATTAATAATGAAAAACCCCAAAAACAAAAAAAGAAACGAACGTTAGGGAAGCTAAACATGGTAAACCCCAAATAACAAAAGAAAATGAAGTTGACAGGAAGTGATTGGTTAAGAATCATTTGAACACAAACCATTGATATTTCATTTTTATTTTTTTAACAAGGTAATTGGGTTAAGTGCTTGCCCAAGGTCACTCAGCTAGGTAATTATTATGTGTCTAAGGCCAGATTTGAACTCAGGTTCTCCTGACTCCAGGACAGGTGCTTTATCCACTGCACCACCTTGTTGCTCAATTATTGACACTTTGAAGCAAAATTTTTTTAAAAAATCAATAGAAGAAAGAATAGGAATAGAATGTAACTGAAATAATTCCAGCTTTACCCTAAATAAAACAAGCTGAGGATACCCAAAAACTGAAATGTGGACAAAAGAACAGACATCAACATGAACCTGAAACAGGTTTTCCATTGCAATCAAGTACCATAATAAAGATTCCAAACAATCTAGAAACTCCTTTAGTAAGCAAACTCCTGAGCTCCTCAGTGCAATAGTCCAGTAAAGGCAATACTAATTTGGACTATAAACTTGTTTGTAAAATTTCATAGGGGAAGTTATGAAAAATAATTACCTCTTCACAAGGCAGCAATAAATGATGATAACAGACAGTAGAGTGCTTGATGAGAGAGCCAAGCATCTAGATAGCATTGAGGTGGTTTAAGAATAAATTCAAAAATTTTGTAGATATTTGGGAAGAAGTATGACTCTGTCTCCAAGCCCTGCAAAGTATATATTACAAATATTTTCCACACAAGAATCAAAACTACCCAGTTGAGTTATTTTGTAGTTTATAAGCAAGGTATAGTTAAATAGATATCACTAAATGGAAATATGCAATAAAATCTGGTTAGAAATTGAAACACAAGTTTGTGTGGATCTCAAATGATGGACACTAACAAGACCTGAGTCAATAGACTCAAAATACGAATATTTGGAGAGGATATAGACTTGAAGGAATCAACATTCTTGTAGCCATCTTCAGCATTCCGAAGAGCTACTGAGGTGAGGATGAGGGCAAACAATCTCTAGTCACTCAAATTTACACAGTATAATATGCTTTCTAAACAATATAATAAAACATTTTTTTCTACAGAATGAAAATGAATGGAGGGCAACAAAAGGCAATAAATGGATAAAAATACTTAAAAATCGCTATAATTTCTCTCCAACTACAACAGACAGAACACCTTTGAATTTTCATATCTGTTGTTCTACTTGAGGAATGGAACTAGCTTTAAAGAAACCATAGATGAAATGAAGTCATTTTCTCCTTTTACTGTTTTCTAAACTCCTTGCAATTGGACTTTTTTTAGATTTTTACAAGGCAATGGGGTTAAGTGGCTTACCCAAGGCCACACAGCTAGGTAAATATGAAGTATCTAAGGTCATATTTGAACTCAGGTCCTCCTGACTCCAGGGCCCGTGCATTAATCACTGGACCACCTAGCTGCCCCAAAACAGGACTTTCATTCCATCATTCAATTAATACTTACCATTGTGTAGAAGGATTCTCTCTCTCCACAATTTGCAAAGAGATATTCTGTAGTTGCTGAGGTTGCATAGGTGTTTATGTTTCCTTGTTATAAATTTTCAGAACATTGTGGAACCTCTTCAAGGAGATTCATAATCATTCAGAATAGTTCTAACTTCACAGAGAGCAAAAAATGATAAGGAATGTCTATTGTTCACAGTGATGTGCAGTTGAATGATAACTCATAGAATTAACTAGTCTATTGATACATCTATCTAGAAGAGAGGTAGCTGAACAATGGGACAGGTTCACATTCCCAGTACCTAATCTCTGTTAATGATTTCCAATTATCCTGAATATCACTGTGTCTCAGGCACTGTGCTAAGCTCTTTATAACTATTATCTCATTTGATTTTTAACAATAAACCTCTGAAAATTTGCTGTTATCACTTCTGTTTTTTTACAATGAATGAAACTGAAGCCATTACTTGCCCAAAGACACATAACTGGTAAGTGTCCGAGGCAGGCTATGAACTTGGTTCTTCTGTCTCCAGGTTCCAAATTCTAGCCAATAAATGACCTCTCTATCCCTATAAGGAAGAAAAGATAGAAGACTGGTTTGATTTGGGGACTGTTTCCAGTTGTTTTTGTAAGGTCACATTTTTCCCAGCAACAAAATTCTAACTTGTTAACTTTGGTATGAGGTGATGTAGCTTCGTGACATGGCAGACTGAGCATAATATATGAAAAAATTAAGTTGAGGATAATGCATCTAAAGAACAGCAATGAGGCACATAGGATTTTCCTATAAAATATTCCACAGGGAAATGGTAAAAGGAAAATAATATTAGATATCTGATTAGAAAAGGAGACATACCAATCATGAAAGGAGAGAGGGAGAGATTATGGATAGCCAGATAGTACTTCATTCTTAACCACATTGTATGAAAGGCTCTGGAGAATGCTCTCTAAACCAATGTAGAGTATGTGATGACCTGGAAAAGATGCACCCAGGATGCTCAGGCAATGAGAACTGGATGACTGGAAGGAGCATCCACTTGGATGAGATCACAAATCAATGGATACAGTCAAAGCCTAGTCTACATGATTCATGGGGAACAAGATCATTATCTTTTCTTAATTTTTTTATTCTTCCTTAGGATGGAGCAGAGTGGTTTGCATTTCTACATACCTCATCAATGTTTATTGAATTTAATGCTATAAATGTCAAAACTGAATTTATTTGACAAGATATATGGTTAGATTGTATATGCAGTATCCTTTGTTCCTTCCTGATGGTGTGATTAAACAAGTTATATAATACTCCCTAGAGCCTCACTTTTTATCTCATTAGTGAACTGATCCAGTCCTCTAAGTTGTGTCGCAAATGATTCACTTATCTTTACCTTAGTCAGATGAAAGCAAACACAAAGAATCCAATGATTAAACTAAGCTATGCAAATACTGTGTCATTCAATCATAGTAGACATATAACCTAAAGAACATATATGAGCATGTTACAGATTAGTCTCCCAAACCTGAAATCAATGCTTTTTGAGTTGAATTAATTATGTATTATGGTTTAAACTCTACAACAGATTAATAATAGACGTGGGGAAATGACTAAGGATTTATTAAGACTATGAAATACATTAAAAGAGAGAGAGAGAGAGAGTCCTATTCCAGGCTCATAAGAGAATTCAAATGATAGGTCTTGATTTCTTTTGCTCAAATTTAACCAATAATTGATGGCCACCAAAATAAAAATGAAAGATTTTGATTAGGTTTGAGTTTTAGCTGTTCTCCCATATTCCTGCTTTAATTAGGTCCACATCTTTAGCATTGTTCATATTATTCTGTTCATGAGATGTAGTACAATTTTGCTTGTAGATAACTTTGCCTTAATTGATTTTTAAATTGACTACTATAACAAGATAGAACACCGATCAATGACATATTGCTCACGGGCCACATTCCATAAAAATGTATCTGCTTTTCAACAGCATTGTTTAGTGGACTGTGAATTACAAAACCCAATAGAATTCCAGTGACTTTAATCATTTGGCAGTTATGTAATAAGACAGTGCTAATAAACACTCCCAGGTTATTTTTCATTTACGTGGGTAAGTGAGACATGCATTTTTCATTTCTATGTATAATGTTTATTTTGCAGTTACGCTAGTATATAGAGAGCTATATTCCAATCTAAATATTGGATTTGGTGCAAGCCACAAAAGCAAATTAATGAGTAAACTGAAAGGAAAGAAAATAGCTATAGGTCTTATAAGAAGGGATTGCATTCATTTCTCAAAAGCTGACACTAATTTTTTTTAAATATCAGAAGAAAAAAGTAAATGAAATAAAGTTTTCAATATTTTACTAATCTTTATAATTTTTAAACCCTTTATTCTTTCACCTTCTACATATATGACCTCCAGCAAGTCATTTAACTCCTCTGGCTTCAGTTGTTCAGGATAAAATGCGAGAATAAATAATAGCAAAATAATTCCTACTATGAATATCTATAGGAAAATAGTCTCTCCAGAATGAAGCTTCTGAGGCAGTAATTGTTTTACATTTTTATCCTTATACCATCACCATGTAGCCTATGGACTTGGCACATAAAAATAATAATAACTAATTAATAATTAAATTAATTAGAAGTGAGGCTTAAATTTTTTTCTGATTTTCAAGTTATTCACAAACTTCTCTTATCTTTATTCCCCCAGTCTTTTTTTGTTAATAAAGTTTCTCAACAAGACACATAGAGAGAATGTCATCTCTTCTAAATAATAGGAGAGATGTTCAATTTAATATCAGCACCCTCTCCATTTCCTACACACTAGTCTTTTACTAGCCTAGACACCTTCAGTAACCCCTGTGGAAAAGATACCAGTTATCATCCAAATGCTAACTACAAGATAGGCAAACCACCATAGCTAAGGAAGCAAGGCAATGGGAGGGGCAAACAGGTCCTCCTAGATTCAATGGAGATATATGCTATGACGCTGGTCCATGAGTCCTTGGGCTAGTCGTACTGCCAGCTAAGTGCCCTCTAGCCATCACTGAGTGAAAGAAAGAAAGAAATCTTTAAGGAGAAGAAACTCATTTTCCTCTTCACCTACAATTGTTCACCAGCTGCCACTGACTAACATACAACTCTAAGACCTTTGCAGATAGAGGGCAGCCCCTCTAGAGCACCATTTGGTTTCTCCAAGCATCTACAGTGTTGGACAGAAATCCTTATGAATGTGATACTTGGAGAGTGATTCTGTGGGTGCTAAAGATTAAAGGAGTTAAATATGCAAATTTTGGACTGCATGACACCTACAACACTATTGGATGGTGGCCAATTCAAATAAAATGCAATTAATAAATATTTTTAAAAATAAGCAATCATATAACAAAACATAGATAATACAACCCTTTAAAAGCTAAGTTAATATGTGACCTACAAAAAACCTTAAGTATGAATTAGTGGTCCCCATTTCTATTTAAATTTTTTTTGTTTGTTTTTGAAAGGCAATGGGGTTAAGTGACTTGTCCACGATCACATAGCTAGGTAATTATTACATATCTGAGGTCAAATTTGAAATCAGGTCCTCCAAACTCTAGGGCTGGTGCTCTCCACTGTACCATCTAGCTGCTCCCATTTCTATTTAAGTTTGGCACCATTACTTAAAATAATCCTAATAAGGACCTACAAAAGAATTTTCCCCACAAACTTTGTGACAGTTATTCAAAATTAGCAACTCATTTGATTTTATCAGTTTGTGTGAGAAAAATATAAATTATCATTTGGTTTTCTACACCCCTTTAAAGAACATAGAACCTTTTCATTTAAATGAAATATTTATATTTGTTGTTTCTCTGTTTGGAATGAATTCCTTCAAAGAAAGCCTATTTATTTGTTTATTGGCCTATTTAGAACCAAAAATATAATACTTTCATGTTATACCTTTTTTTTATCAATCAAGTGATGGTTATTTTAAAATTTGTATTTATGTGCTTTGTTTTTGCATTAAAAATATTATAAATTTCTCTTATTTGCTGAAAGGTCTCTTGAGAAATGGAGAATTAAGTAGGGTGGTCATATATAAATCTATAAATGTTATAATAATGTATATATGTTGTATATAATGCTTTCACCCCCTGTAGCAATAACCATGTTCTCTATAGAAAAGTAATAACAACCAAAATAAATTTCTCTCCCTCCAATTTCCCTACCCCAATGAGGGTAAATAGGAGAAAGATAGATAAATAGATAGATAGATAGACAGACAGATAAATGATAGAAAGACAAATAGATAGACAGATAGATAGATAGTTAAGCAATTAAGGGGATTTGTTTTTCTTGACTGAATGAATATATCTTTCAAGAAATTTATTTTACATTGTCTTTACAAGAAACTTTATATGATTTAAATGTGTAAGTACAATTTTACAAGAAATTTAGTTTTATTTTTCTTTTGTTTGCTTGTATTTTCCTTTTTATATATGTATTTACATACATTTAGAGAATTGTTTTGACTGATTATGATAGGTACTATAAGAAATGTTTCACATGTATATGCATACCTATATCTCATTTTTAAATAATGGATACCATATTTTATTATGAATGTTTTATATTAATCAGTTCATAAAGTTTGCAAAGTTTGATTGATTTTATATAGTTATCTTATAGATTGTTCTCCTGGTCATGCATATTTAATTTTTCATTAGTTTCTAAAAATATCTTCAAAATTATTCATTTTTTTAGAATATTAATATTATAGCAGAAATAAATCATCTGACTTGGTTCACTTCATTCTCCCCAACAGTTCATAAAATATTTTTATATAGTTTCCATGTCTCTCTCTTTTTTTTTTACATTTTTTGCAAGGTAAACGGGGTTAAGTGGCTCGCCCAAGGCCACACAGCTAGGTAATTATTAAATGTCTGAGACCGGATTTGAACCCAGGCACTCCTGACTCCAGGGGCGGTGCTTTATCCACTGCGCCACCTGGCCGCCCCAACCTCCTATCATTTCTTGCAGCACACTAGTATTTCACCACATCCATATGACACATTACATTCAATTAGTCCTCAACTGATGGACATTCTTTGGTTTCAATTTTTTCCGTTTAGGAAAAAGAAAAAAAGTTGCTATAAATATTAAGAAAACCTTGATGTATTTTCTTTGATCTTTATTGTGCGTAATATCAACAATACTGAGAAAATAATTCAAAAGTTTCAGTGAAATAACTATTTTCAACATTTTTCTGAGCTATATTTTATATATCTAACTTTTTGTTTCTTCAAGAATACTTCCTAAAATATTTCTTTGCTTTTTGATAGAGAATGGTAATTCTGGACATTTGGTAATCAAACTAAAATTTAAGGGGTGGCTAGGTGGCGCAGTGGATAGAGCACCGGTCCTGGAGTCAGGAGGACCTGGGTTCAAATCCGGCCTCAGACAGATAATAATTATCTAACTGTGTGGCCTTGGGCAAGCCATTTAACCCCATTTGCCTTGCCAAAAAAAAAAAAAAAAAGCTAAAAAAAATTAAAATTTAAGATCTCTCCTAAACAGTGTTCAGATTTAAATGAAGATATCTAACATGATTCTACTTACTCTCCTATCTGGAACTAGATCCCTATATTGGAAATGGAGCAAGTCAAAGTTTTTCAACCGATCAGCAGTGGGATTGGGTCCATACATGATGGCCTTTGACATTCTAGTCTGGGCAAAGTAGCGAAACCCAGGGTTTAAAAAATTGGTGATTAAATTTGTGAAGCATTTTCTATTCAAAACTGAATTTATCTATCTCTACATGTTTTACAATAGATGGGGGCTTTACATACATTAGAACTGTTTTCTTGATAGTCTTTTTGTAAATACTTATACTTAGGGATGTAGTAAGAGCTACCTAAATTTTCCAGGAGGTGATATTTCTTCTTGCCTTTGCGTATGAGCCAAATCAACTTTTTCAACTTCATTACTTGCCTTTCTAAGACAGCAACTGTTTTATGATGCCTAACTTTTATCTATGGGCTTTGTTGATAGGGACAGTAGGAAGTCTATTGACTCTGGACACTGGACCATGGAGATCTGGTTCCAAGCACCAAAAGGAAAATTGATGTTTATGGATGCTCTACAATCTGGAGAATTCATAGCATTCATAGCATTATCTCTACCATTTTTTTACCACTATGTCTTCATCACTGCAACGAGATAGCAACATTAAGTTTCATTGTAAAACTTTACAGGCTTCTTGTGAGGAAAATACTTTTCAATCCTTAAAATACTATATAAATATGAGCTATTCTTTTGTTTCAAATTCATAAGGCCTGAGTTTCACTCTAGGGGGTAAAGCTTAGTCAATACTTCACTTTGTGGCAGGAAGCAGATCAAAGTTTTCACATGTGATTCTTTGTGGATTCAAATGTAGAGAAGCAATTTCCAGCTCTAACTGAAGTGTCTGTTTGGAAACCATGTCATAACGTGAATCATTGTAAGTCAGATTTTCTTTTTTGCATAATAAAAAATCTTATAATTAAAAGGATGCTCCTAATGAAGGATTTGGTGACATACCCAAAGCATAAAAACAAATTAGACCAGACAACATATCATAAAAGCAAGGCTATAGCAGCTATCGACTGTATGAATCATTTAAACTAGGGAAAATATACCAAGTCTTCTAAAATGGCTGTACAGTGAACTGATATTGTCCCCTAGTGTTTTAAAAAGTGCTCATTTAACTCATGATATTACTTCTCTATTTTATAACTTTGACCTTTAACTAAATTGTATACCATAAAATCTCTTATTAAGAATTTAATTCACAATCATTTTGTTTTCTTTCTTTGAATTTAGAATAATTTTGCTGCTTTTTAAACTTGATTTGGATGTCGTGTTCTTTTTAAAAAAGTCCAAAAAGTTGGAAACGATTTTTTTGACAAATTTTCTTGTTGGTAAAGAGGCAAGTAAAAAGTATATCATTGTTCTCAGAATTTTGGCAGACTAATATCAATTTGCCTATGGTATAGCTAATGGGTAGCTTTTCCACTGAGACCTACTGGATACAATAATGGCTTTGACTCAGAAACAACTTCAACAACAAATTAATGCTTTCTATGGGTATGAATGTTTGCAGTTTTATAACATGGAAGGAAGTGAGGAAAGAAGGAAAGAAAGCAGGAAGGGAAAGAAAAAAGGAAAAGAGAAAGACAAGAAAGGTGAAGGAAGGATAAAAGTACTCATTTTTAAACATTATTTCATTTCTTTTATTTTTTCAAATACAAGCAAAGATAGTTTTCAACATTCATCTTTTTGTACCTTTTGGATTGCACATTTTTCTGACTGTCGGTGTGTCATCTGTCTGTCTGTCTGTCTGTCTGTCTGTCTCTCTCTCTCTCTCTCTCTCTCTCTCTCTCTCTCTCTCTCTCTCTCTCTCTCTCTCTCTCTCTCCCTCCCTCCCTCCTTCCTTTTCCATGGCAGTCAATAAGCTAATATAGTTTATACTACATGTGCACAATATTCAACACATTTCCATTTTAGTCACATTGTGAGAAAAAAGAATCAGAACTAAGGGGGGGGATGAGAAAAATAGAAAGAAAAGCTTTAAAAAATAAAAATAGGATGTTTTGGTCTGCAATCAAACACCATAGTTTTTTCTCTGGATATGGATGGAATTTTTCATCGCAAGTCTTTTAGAGCTCTCTTTTCTCACTAAAC
The DNA here is from genome assembly GCF_037893015.1 of Macrotis lagotis. Taxonomy (NCBI): domain Eukaryota; kingdom Metazoa; phylum Chordata; class Mammalia; order Peramelemorphia; family Peramelidae; genus Macrotis; species Macrotis lagotis. The sequence goes on along the minus strand of NC_133663.1, from coordinate 22,962,806 downwards.
CACTAGGAGGAGATAAATCCTTCGTAGTTTACCATCACACAATGTTGCTGTTGTGTGTTAAATGCTCTCCTCTTGTTTCTGCTCATTTCACTCATCAGTTCACTCAAGTCTTTCCAGGTTTTTCTGAAGACTACCTGCTCATGATTTCTTACAGAACAATAGTATTCTATCATATTCATTTGTTTAGCCATAAATGATTGGCATCCTCCCAATTTCCAATTCTTTGCCACTTCAAAAAGACCTTCTATACATATTTTTGTTCAAGGGGGTCTTTCCCCCTTTTCATGAGTTCCTAGGAATAGTAGTATTGCTGCATCAAAGAGTGTACCCAGTTTTATTGTCATTTGGGCATAGAAAAAGACGCTTATTTAGATTCTTCCTTTGTGTTAGGCACTGTGCTAAGTGGTGAAGTTTGAAACAAGCAAAAAGGAAGTTGGTCCAACTCTTAAGGAGTTTATATTCTAATGGAGGAAGATAACATGGAAAAGGGAGCTGAAAGTATTGTAGAGGACTGGGAATTGGAGGGACCCTTCCAGGGGCATGATTCTAGAGAGTAGAGAGAGTCAGGAAATAGCCAGGAGAAGGAAGCTGGGCTAACCTTGGTCCTTCCTCAGTAGAGGCTGCAGGAGGAACCTACCAAGGAGAAAAGAAAGGTAGTTTTAAAGAGAATTAATTTGGGATTTCAGAGCTCTCATCTGTAAAATGAAATGGTTGGACTAGTTGATTTTTATAGGTCCTTAAAATTCTATTTTTACACTCTGATTTAAAAAAAAGACAAGATGATGTAATATTTCTCACATTCACACTCTCTCTTACTATCTAAGAGTATTCAAAATTGTGCTATCAAATCAGTCAGTGTCAGATCAAGTAAAGGCCACCAGGAGACAATAAATAAAATCTTTCTCTGACATTCAGTGAACTGTTATCAGTGAATTTTACTGTTTGCAGGAAAGGCGAAAACAATATTAAACTAAATTCATTGTAACTGCAGGGGCAATTATCTCATACTTTTCCTTTTCAGGAAGAGTTATTTCCTTCCTGCTGGTTGGAAATGAAATGGCAATAGCAAGACATTTAGCTCTCTACCTCTAGCTATTTTTAATTTTTATTTTGGCATTGTATAATTTTGAAGAGATTTTAAAAATTGAAACACATACATATCATTTCATAGGACATATTAATCCTCTATTTTTTTGGTCTCAGGAATTTGATTAATAACATATATTTACAATAAATTTGTTTTTGTTTGGCTGTCCTTCACAAACAGCTTTGTAGGTATGTCTTTAAAATGGTATACCCCATCTATACTATAATGAGAGATATTTTGGAAAGTCATAAAATCATAATTTGGGGGGTTATCTTGCTAATTATGGAAGACTTCAGAATTGACTGTGACATCTAGGATACTATACTATAAAGAAAAGTATTGTTATGGGCTTTCAGAGATCCATGTCGGCTAATTTAAATCTACTTTTATGTTTTTATGTGGATACTCCCAAGACATTTAAGTGTATGAAACATGATTTTGAAATATTTAAAGAATTTGCCCAATTCTGTCAATGTCATGAGCAACATCAATTAGATGGCTAGAATAAAGATTAACGCCAATCACAATTGCAAAAGATCAAAATCATTTTATAATCTCAAGAGGATGTAGTTCAAGGAAAAGTTATTTCATAAGTGGTGAAAAAGTGAAGCAAGAGTAAGTTATCTAAATGAAGACCAATCTTTTTTATTTTTTTCTTAACCCATCTCCAATATGGAAGATTTTGTGCTAAAGCCTGATCATTTTCACTATTAAAAGATAAATAAAAAAAATAAAATAAAACAGGTTAGAAATCAGGAAACAAATTCTGAGGACTCAAGTGATAATGACAACATTGTATAAAAGGGGAAAAAACCAAGAATGTCTAATTTTCATAAACAGTAGAAGAAAATTGAGAATGCAAAGGGAAAAAACAATCGAAATTAGTTACTTGTATGAACTCTGGACTGGGAATTGGAAGTTTGGAGTTTTTTATAATAAAATAAAAATGGACTTTAACATCTATTCTGCTCTAACTCTGTGATATTGTTTTACATGCATACACAATTATTCATATACAATTATGTTTACATATTTATACATTTATAAAGTTATAACTGTTCATATAAAATATTTGATAATGCATATTATTTCTCCTACTACAAACTATTCATACATGTTTGAAATAATGTATTTACATGCATATTGAATGATTTTCTGATAGTTTCAGATATATATGCATGTGTGTCTAGGTTTATGTTCTAAAATTTTGCATCTGGCCATGGGAGACTTGTCATCATTGAACTTTTCTTTTGAAATGAGAGGCAATTGGCTTTATGGAAGTCGAAGTTAACAATATGTAGATATAGTTAATGGGAGGGACTCAATTTAATTGGGCAGCAAAGAATCTGATAAGTGATCATTATTAGGGGAGGTTAGGAGGAAGTATAGGTGAATATTTGAATTAAGGAATTGAATTTCAATTATAGGGGAACTTGTGAGGCAATATCAGTTCTTCCATGTTTGCCTTCACTTTCTAAAAGAAAGAAAAAAAGAATGAAAAGAAGAATATTGTCAAAGAACCTACAATCCAAGGACTCAAAAGAGAAGACTTCAGGGGCTTAGTGGTTGGACTATTGATACATCAAATATTTGGTCATAAATAAAGGTAACAGTAACCTGAGTACATGAGCTGAGAGGAATCAATCTTGAAGACTTAAATGATATTTTTCTGTTTACAGATTGGCTTTTTTTGCAAGGAAATGGGGTCAAGTGACTTGCCCAAAATCACACAGCTAAGTAATTATTAAGTGTCTGAGATCAGATTGGAGCTCAGGTCCTCCTGATTTCCAGGCCAGTGTTTTATCTACTGCACCACCTAGCTACCCCATATGGTTTAAATGTCTGAGGAAGGTCATGGTTAAGTGGTCCTTGCTTTGGAAAATGAATGAAGGGGGTAGGGATGAACTACATTAGTTTTCTGTCATTAACTCAAAAAAAACTAGATCGCAACCTGTCTAAAATGTAATTGTTAGAGCGTTCTCAGAGCCTTAGGGACAGGCTAAGTGATATTTCCAGGGTAACACGTCTAGTCTATATCAGAGAAGGAATTGAAACCTCAGTCTTTCTGATTCCTGTCTCAGTCTTTTATATACTAGTCCATGTCTTTTTTTATTGTATATCTTAAAATGGTAGTTTAGTATGTTTCTTGATTCATAACAAACTCCATTGGGACAATCACCAGAATCCAATCTATTCATCTTCTCTTTCTAAAATTCCTCCCATTACCATTACTAAATAGATAAAAAAAAACTATGTATCTATAGAAATGATAACATAATGTAATTAAAGGACAATGGGCCTTGGTGAAATGAGATCTCAAATCAAATCTCTTTGTCAGTATTTATTAGAAATCATTGTCTATCTTTCATTTTTTATTATCTTCCAAATGTGAATAATATTAGCATTGTCTTAGTTATAATGATGTTGCAGCTGATGTCAACATGTCATATATGCAAAAGTGTTAAAGAAAAGAGTAATTTGTATTGAACTGAAAAACCCTTCTGTTATTTCAAATTCTGTTCCTTCCCTCAAACCCAACAATACTGCCTGCCTTTAATAACATTTTGTTTCTAAGTTATCTAATGCCATTTTATTAGCAATAGTTTCTGGGCTATGAGGATAATTTATTCCAAAAATGTAATCATTATATAATACATTTTGGAATCAAATCCTCTCACATGCATAGATTTATATATACATTTTTAAAAGTAATTAGTAGAAAAACTTGAATTGACAGATGGTGGGTAGGTGTTTGCCCTTTAGACACAAGATATCACTGGAAAACGTAAGTTGCAAAAAGCATTGTTGAATAACTTGGCAAATGAGTGATACCTATAAAAAGGAGGTTATCTCAGGATCAAGGATTAGAATTAACTATTCATGTGAATAAAATTCTGTTGTCTAATCATGGGCAGAAGAAAATGCTGATCAGGGGCATCAATCTTTAGAAGCCTATTCTAGGCTGGATAATATATTGTTTATAATAAGTAATTTGTAGATAATTATTCAATCATCTTTTCTCATTTCTTTTTATTTGTAAAAGAGACACTGAATAGAGAAACATGGGGGCCAAAGGAATCCAAGTTCAACCTTAAATTATAAGGAGTTATCCTTCTCTAATATTGATTGTTATCAATAAACATATGTAGATGAATAGAATACAGACATGAACAGAAATGATATAAGACCTTGGTTTCAGGAGAACCAATGAAGCCATAGATATAGTAGAAAGAATATCATATATGAGCAACAATAAGGCCAACTTAACTGGCCCAAACTCCAAAAACGTAATTTTTATTTGAACCTAGATGTAATAGGGTGCCACCTGAGTTTTTGGAGTTTTTTTTGGTAATCACAGATGTGATACAGTCCAACATTTCTTTACCTCTGTGATTTTGACAGCTGAATAGAGGATGGATTGTAGGCCACTGTGGGAAAGCAAAATTTTGTGGGAATGATTCACATAAGTTGTAATGGGACTGGATCTAGGATGCTGGTTGTATGAGTAGAGAAAAGGAGACATTTTTACATGCTACGTGTGGGAAGCAAACCAATGAGACTCCGGAACTGATAGAATATAAAGATGCAAATGGGAATAAAGAGTCAAGGATGACCTTTAAGTTGTAATTTTTTGTGGCTGCAAGAATGATAGTTTCCTATCATTGACAGTGCCCAGAACTAGGAAAATTAGAAGGGTCTATGAGTCTGGGGAGAAAGATTGTAAATTCTTGGACATTAACTACTAATTTTACTTGTAAACAACAACAAAAATATTTGCTTCCTTCTTGTTCCTCCTCATCCTGGAAGAAAATCTACCCTCTAATCACCCCTTTTGAAGAAATTACAGAGCCAAGCAAAGCAAATTCATTCATTTGTCATGTCTAAAATAATATAACCTATGAGGTATCTTTTGTCCATCTTCTTTATAACCGAAAGCGAGTAGCATATTTTATCACCAGTCCTCTGGAGTTGTAGTTAGTCAGAATAATGATACAATTTCTTAGATCTTTCAACGTTTTCCACTGCATTATATCTATAGTTTATATTATTCTCATGGTCACTTCAGTCTGCTTAGTTAACTATGCTTTCCAGGCTTCTGTAAAGGCATATCTTTCATACTTTCTTTACATACTAATAAGCAGAGTTGGCCATGCCATATACATAAAGCATAATTTGCTCAGCCATTCTTCAATTAATGGGCACTTGCTTATTTTACAATTCTTTGTTGCCACTAAAAAGCTGCTATAAATAGCCTTTTAAGAAATATAGATTTTTTCCCCACTTTTTTATCGTTTTGGAGGTACTAGTCTTAATGGTGCATGTACCAGAGTCAAAGGATATTTATCATGTAGTGATATGAATTTGATTTATGGGATGACTAGATCAATTCATTGCATTTAAATGCCCATTTACCAATAAATCCACAAATATTTTACATATTTAATATTTATTGATATCAATGTTGCCATTTTTATTAATGAGAGATGTAAGCTTAGATTATATTTTGGAATCTGTGGGACATAAATATTAAGATGATCAATAGGAAACTGGAGATGCATATTTACAATTCTACAACTAGCTTGTTAGTGTATCTATTTTCCCACATCTTCTTTAACATAGGACATTTTCCTTTTCTGACAGCTTAACCAATCTGATGAATGTAAGGTGTTACCTCAGAGTTATATTCATTTGCCTTTCTCTAATTTTTAGTGATTTAAAGCTTTTTTACATATGATGATTTGCAGCTCTGATTTTTTCTGAAAACTGCCTGATCACATTCTTAATCATTTATCAAATGGGTAATGGTTGCTATTTTTATAAATTTCTCTATATATTTGAGAAATGACCTATTAATCAGAGAAACTTGCTAAAAACTTTCCTCTAAGTTTCTTGCTTTCTTCTAATTTTGTCTACATTGGCCTTGCAGTTTAAATTATTGTAATCAAAATTAAACATTTTACATTATAAGAACGTATCTTTTGTATGGTCATGAACTCTTCTCTTATTTATAGATATGGCAGGAAATTTCTTCCATTCTTCATTAATTTACTTATATTAACCCATTTGTGAGAGCATATTGGCATATGGTGTAAGATGTTATTTTTGCAAGGTTATTTCCAGTTTTACCTGCAATTTCTGTCAAAAAGTGAATTCATGAAGTAGTAGTTGGGATCTTTGAGTTTATCAAATTGTAAGCTACTGTGCTCTTTTGTTTTGTATATTATATAACTCATCTATTTCATTGATCAACCATTTTATTCCTTACCCATGGCCAAATTATTTTAATGATTGCCCTTTTTTAATATAGTTTCAGATATGGTTCTGCTAGACTCAGTTTTTTTTTCCATTTTTTTCCTATTGATTCCCTTGAAAGACTTGACTTTTTGTACCTCTAGAATTTTGGTATTTTTTTGGCTTGGTTTTAGTTTAGTGTAGTTTTTTTTTTTAGTTTTAGTTGAATTAGTGGTAATCTAATTAGTATGATATTGAATAATTAAATTAAATTAGATGGTATTCTCTTTTTTATTATATTACCTCAGCCAACCCAGAGGGTGCTTCACCATATGAGCAAGACAGAATTGAAACAGCTCAAAGAAAGTATAAAATTTGTAATTTTAGAGTTAACACCCCAGGTTTTCACACAGATGATTTGTGCCTGACCCAGGGTAGAGCTTTCCAAACTCTTATTGATCTTATCAGCCATGTTGGACACACCATAATTTGTCTCTAACACAGTAATGTCATTTTGGTCTTCTTTGATAGTAAAAGACAAGAACCACCAGGTATTTATTTTTGCACCTTCATCAAAGTCTAAGATGCACTTAGCAAATCACAGAATTTCAGGATAAGAAGGAAAGTAGTCCAGCTTATGACTGAGGGTCCCCAATCTTCTTATGCCACCTGAAGATTTTTTTAGCATTAATTTATTTATTTTCCCAACTACATGCAAAGATAATTTTCAACAATGATTTTTGTAAGATTGTGAGCTTCATATTTTTCTCCCACCTTCCTTTCCCTAGCCTCTCCCCCTGACAGAGATTAATCTAATCTAAGTTATATGTGCATAACTATGTTAAACCTATTTTCATATTAATTAATTAACATTAATTAATTAATGTGAAAGTAGAATCAGAAAAAGGAAAAAACAGAGGAAAATAGAAAAAAACAAAAATTCAAAAATTCAAAATAGAAGGCATTGGTCTGCATTTAGGCTGCATGGTTCCTTCTTTGGATGTGGATACTATTTTCCTTCACAAGTCCTTTAGAATTATGTTTGATTATTCTGTTATGGAGAAGAGCAAGTTATCATATTAGATCACACACAATGATGCTATTAATGTATGTAATACTCTCCTTGTTCTGCTCACTTCACTCAGTTTCACCTCATGCAAATCTTCCTGTGCTTTTCTGAAATTTAGCTTCTCATAACATTTTTAATGATTTTTTTATTTTAGTTTGCCAATTACATGCTATGAAAGTTTTTCAGAATACATCCACATGCATATTTATAGTTACACAATTGTCTTCTACCTTCCCTTCTCATCCTTTTCCCCTCAGCAAGTGAAGAATCTAATGAACATTGTACTTGCATATTTGTGTTTAACATGCTTACATATTAGTCACGTACTGTATGAGGAAATTAGTTCTTTGGAAAAAGAAAGAAAATCATGGAATAGGAAGGAAAAATCAAAAGAGAAATTTTTAAAAATTGAACAAAGTGTTCATTCAGATTCTGCCATTTTGTTTTCTTCATCTGACTATGAATGGCATTGTCCAAAACAGGTATGCCAGTGTTGTCCTGGGTCTCTGAACTGTTGAGAGGAGCTGCATCCATCAAAGTTGACCAATTCACAATATTCTTGTTAATGTGCAGAATGTTCTCTTGGTTTTACTCCCCTCACTTAGCATAAGTTTCTGTAATTCTTTTCATGCTTCTCTAGAATCTAGAATTCATGGTTTCTTATTGGACAATAATATTCCATAATATTCGTATTTCTTATCTTGTTCAGCCATTTCTCAATTGATGGGCATCCCCTCAATTTCCAATTATTTGCTACAACAAAAAGAACCGCTATGAATATTTTGGAACATGTGAGATTTTTTCCCAGTTTTTATGATTTCTTCTGGAAATGGATCTAGTATTGGTGTTGCTGGTTCAAAAGGTTTGGTCAGTTTTATTGCTCTCAGAGCAAAGTTCCATATTGCTCTTCAGAATGTTTTGATTAGTTCACAACCCCATCAACAATGCATTAATGTTCCAACAACCTCTCTAACATTTTCCATTTTTGTCATTTTAGCCAATTTACTAACTGTGAGGTGGTATCTCAAAGTTGTTTTAATTTATATTTCTATTATCAATAATGATTTGGAGCATCTTTTCAAATGATTATTTATAGCTTTAATTTCTTTATTTGAAAACTGTCTGTTTATATCCTTTGACCATTTAGCAATTAGGGAATGACTTGTAACTTTATAAATTTGATTCAATTCTCTATATATATTTTAGAAAAGAGACCTTTATGAGAACCCCTGGTTGTGAAAATTGCTTCCCAGCTTTGTATTTTCCTTCTAATCTTGACAGAATTTATTTTATTAGTGCAAAAGCTTTTCAATTTAATATAGTTTAAATCATCTGTTTTGCAATTTATCATGTATATTCTATTTCTTGTTGGTTATACATTTCTTTCCTTCCCCTAGATCTGACAGAGTATTTCCTGATCTGTTCACCAGTCTGTGGTATTGCCCTTTATGTATACATCCTGAATGCATTTTTGACCTTTTTTGGTATAGGGTGAAAGATGTGGATTTTTGCCTAGTTTTTGCTATATTATTTTCTAGTTTTTACAACAATTTTGTCCAACAGTGGGTTCTTATCCCAGAAACTAAAGTTTTGGGGTTTGCCAAAAGGTAGATTACTATAATCATTTATTCTTTCTTTTGTACCTATCCGAGTTCACTGGCCTACTGCTCTATTGCTTCACCAGTACCAGGCAGTTTTGATGATAGCGCGAGACCACCTTCCTTTACTTTTTTTTTCCTTCAGTTCTCTTGTATTCTTCATCTTTTGTTACTCTAGATGAATTTTGTTACTATTTTTTTCTAGATTGGTAAATTAGTTAATTGATAGTTTGATTGGTATGGCACTGAATGAATAATTCAATTTGGGTATTTGACATTTTTTCCAGTTGTTTAGATTTGACTTTAATTGTGTTCATACAGTTACTGGACTTGTTTGGAGAAGTACATTTCCAAGTATATTATGTTGTCTGCATTTAATTTCATTCTTCTTTTTTATATTTTTGCAAGGCAATGTGGTTAACTATCTTGTCCAAGGTCACATAGATAAGTAAGTATTAAGTATCTGAGGTTGTATTTGAACTCAGGTCCTTATGACTCCAGGGTCAGTGCTCTATGCACTGTACCACTTAGCTTCCCCTGCATTTACTTTAAATGCAATTTCTCTTTCTGTTCCTTGACACTGGATTTTGCTGTTCATGTAGATAGAAATGTTGTGGGTTTATTTTATATTCTTCTACTTTGCTGAATTTGTTAATTTTTTCACATTTTTATATGATTTTCTCAAGTTTGCTAAGTATACCATCATATCATCTACAAAGAGTGAAAGTTTTGCTTTCTCCCAATCATGACTTCTTATTTAACAATCGTGTTCCATCACATTCATATATCACATTTTGTTCATTCCCAATTGATGTGCATCCTCTCATTTTCCAATTCTTTGTCTCTACAAAAAGAGCTTCTCTGAATATTTAGGTATATGTGCATTTTTTTTTACCCTTTCTTATAATCACTTTGGGTTGTAGACCTAGTAGTGGTATTACTGGATTAAAAGATCTGCTTAATTGTTCTTTGAAAGTAGTTTCAAATTGTTCTCCAGAAAGGTGGGATCCAGAAAATTCACAACTCTATAAATAATGCAATATTGGCCACTTTTCTCACATCCTTTCCAACATTGATCATTTTCTTTTTTAGTCATATTGACCAGTCTGATAGGTGGGAGGTGGTACCTCATAATTGTTTTAATTTGCATTTCTCTAATCAATAATGATTTAGAATATTTTTTTCATAGTATCATAGATTGCTTTAATTTCTTTATCTGAGAACTGGTCATATGCTTTGATCATTTATCAATTGGGAAATGACTTGTTTTCTTACAAATTTGACACAGTTCTCTATGCAGTTTAGGGCAGCTAATTGGTGCAGTTCAAATACAGCCTCAGACATTTAATAATTTCCTCTGTGACCTTGGGCAAGTTAACTTCACCCCAGGGTGTTAAATAAGTACAAAATATTAAAAAATGTATAAAAATGAATCCTTTATCAGAAGTCCTAGTTATAAAAATTGTTTTACAACTCATTGCATTCCTTTTAATTTTGCTGGAATTGGTTTTATTTGTGCCAAACTTTTTTAATTTAATGAAATCAAAATTATCCTTTTTTTTCTTTTATGTTCTCTGTCCCTTTGTGGGTCCTAAACTCTTCCCCGTTTCATAGATTTGTGAGATAAACTATTCCTTGATCTCCTAATTGAGTTATGAAATCACCTTTTATGTCTAAATCCTGTATCCATTTTGACCTTATCTTGACATAGAGGGTAAGATGTTGATCTACACCTAGTTTCTGCCATACTATTTTCCAGTTTTCCCACAGTTTTTGTTAAAGAGTATGTTCTTCTCTCAGAAGCTGGAATCTTGGGTTTATCAAACAATAAATGTCTATAACCATTTTCTATTGTTTCTTTTTATCTAATCTATTCCATTGATCCACTACTCTGTTTCTTAGCCAGTACCAAATAGTTTTGATGACTGTTGCTTTAGAAGATAATTTTAGATTTGGTCTGTCCAGGCTACCTTCCTTCGAATTTTTTTATGTTAACTCCCTTGATATTCTTGATGTTTTGTTCCTCTAGATGATGTTATTCTTTTTGTTACTCTTTTTTTCAAACTCTATAAGATAATATTTTGGTAATTTGACATGATATTGAATTGATAATTTAGGTAGAATTGTCATTTTTATTATATTAGCCCAGCCTACCATGAGCTTTGTCCAGTTATTTAGATTGATTTTATTTGCGTGAAGTATTTTGTAATTCTTTTCATATAGTTTCACTGCTTGTCTTAGTAGATACTCCCAAGTATTTAATGTTGTCTATAGTTACTTTAAATGGAATTTCTCTTCCTCTTGTTGAATTTTCTTTTTTCTTTTCTTTTCTTTTCTTTTCTTTTCTTTTCTTTTCTTTTCTTTTCTTTTCTTTTCTTCTCTTCTCTTCTCTTCTCTTCTCTTCTCTTCTCTTCTCTTTTCTTTTCTTTTCTTTTCTTTTCTTTTCTTTTCTTTTCTTTTCTTTAGTTTTTGCAAGGCAATGGGGGTTAAGTGACTTGCCCAAGGCTACACAGCTAGGTAATTATTAAGTGTCTGAGGCCAGATTTAAACTCAGGTACTCCAGACTCCAGGGCTGGTGCTCTATCCACTGTGCCACCTAGCTGACCCTTGTTGAATTTTCTTGGTAATATATGAAAAGGCTAATGATTTCTGTCGGTTTATTTTTATATCCTGCAACTATGCTAAAGTTGCTAATTTATGTAGTATTTTTGTTGATTTTCTAGGTTCTCTAAGTATACCATTATATGTCTACAAAGAGTGTAAGTTTTGATTTCTTATTGCCTATCCTAATTCCTTCAATTTCTTTTTCTTTGCTTATTGCTAAAGTTAACATTTCTAACACAATATTGAATAAAAATGGTGATAATGGTCATCCTTTTTCACTCCTGCTCTTATTTGGAATGCTTTTAGATTATTCGGCTTACTTATAATGCTTAAGATTTCAAAACATTTTTCATACAGTATTCGATGTCAATTTTCTTCACAAATTACCCTATAGAGTAGTCTTTGACACTGTTCTCTCTCCTTTCTCTCTGTAGATTTTCTGAAGGCCACTCTCTTGATTCTCCTCCCACCTTCCAGACTGCTCATTTTCTATTTTCTTCAATTGATCCTCCTCCACATCAAGCCCTTTAAGGTCCCATAAGGTCCTTGATCCACTTGTCTTTTTTAATCCTAGAACACTTAGTGATCTTCTAAGCTTCTCTGTATTTATTTACTAGCTTTAGGCTGATAATCTCAAATCTACTTATTTTCTTCTACCTTCTCTTCTGACTTAAGTCTTACATATCCAACTGTCTACTGAACATCTCAAACTAGGTGTCCTGGAGATATATGAAGCTCAACATTTCCAAACCAGAACTCCTGATTGTTCTCTTAAACCCCTGATTGTTCTCTTAAACCCCTCCCACACTAAGTTTCTTATTGCTCTAGAGGGTAACACTATTACCTTTATCTTCCCGTTCTAGTTTTGCACGTTGGATGTCATCGTGGACTCTTAACTATCTCCCACCTCTCCAATATCCAATCTCTTATCATAGTCTGCTATTTCACTTTTTTCAACATTTCTCAAATATGCCCCCCTTCTCCTCTGTTACTTTGCCATGATTTGGGTTCAGATAATTATTGCCTCACTCTTGGATTATTACAAAAGCATAATGATGGATCCTCTTGTCTCAAATGTTTCTCTAGTTCAACCCATCTTCCATATAGCCACTAAAGTGATTTTCCTAAGACCTATACTCAATCACGCCTCCCTTCTATTCAATAAATTTCTGCTCAAGATCAAATACATGTTCTCTCTCTCTGGCATTTAAATTCCTTGATAATCTAATTTTCTAATCTTTTTCTAATCATCTTGTATCTTGCTCCCTACCATGTACTCTTTGACCCAGTGACACTGACTTGGCTGTTCAGGAACAAAATACTCTGGAGATCTCTCAACTCTGGGTGTTTTCCTCTTGCTTTGAGACCGCTGGTGATTTTTCTTTAAATTCAACTAAAATCACATCTTATGAGCTCCTTTCCCAATTCTTCTTTATGTTAGTACCTTTCCTCTTTTACAATTTTTTTAAAAAATCCTTTGTATAATTATATATATATATATATATATATATATATATATGTTTTTATGCTTGTTTGTTATCCTCTCCATTACATGATGAATGCTATTTTGCTAGAACTATGTAATTATTTAATAAAGGCTTAATGACTGACTAACTGAGATTATTATGGTGACAGTTTTACAGAGCCTTAAAGAAGTCAAATGACTGTCACATTTCTATTATCAAAAACTGGATGTGATTCGTAGTATGCCATTGGACAGCTAGATAGTCCAGGGGATAGAGTGCCAAGCCTTGAAGACCCAAGGAGTTCAAATCTGATCTCAGGAGCATTTCTCTGCCAAGCAAACTTCCAATGAGTCATGAAGACTGGCACCTGACTCAACAACAACAATAATGTCTTGCCTTCAAGTCCAGAACGCTATTCCCTGCTTCGGGCTGCTTCCCACTTTAGCATTATTGAGAAGTTGTCATTCAGATTTGTCTTAAGAATCTCTAATGATGGGAGATCTCACTATTTCTTGACCAATCCATATTATTTTTTAAAACAATTATTCTTTTTCAACTCATTTCATTTTGGGTTAGCACTAATTCTTTTGTTCTGATATCAAGCCTAAATTAGCTTCTCTGAAACTTGAATCCATTTCTCCCAGTTTTTACCTTTTAGTGCTAAACAGAAAGTCTTTAGATTTTCTTCCCATGACAGCATTTAATAATACTTGAAGATATGTATCTCATTCCATCTCCAATCTAAATATATCTACTTCTTTCCACTAATCCTGAAATTATGTGAACTCAATGCCCTCCTCTGGGTATTCTCTGACTTATGGACCAGTGGTCTAATAAACATTAAAAGATGGTTTTGCAATTATTGAATCTCATTTAATTTCTTCATTTTACTTTTCTTGGCAACCAAAAAGCAAAATATTCTATAATTAAATGCTCTGCTCTATCACAATGCCTCATCAGCGTTATTTAAACTGCATTAAATTCAATTGTAACCATAATTTGTGCATCAGCAAAACTGTTTAAAAATTGAGGAAAATCTACCACTATGAAAAAAGAGCTATATAGTGTTGATATTGCAAGAAGGTTAATTTTTAATGTTGTTGCTTGAAAATTCAAACTAATTCTTTCAGGCATTCTTGAGTTAAATCAACTGTAAAATAATTATAAGTTTCTCCAAGTTCCTATTGGAGTTTTGCTGAGGAATTACTCCAGAAGTGCAAAAGGTCTAAAAATTGCCAACTTAGCATTTGTTTATTCCTCTCCAAGGGATTATATAAATTTAGGAGGAAAATAGGAAATGTTGATTCAAACATTGATTTTCACACATATATGCTCAAGAAAAATCAGTTTCAAGTGCTTTACAATCATCCTAAATGATTGTAATTGGAATCCCTAAATACCTTTTCCTAGGTTTAACCTCAATATAGTTGTTATTAATATGTTTCCATAAAAATATAATAAATATAATCCTTACATAATGGAGACAATAGGAGAGCTGTTTTTAAATTAAGTTTAATATGATGTAATTTCATCCAATATGTTCTGTACAATTTTTTCAGCTTATTAGAATGACGAAATTTAGTTTGTGTTTTGAAGAAAAATAAAATTAAAGAAATACAATAAGACTAAATGGTGAAGTGACATAGTGGATAAATTACTGGATGTATAATAATAAAGCCATGACTTCAAATCCTGTCTCAAAAAGTTACTAACTAGCTAACTTAGGGCAACAACCTAATCACTTTCTGTTTCAGTTTCCTCATCTGTAAAATGGAATAGGACCTCCAAGGCTCCTTCCAAAGTTAATTCAATAATCTTTAGATTATTTTCTCACTCTTTTTTAGTTTCTTTATAGATTATTCAAAGGATAATAAATCACATTTTTTTGTGTATGGCACATTTTAATTTTCTAAACTCTTTCACAAACATTATCATTTTACTTTCCTAAAGACACTGTACTCCTTAGGACTCAAGAGACCCTGACTTTTCCCTCCTCTCCTTTTTATGTACTGGAGTCACTTGAGTGTCATTAACCTATGTTCTATTAGTTTTTTATTTATAGTTCTCATCGTCCATTATCAAATGCTTGCCACTAATTCCCATTGCCTAGGGTAGACCTTTCTCTTGCCAGATGACCTCAACTTTTGCTGCATAAATCTCTCTCTCTAGTCTCACCCTGATGTAGCATAAATTCCTTGAGATTAAATGTCATTTGATTTTTGTCATATCCTGAGTGAATAGAATAGTATCTAAAAGATTTCTAATAAGTACTAACTGATAGATTATCAATTAACATATAAATTAAATTAGATGCAAGGGAGAATGAAAAAAAGTAAGGAAGATCAAGATAACAGTTTTGCCTTTAGTATAGTAGCTATGTGACCCTTGCCAAGTCATTTAACTTTGTTGGTCCTTGAATATGATAATAAATTATGAATAACTTGTTATCTTCAATAGAAGAAATTCTTGAATTTGTTTGGTTACTTGGTTTTAGTCCACAGACTTAAGGCAACTGGTGATGAATCTAGATTTACTGAATGACTTTGTTATCTTCAATGTCTAGGCAATCTTTAAGATTTCACCGAACCTGCTTCAGGTGACTATGGCCATTGGAATGAATTGTTCTCATTGGCCCCTTCACATGGTTGAGATAGACATCCCAACCTATGTCACCAATGGTTTTGAGATGCCTTCTATTTCTCCTTACCTGTTTAATCTCATATGCCAAAATGGTTTGCAAGGGTAAGGCAATTGTATGTGCTACAACTTCTCAGGGGCAAAAATGAGAATTAGCCGACTCAGGTGGGCATCAAAGGTGAAAATCAGCCCTGAAGAGGAATCAACACCAGAGCTGCTAGTCTTCCTTGAATGCACTCTTACACACTGAAAATTCTTAAACTGACAAAAAGCACAAAATTGTAATATATTGATTATTTGAACATTGCAACTATCAGAATTACATGATAATGAAATTTTATATGGAAATCTTACTATAACATCTTTTATTAGATTTTAGAATTTGGCAAAATATATGTATATATGTATATATGTATGTATATATATGTATATGTTTGTATATATACATATATATATATATATATATATTTTGGATCTACTTAAATTTTTTTCTTTAGTTACACAATAACGCTTTAATTTTTAAGGTAGCATATTGTAATTGAAAGAGGACTGTAATTGGAATTGAGATAGATCAGAGTTGAATCCCAGTTCTGATGCTTACCTAAAGCTCTGTGACTGGGTCATATATTTAGTCTCTCTGAATGTATTTGGGTTTTTTTAATATAAAATGAGACTAACTGAAATAGCTACAATACAAGTTTTATGGAAAACATTTTATAAAAATTAAAGCAGTTTATGTATGTCAAATATTATCATTGTGATTGTCTAACATACAGAATGGAAAATTAAGATTTAGTTCAACAGTTTAGCAACAAAGCAAAATATCTTGATGAATTTAAAAGATCGAAAATATTTTCCCCAAAATCCAACAACCAATATTTTTCCTACTGAAGCTATGACATAGAAAAAGGTCTTTTAATTTTCTGTAGATCATAATATAAGTCACGAGAAGACCTCTAGCAGAAGAGACCAAACATGACTACTTGTCTTCTGCTATTAACTTGTCATCAAAAGATGACACTGCATTCTAGGTAGGCTCCAGAAATGCTACACATACAGATCTCTTCAGCCCCACAGTCAAAATCGCAGTGTGTGGGACAAATGCCACTTAAATAAATTTCAGAGATCTCTCAAGGTATGAATGGGCCACAAACAATTACAGAGATTGAGGCAAAAGCAAAAGGCCCAAGAATCCATTTACCCTAAATGGATTCCAGCCCCCCACTGACCCACCCTCCTTAATGAGGAATGTGGTTTTGTAATCTAGACTGGCAAGTTAATCTAGGGAAAAGAGCATAAAATTCAAACTGAAACCAGATTATCTCTTCAGCCCCAGGGATTGAATGGTCACCTGGACTTCAACAGATAAAGTGGGGTCAGTTGACTCTTCACCAATATCCCATAGTTAACCATTCTCCAATCTATAATATTCTACTGAAGAAATCTCAGACTTTATCCCACTCAACAGTGACCTCAATACCACAATTTCCACATATGTGCTCAACTCAGATCCCCTATGGATCTTTGGACTATTTCATAAGTCAGGAGTCAAAGTTGCTTTAAAAACTCTAGTTTTTATTACTTTGTGAAGGAACCACTTATGATGTCTAGTACATTAAACATCTAAAAATACAGTTTTCCTCTTTTAAAAGATAAACTCCTTATTATATTAATAACCATGGAATTATTGCTGGGCTCTGCAGCCTCTTCCCTTTCTAAAGGGGCCCCTCTGCTCTGAATTCAGGGATGAATATCTTAGTATGGATCTCCAGACACTGGCCTCTAATCAAAGAGAGATTAGGCTTGCATTTTCCACTCTCTTCAGATCATTAAACCTCCATTCTAGTGGCCCAGGGAGAAATTGCTAAAATTTAGTATTGTTCACATCTACAGCTATTTTTTGATTTTCTATTTTTTAGAAGGGATTGGAGTAAAAAAACACTTATTGTACAATATTTTTCAGGTATGGAGAAGTTATTTTTTTCCTATAAAAATTCAAAGACTAAAACACAAAAAAAGTTCATTAGCGCACATTGATTCTAAGATTAAAATAAAATGCAATATTAATTTGAAGGCATATACATTTTGACTATCTTAGGAGGATGATAATTAAATCTCAGAACATAAACTTCTTTGTGGCAATGTTGATTTGGCATTCTACATTTTACTTTGACTCAATATTGCAGAAACAATTTCTGATATGACCAAGTTTAAATCAATCTCTTGTGATTGTTACCTTCAATGCCGAAATTTCCTGTTACCACTGTCTAACTCTACTCATCAGTGCCAAAAATTATAGACTCAAACTCTTGAGCTTACCACTGAGACTGGATACATCAACCTTGAGATTGATGTCTGCTCACTTAATTATCAAGAGAAACATGAAGCAGAAATGGCAGCTAATTATGCAGATGATGGGTGTTTAACTAGTTGGATTCATCTTCTTTAGGGAAATATCAGTGGGGTTAAGAGAGTGAATGCTACCCCAACTTCAACTCACTTTAACAGGAAATCTAGACAAAGCTTGTACCATTAGCCCCATAGGGGAATCTACCAAAGAGACTGAAATAGAAACTGTCTCTTCTTGAACTGACATAGTAGCATGTATTGCTACTGTTGTTGTGTGCATGAGGGATAAAAAGTGAACCATTCACTGTTTGCTATGTCATACCAAAACACATCAAATCTTTTGAGCACCATGTCATCACATTGCTGGAAGCAGGATCCTAAGATTGCATGTGATTGACCTGAATAAGGAAGAGAAACTCTGAATATGTTCTTTAGTGATGGCTGTTGTTAAACCTGTACTCTATCTATCATCTATCTATCCATCTATCTATCTATCTATCTATCTATCTATCTATCTATCTATCTATCTATCTATCTTTCTATCTATCTATCTATCTATCTATCTTTCTATCTATCTAACTATCTATCTATCTATCTATCTATCTATCTATCTATCTATCTATCATGAATCTATCTATCAGTACTTCTTTCAAGTCTATCAATCATGGATCTTTAATCTATCTAGTATCTATTATCTATCTACTTGTCATTTTTCTCTCATCTGTTACCTGTATATATGTATCTACATGTATGTATATAATTCTTTTCTGATTACTTAGAGTGAAATCCAATATAATAAAGTAAGACTTATTTTTTTTTCTCCTCTCTTTGGTATTATTTGAAATGAGCTGTTTAATTATTCTAATCAGTGTTCAAGGTAACACCACATAAAAGACATTAAACCAGATCTTTTAATCCAAACTCTTGTATTATAGATGAGAAAAGTGACATCTGCAAAGCAAAAATGAATTGCCAAAAATCATGCTTGTCACAGGAGGGGTCTGAGATAAAATCTCATCCTAGATGCCATGTTCTTTTGCTACCATCCTTTGCTGTCCACATAACCAGTCAAACTCTGGTCACAGCTGTTCATGCTGTGTTAGACTTATCCATTTTCTTCCATTAATACTCCATAGAGGATTTGCTCTTTGATGATAGAAGCCTCCCTCAAAATTTTTATTCTTTGGGAGTGGGGCATAACAATGTGATAGATTTGTTTATTTCATTATTCTCATTACATATCAATCCTATTTCTTTACTTTTTGTTTATGGCCTTGTTGAGTTCTGCCTTATGCCCTAAGGCCTATGGCATCTTTCCCTTGACTTACAAATACATCCTTCTGTAAACATTGATTTCTTCCTTCTCTTGATTTTTCCTATGAATTTTGTTAAGCTGCTTTTTCAAGTCTTCCTGGATCTTAGTGAGGACTTTTATGGTGACTAGTAGAAACTCAGCACCTGTGAGGAATCCTTCTTTGATATGGACTCTCCATAGAGTTATAATGTAGAATTCCAATGAATGAAGCAAAAGGAATCTAGCTGATTGGAGAAGTTCTGGGAGGAGATTTGGACATTAGTATGCAAAGATCTTATAGGAAGGGAGGGACTACTGACAGGAAGAGTGGCTGGAGAAAAAGACTTTTGGCAACTACATCAGGTGATGTGAGGTTAGGCAAAGCCATAAGGTTGGGAGTGCAGTATTGGGTGAATATAAAATCTCAAGTGGGTATGTGTAGGTATATATGTTTGTGGATATTTTCCTCCTCTGTGTGTGTGTGTGTGTGTGTGTGTGTGTGTGTGTGTGTGTGTGTGTGACTAGCTATCCTTTATGGAATGGGACCTTTGGAAAATATAAAGAGGTGGGACTAATGGGTCTTAGGACCTATGTGGGGAAGAAGAATGGCAGTGCCTGGGACAAAGATGTCATGGAGATGACAGAGGGGAATGTCTTTGATGAGACTAAATTGATAATGATTATTAGAGAAGCTTAACCAAAGGACTCTTATTATTGCATCTGTCTGGAAATCTTCTATGATCTTAACACAAACACGGGGGAAACACTTGGGGAATAGTGCTTGAGCTACCAACGCTAATGTTTCTTTCAATAAAATGGAATGTTATATTCTTCTTACAACTTTCAAGAAGTGATCAATATTTGGTACAAGAAAAATTATCAAGAATGTAGAAGCGGCTAGGACAACTGGATTGGACCAGCCATGGACAGTGTCATCCCCATCCAGAGGCAGAAAAGACAAAACCAAACCCAACAAAAAATAAAGAAAAACCAAGCGTTCTGAAACTGATGAACACTTTATAAAAATTATCGATGTATCTCTTTCCCTCAATCCAAATTCCTCATACTGAAAATGACTGATATGTAAACCTATTTAAATATGTATATACAATGCTAACCTGACTGTTGGCCATTGAGGGGTGGGGTGGGGTGGGAAGGGAGGGTGGAAGGAAATTTTGTAACTTAAAAATATGCATGTGCCTATGGTTGAAAATAAATAAATAAATGTTTTTAAAAGACAAAAAAGAATGTAGAGGTAAGAAACTAATGGTTAGGCACAGAGATCTAAAAATTATGAAAGAAAAAATGTCAACAATAAGTTTTTTAAAAATATATAGAAGAAATTTAGTTAAAAATTGAGAAATGATGTAATTTTATTAAATATATGTAAAAGTAGCTTACGGTTTCTTATGCAATCCTCTTTTTGAGTTCAATTATCCTGAAATATACATATAAAGTTCATAATAAATATTTTTAAATATGGTTTGTTGTAGAAAATCTTTGGCTTTCTTTTCAGATCAGAGCAGAGCAAAAAAAAATAACTAATAAAGGAAACATGAGCTAAAGTTCCTGACTTAAATGGAGACTAAGTAATATCCTGAATAATGAATGGGTAGAGGAACAAAACTTAGAAGCAATAAATAACTTTGCTCAAGTTAAATAATGAGACAATATAGTGAAATTTATGAGATGTAAATAAAGCCATCTTGAGAGAAAAAAATTTCTAGTGGTAGAAGTTTATTAATAAAACAGAAAAAAGAAAGGATTAATACACTGAGCATGCAAGTTTTGAAAACCCTAGAAAATCCCAAAACACTGAAAGAAGTACAATAGAAGAAACTGTGAGAATTAGAAAAAAGAATTCAGAAAGCACTGAGCTGTGAAACAGAGTGGAAATACTGATTTTTTTTAAAAAAGGTTGCCAAACTAGTAAAAAATTACCTAGCTTCTTTAAGAGATGGTGATAGAAGGACTGGGACCAGGAGTAAATCAAATAGCTTAAATGGACAATTTACAATAAACAAAGAGAAAAATAGGAAAATATATCTGAATTTGTTACACAATCAGATCTCAAAAACACTGTTTTTAAAGGAAAATCATAATTATTTATTAAACAAGATCCTCAATTAATAAAGAAGACATGGGGAGCTCAACCCAAGAAGTGAAACAAACATTATTTGATCTAAGGAGTGAGTTGAGAAGCACAAACATACTTCAGAAAGATTGAAAAGGATTTCATTAAGAATTAAAATCCATTAGCTATGTGAAAAATTGCTGGAAATTGTTTATAATAACAGATAAAAGGCACTGTACCAAAATTCTTTTATGAGACAATTATGGTTCTGATATACAAACTTGATATGATGTAGGATTATAGAACAACTTCTAAGGCAATAATAAAGAAAAATATTAACTATAATATTAATACTAGCAAAGTAAATATGTGTCTGTGATTATTATCTTTGTTAGATTTTTGCCAGGCTGAAAAGCAAGCAGGGTTCAACAGCAGAGGAAAACTTAGCATAATCATTACAGTGGATCAAAGGACAGAACTTCAGGCATAGACAGAAAGAAAGACTCATTCTTTTTTTTTTAATTGATATTTTATTTTTCCAATTACATATTATGTAAGTTTTTCCATATTCATCCACATGCATACACATGTTTTTTTAAGTTAGCTAATCTCTTTCTATCCTCCCTTCCCACTCCCCTTCCTTTAGTGCTGAACAGTTAAGTGAATATTGTGTGAAAATATACATACACACACATTTGTGTTTAACAATTTTACACATTAGTCATTTTTGATATAAGGAATTAGGATTAAGGGAAAAGAAAGAAAACCATGATGTAAGAAATAAATACATAAAATATTTTTTTAAATGAATATAATATTCATTAAATTCTGCAGGTTTTTTTTTTGCTTTGTTTTGTTTTTCTTCCATTGGATGGAGATAACATTGTCCATAACCAGTCTCCTAGGTTTGTCCTAGCTCTCTGAATTGCTGAGAGGAGATTTGACTCAGTTCTCTGTATATCTTAGAAATTAGTGGGTTTTTTCTTTGCAAAACTTTTTAACTTAATGTAATCAAAATTATCTACTTTGTTTTTAATGGTATTCTCCATCTCTTTCTTGGTCATAAACTGCTTCCTAAACTATTCCTTCATCACCAGTTTGCTTATAATATTGTTCTTTAGGTCTAAATTATAAGCAAACTGGTGATGAATGATCTTATCTTGGTATAGGATGTGAGGTGTTGGTCTAATCCAATCTTCTGCCATACTAACTTCCAATTTTTCCAACAGTTTTTTTTTTTATCAAAGAAAGTTTTTAATCCCAATAGCTGGACTCTTTGTGTTTATCTTTCAGTAGATTACTATAATCATTTCCTGCTATTGCACCTAGTCTGTTCCACTGATTCACCACTCTTAGCCAATACTAGACCATTTTGATGACTGATGCTTTATAATATAATTTTGGTTCTGGTAAGGCTAAGACACCATCATTTGAACTTTTTTTCCATTAAATCCCCGGAAATTCTTAATTTTTATTTCTCCATATGAATTTACTTACAATTTTTTTTCTAACTCATTAAAGAAAATTTTTGGAGTTTGAATTGGTAGGGCACTAAATAATTTAATTTAGGTAGAATTGTCATTTTTATGTTAGCTTGGCCTATCCATGAGCAGTTGATATTTGCCCAATCATTTAAATCTAATTTTATTTGAATGAGAAGTGTTTTGTAATTGTTTTTAAAAAGTTTCTGAGTCTGCCTTGGCAGATAGACTCCCAAGTATTTTATATTGTCTAAAGTTACTTTGAATGGGATTTCTCTTTCTAGCTCATTCTGCTGTATAATGATAGTCATATATAGACACGTTGAGGATTTATGAGTGTTTTTTTTCTATACTACAACTTTACTAAAATTGCTAGTTGTTTCTAGTAGATTTTTTAGATGATTTTTTTGGATTCCCTAGGAATACCATCATGTCATCTGCAAAGAGTGAGAGTTTTGCCTCTTCCTTCCCAATTCCAATTCCTTCAACTTCTTTTTCTTCTCTTATTTCTGAAGGTAATATTTCTAATACAATAGTGAATAGTAGTGTTGATAATGGGCATCCTTGTTTCACACTTGATCTTATTGGGAATGTGGCATCTATCCCCATTGCATATGATGCTTTTTGATGGTTTCAGATGGATTCTGTTTATTATTCTAAGGAACAATCCATTTATTCTGACACTCTCTAGTGTTTTTAGTAGGAATGGGTGCTCTATTTTGTCAAAAGCTTTTTCAGCATCTATCAATTTAGTCATATGATTCCTGATAGGTTTCTTATTGATATAACTAATTATACTAACAGTTTTCCTAATATTGAACCAACTTTGCATTCCTGGGATAAATTCTACTCAGTCATAATGTATTATTCTAGTGATAACTTTTTATAATCATTTTACTAAGATTTTATTCAAGATTTTTGCACCTATATTTATCAGGGAGATAGTTCTATAATTTTCCTTCACTGTTTTAACTCTTCCTGGTTTAGTCATTAGCACCATATTGGTGTCATAGGAAAAAGTTAGGCAAAGTTCTGTCTTCACCTATTTTTCCAAAGGGTTTATATAGAATTGAAACCAATTGTTCCCATCTGGTCCTGGAGATTTTTTCTTAGGGAATTCAATAATGGCTTGTTGAATTTCTTTTTTCTGTGTTAGGGTTGTTTAGGTTTTTAATTTCCTCTTCATTTAACCTGGGAAACATATTTTTGTAAATATTTGTCCATTTCACTTAGATTGTCAAATTTATTGGCATAGAGTTGGGCAAAGTAATTCTGAATTATTACTTTAATTTCCTCCTCATTGGTTGTGAGTTCAGCTTTTTCAGTTTTGATGATAGCACTTTGATTTTCTTCTTTCTTTTTTTAAATCAAATTGGCTAGAGATTTATCAATTTTATTGTATTTTATTTGGGGGCTTAATTTGTTCTTTCTCTAATTTTTTTAGTTACATATTTAGCTCATGGATTTCCTATTTCTCTAATTTATTCATGTAAGCATTTAAAGGTATAGTATACCCCCTGACAGCTGCCTTGGCTGTATCCCATAAGTCGCAGATTGTTGTTTATTTATTGCCATTATGTAGGATAAAATCATTAATTCTTTCTATAATTTGTTGTTTGATCCACTCATTCTTTAAAAAGAGGTTATTTAGGGGTGGCTAGGTGACGCTGTGGATAAAGCACCGGCCCTGGAGTCAGGAGTACCTGGGTTCAAATTTGGCCTCAGAAACTTCATAATTACCTAGCTGTGTGGCCTTGGGCAAGCCACTTAACCCCATTTGCCTTGCAAAAACAAAAACAAAAAAGAGGTTATTTAGTTTCCAGTTAGTTTTACTCCTATTTCTCCCTGGTTCCTTTTTGCATGTGACTTTTATTGCATTATGATCTGAGAAATATGTATTTACTATTCCTGTCTTTCTGCACTGATAATTTGATTTTTATGCCTTAGTACATGGTCAGTTTTTGTGTAAGTACCATGACAGCACACCTATAAAAAAAAGTATATTCCTTTCTATCCCCTTTCAATTTCTTTAAAAGATCTATCATGTCTAGATTTTCTAACAATCTACCTTCTGAACTTCCTTCATGTTTATTTTATGGTTAGATGTATCTAAATCTGAGAGCAGGAGGTTGAGGTCTCCCACCAGTAGAGTTTTGCTATGTGTGGCTTCCTGTAACTCCTTCAACTTCTCCAAGAAACTGGATGCTTTACCATTTCTTGCATAAATATTTAGGATTAAAATTACTTTATTGTCTATGGTACATTTTAGGAGGATATAGTTTCCTTCCTTATCTCTTTTAAAGAGATATATTTTTGCAGTTGCTTTGTCTGAGACAGGGATTGCTATCCCTGCTTTTTTTCATTTCAGCTGAAAAAGATATTTTGCTCCAACCTTTTACCTTTTTACTCACTGGTTTACTTCACATAGATGGTCAGTAGGGTGTGCTGGAGTCTGTGACCTTGATTTGAGGCCCTCTCCCTAGGCCTGGAGGTGGTGGGGGCACAGCTGGTTACTGTTGTCCTTGAACAATGTGGGCTCTGCCCTGGGATGAGGCAGTCAGTCTCCCTATTCAGCTGAGGGAGCTCTGCTGCCCATGCCTGAATCTGAGCCTGTTGGGGGGCCTGTTACTATGTTTGTTTTGGGAAGAGGATTCAGCTGAAATGAAAGTATTGAGTCTGAGGTCCTCTAGACCAGAGGAGCCCAGCTGATCACTATCTGGAATTCTCCCTCCAGCCCTGCCAGAGTACCCCATGGCCAAAGCCTCCATATGCCCCAGTTGGTTCTTGGACCGCAGCCCCTGTGCCTGATCATAGGTTAGTTTGGCTCTCACCACTTCAGGCAGACTCTGCTCTCTGCCTGCATGATACTTGAAGACTGACCTTGAGGTAGATGTTCTCCTAGCTTCTTTTTTCTGAGCTTTTTCGATCAAATTTCTGTTAAGAGTTTTGCTTCATATTATATATGAGGGAAGACCAGGAGACCTTAGCACAGGGTCTGGCTTCTCTCCACCATCTTGATCAGAAGTGACAAGACTTATTTTCTTGAATTCAAACATCTACTAGCTTTGTGACCTTATACAAGTCACTTAATACTATTTGCCTCAGTTTTCTCATCTAAAAATGAACTGGAAAAGGAAACAGCAAAGCAATCCAGTAAATTTGCCCAAAAAAAGGTCAAAACAAAAACTTAAATGGGGTAACAAAGAGTTGAAAATGAGTAAAAAACAACTGAAACTAATGATTACCTCACTAGATGAAAATGAACATTTCTTAACATGGTACTTTTAAGCCTAAAAGTATCTATGGGATGGTTTTTCATTAATATAATTTAACAACACCTATCTACCTCCAAAAGCTAATCTATTTTTATCAAATAAAGCTGAAAGATTTCCCTGTAAAAACAGAAACAGAGTAAAAGCAAGGATAATTCCACTGTCCATTATTATTCTATAGAAGAGGAAAAAGGACTGGGCTATGTTTTCACTGTTATTTGGAACTCTTATGAGAAAGATCTTTCTACCAATTCATCTAGGGGGTCTTTCCTGAAACTTATGATTTTAAAAAGTTGTTTAGAGCTTTGGAGTCAAATAGAAAATAGAAATAGGACCATTGAACCATACATTAGCATCCCTGCAGGCCAAACATTGACTTAAATATGCACACACGTGAATATTTCCTATGTTCTATTGCATTTTCATTTATTTTGCAAACTATATCCCAATTTCAATCTGGTTGCAGGTCTATAGGCCTTGTACTTAGAATATCTGGTCTATAATACTGAAAATTTAATTTACTCAATACCATACATTTAATATGATGCATAGAAGTCTATTCTTCCTAATTCCAAGACTCATGATTCCAAGACTGCCTCTCTCAAATACTATTTAGTAGAGAAGAATATATTTATTATGGAAATATGACAGTAAAGAGCAGCATCATCAAAGAATCACCAAAACTTTTGGTATTTTTATGTGCTACGATAATATACTTATAAAATTGCATTAGATTCAGCACAATCCAGCTTAGTTGGGCCTCATACACCACATTTGCTGAAAGCTGTTTTTTTTCTCTTTCCTGTATTCACTTTTTGTGACCAGAAGCTGCTCATAAATTATCATCATCCATCACATTTTTCAATTTTTTCTTGTTGTTGTTGCTTTGGGGATTTTTTGCAAGGTAATGGGGTTAAGTGACTTACCCAAGGACACACAGCTAACAAAGTATTAGGTGTCTGAGTCTGGATTTGAACTCAAGTCCTCCTGAATTCAGCTCTGTCTGCTATTCTCTATTGACTGTGTCACTTAGCCACTCCAAACCATTATGTTTTTCAAGTGTACTCAGACTTTTACTCAGGGCTATTCTCCAATTACAGATCTCTTGGAAAAGTGATTGAGTGAATTCATACTGATGATGTTTCTGAGCTCTTCTCACATCTTTGATATGTCAACAATTGCATATAATTCTAAAATTATCCAAGAAATCAAAATAAAATCAGAATCATTGTCTTTGCTTTTATCTATTTCTCGTTTTTAAGAATAAACATCCTATTTAATTAAGCCCAGTAAACTATATTATCATTTTACTCCTTTTTCATCTTTACTTTTTACTTTTCATTTATTGCTGATATTTAGGATTTTATATAACTCGATTATTGTCCAACTTGCATATATAAAAATAATACCCCCAAAACAATCAGATATAATGAAGAAAGTTGGACCCAGATGAAAGATATGAGTAGGGGGTGGCTAGGTGCCACAGTGAATAGAGCACCGGTCCTGGAGTCAGGAGTAGCTGAATTCAAATCCAGCCTCAGACCCTTAATAATTACCTAGCTGTGTGGCCTTGGGCAAGCCACTTACCCCATTTGCCTTGCCAAAACCTAAAAAGAAAGAAGGTATGAGTAAACAATTCAAGCTGCTCCTTTGTAGGGATGGTAGTTAATGAATGAGGAACATTGTTATAATATTTTTTAAAAAATGCAGTAATTGTTTTCTCTTTTTTCTTTGTCATATTTTATTTTTTATTCTTTGTTATAAGGGGTCGGGGTAGGGGCATTTGAGTGGCTTAGTGGACAGAGCATTAGGCCTGGAGTCAGGTATATCTGATCAAAATTGCCCTCCAACTTACTAGCTATTTGTCCCTGGTAAGTCACTTAACCTCTGAGTCCCTTTATTTAATCTTCTCCAACTACAGAAGGAAGCAAAACACTCCAGTATCTTTACCAAGAAAACCCATTGCATATGGTCCATGGGGGTCATGAAGAGTCAGATATAACAATAGTAAGGGATGCCACTTTGAAAGATGTAGGGATAGAGGGAGAAATCTAGGCAATGCAAAAATGAAAACTTAGGTTTTTAATTACCTTTTACTTCCATATTTTAAGAAAGAAAATCACCTCTTGAGTAAACTCTAAACATAGGTTTGGGAAAAATGAAATTGAGCCCGTTAAATATTTCACATGATACTAATTTCACTTTTCATATGCCGCTAAAGAAGCTCAATTATGATATATCTTTATATATCTTTGTAAGAATTTAAATTCTAATGATAAATTAGCAGTTCACTTTATATGACTAAAATTAAAGATCGTATCCCTAAGAATATGCAATAAAGCAATTTGAATGTATACATTCATTATCTAATTGAATTTTAATTCCTTAAAATTAAATGCAGTAGATTTTTCAAATGAATTCAGATGGTTTCAATGACCTCAAAAGACACAAATCAAGCAGTGAAATACAAATAGTATTAAAACTCAATAAATACACAAATGGATTCTCAACTTGATTTTTTTATTGAGTTCTGTGCTTCTCACATTTAAACTAATAAATGTCTTGGAAAATTAATGTAATTGCAAAAATTGGAATTTAAATTTCTTTCCAGATTCACTTATTTTATATGGAATACCGATACCCACAACTGCCTGAGCCATGGTTAAGTTTATTTAATACACTGATTTCATCTGACATTTACTTCTGTGCAAGCAGAAACAGCTCAGTAACTCATATGATAAGTGCAACCGTAAACATTGGAGAACAGATCTGCCATGATGCCTAAGAGCAGCTGCTACAAATATAGACAATGCCAAAGCAATGAAATATCCTGATGACTGTTCATTTATTCTCTGTCTGGTACCCACCTTGCGTTTTCTGAGTCACTAGCAAAATTGAGATTTAACCTGCTTCTGATGAATACTAAGTGATACAGGATCAATCAATGAGCATAAAAGGGCAAACACATTATAAACTGATGAAACAGTTGACATCTTGATAGAAAATGTATTCATAATGACAGCTTCTTTAAACTGAGGCAGAACCTTTCATGGGAATAACGACAACAATGACACCAACAACAAATAGATAATTGGAACTTTGGTCTTGCCTCACATCAAGCTGTATCACAATAAATATTTGGATTATTTTGATTTTTACCTTGTATGATTTTGCTTGTGGAAATAGATCAGTAAGCATCAAAGAGCAAAAATTACATTTCTTAAGTTATCCAATATGAAGTGCAAGCTTGATGTTTTGTAATATGAATACAATTATTCGAATTTTTAGAATATGATTGGTACTTATGCTGGATACAAAATGAAATATTTATGGCAAAATAATTTTTGTTGCTATTGCATTTAGAAGAAAAAATTTTATTTTTCCTTTCATAAAATCTTCCAAATATTTCCATCCTTAAACTAGGCATATAACACCAAAATGGCCAGACTGTTGTTCATCAGTTCTAGATTTGTTGATGTCCTCAATTCAGTGTGTATTCTAATATAATGAAGATAGCTTTGGTTTAGGATTTCTTTGAAATCGATGTTTAAATCTCATTTCCAGTACTTTCTCTCTGTTTGATCTTACATAAGTCATTTAAAATCTCTACATTGCAGTTTCCTTCCATTTAAAATGAGTAGTTTGGACTAAATTATATTTGTATGACTGAAAAATTAACAAAACTTCTCTCTGTCTCAGTTCCCTCAATGTAAAATGTGGACAATAGGAAATTCAGCTCCCAGGAAAGCAATTGAGACAGCTAAGACAAATGTAAACTGGAAATCTCTTCGTGTCATGTAGGCATATTCTTCCAGAAATCCATTTTTTTCTCCCAATTGTGTGTGTGCATTCAGTTCATAGTTTTATGGGAAGGTGGGAAGGTGTTGATTGGTTCCTTTAGTAAGTGCTTAGGTTCCTTTGTATTTCCTTGAACTTTTTCTTGCCATCCCATCATTGCTGCAAACTTTTCAAAATATAATTGATCACTTTATCTTTGTAAATCTTTGGAATATAATTGATCACTTTATCCTTGCAAAAAATGATATCAAGATCAAATGAAATATCTCATATAAAATGCTGATCAAAACTTAAATCATATTCAAGTCACAATTATTTGCTTACTGTTCCCCTTTGTCTTTGAACAGGTTTTTTTCCCCCCCTATGGTCAGAATGTTCTCAATTTTCCAATGTTAAGTCTTCTTTAAGATTCTGTCCTGAAGTCACCTCTAGGAAACTTTTCTTATTTCTGAATGATTATTTGCTTTATTGCTCTTCTAAAACTACCTTCTATTTGCTTACCTAAATGCATGGTGACTGTAAGTGATAAACACCCAAGAAAAGAAATCCAATTAATGCTATTGAGATAAAGACTCCTATTCTTTTTTTAATTGATAAGTGAGGAAAAGATATTTGTTTAAATTTATAGACATCACCTCCATAAATATACCATTCCTTTTTTCTCTTCTAGTCCTTTTTAAATATAAAGTGTGATATAGGAGGCCATCAGTTTATACAAAGAACAATGGGGTTTTATGTTAATTATTGAGTCAGTTCCTTATGGAACATTAGAGAAATCCATCCAATTTATTTGAAATCTTAAATATCTATTTAATCACTACAAAATGGTGATTTTCTTCATTTGTGATTTTCAGATAGTAGTAATGGTATATAAGTTTGCCATCAAACATAATAAAAAAGCAAACAAAAACACTGCAACTTCCAAAACAGCCCCCAGAATTGTTTATCCTGCATGTAAAGAATAATTGCCAGATGATCTGTGCCTTCTAAAAATGAAATACTGAATTCTCCCAGGATAGAGATGATGATATAAGGAATCCCCACAAGCACAGCTTAGTTAAGAGTTCATTATCATTTCAGTTATATTACTATTTTCAACTACTTTACAACAGCTGTATAATTTTTCAGATTTGCTCCAGGCAGAACATTGACATACAAAATATAAATCTAGAAGCTATTAGAATCATTTTAAAATTGAAGCTATTTTTAAGAATATTTAATTTAAAAACATTTCATATTTTGAATGTTGTAACATTAGGAAAAATACAAAGAGAAGACCTAATAGTCTATATTATACTAAAATTTATTTCTTAGAAATTTAAAGATGTCTTATATGCCTCATTTAGTTTAATGAGAAAATGCCCCTGTAAAAAACAAATGGAGATATTATCATTCAAGGATAGTTTACATATATGTAAATTAAGACAAATGGAAATATAAAACTATTAAGTAAATACATAAAATAGTGGGTCATCATTAATGAGTCCCTTAGGCAAAAATGCTTTCTTTGACTCTATATTCTCTCTTACAAATGACTGGAAAAATATTTATGAATCAAAATAATCAATCTTGAAGAGTACAAGATTCCTAAAAGGTGAATTATCTTACAGATGATTGGTCCTATTTCTATCGCAGCTCTCACATTCAGGACCTGCAGAAGCACCTTCTATAAAGTAGGCTTCAGCCATTTCCACCCAACATCAACCAATTGCCATTCATAGAAAATCAAATCAATGAAATAATCCCAAGGAAGAAGTAGGATGTGACAAGGATTCTGAATGATCACTATCCATTTGACTACCATCTTCCTTGAGACCCTGATAGAGACAAACAACCACTATGAATACAATGGGAATGATGCTAATGAATAGCTGTTACCATTTGCTTTGCCACTACCCTCTAAGGACCCTGGAACTTTTCAATCTGAATTTCAGCTGAAACAATCTCTCCCTAGAATGGGAGCCCTTTGTGATGGGAAGTTGTCTAATGCTTTTATCTGCATCCATTTTGCTTAATGCAGTGCTTGACTTAAAGTGAGTATTTGATAAAGCTTCATTAATTTCATTTATCTTTATTTTGAATTTAATTAAATTATTATATATGTATAAAATGATATTTATAACACCAGGATAATTGAATAATATAATCAAAAAATCAATAGAATCCATGTCTATCAAGGAACATAAATGCTAGAGTCAATGATATAACGTAAAACCAAGGACATGGGAAACTGAAAGGATCATTGAGATAAGATCCTCAAATTTCCAATACTATAAAATTATCTTCCTCTTTTTCTTTCCTCTCTATCTCCCCACCCCTCTCCACAGGAGATTCAGTAAGTGGGAAGAAATTAATGGTAAATTATTGCAAGTAGAATACAGTCCATGAGTTCATATGAATATAAATTTTTTAAAAATATATCTTACATTTCAGGAAAATAATTTAGGTTATTTCAACAAGTGGTAAAATAATGTGACAAGTGAGATTTCATAGAAATTAAATCTATATTAAAGATCCCTCATCAGTCAAGAATTGAAATTGTTATGAATTCTTTCATTCAGATCTTTCGAGTCATAATATTATTTTCCTTTTGTGAGGTTTTCTTCAATTGGTTTCCTTCTTAAATTAATTCTGTTACCACTTTTTTGTTTGTTTTTGGCAATTGGGTTAAGTGACTTGTCCAAGATCACACAGCTAGGTGATTATTAAGTATTTGATACTGGATTTGAACTCAAGTCCTCCTGACTCTAGGGATGGTACACTTTCTAATGAGCCACCAAACAGTCTCCATCTTAAAGGTTTTTTGATGATAAGATGCTTTGACTTTGTCTTCCATTCAAAGAAATCTTTGGGACACCTGATTTTGCTTTGTGCTCAGTTTTCCTTTTAGGATATTCAGCTCCCAGGAAAGCAACTGAGACAGCTAAGGCAAATGTAAACTGAAAATCTCTTCCTGCCATGTAGGCATATTCTTCCAGAAATCCATATTTTATCCCAATTTTGTGCGTGCATTCAGTTCATAGTTTTATGAGAAGGTATTGATCTATTCCTT
Source organism: Macrotis lagotis (assembly GCF_037893015.1). Lineage (NCBI taxonomy): Eukaryota > Metazoa > Chordata > Mammalia > Peramelemorphia > Peramelidae > Macrotis > Macrotis lagotis. Next base: position 22,929,793 of record NC_133663.1, on the reverse strand, counting down.
TAGTAAGAGCTGAGGTTCCTTTGTATTTCTTTGAATTCTTTCTTACTATCCCATAATTGCTGCAAACATTTTGGAATGTAATTGATCACCATATTTAAATGTATATATATATATATATATATATATATATATATATATATATATAACATATATGTATGTGTACATATATTTGAATATATAAATATGCAATATATCTACTATCTATCCATCTATTCTCTATGACACATAGTGGCTACCATAGAAATATTTATTTCTTTTCTTTCCCTAACCTTCTGCTCTGGTTAGTGTTCTCTGTCACAAATAGCTTCTTTCTACTTTTCCAGGCTTTTGCCCTGAAGACCTAATTAAAAAAAAGTCCAGACCATTAGTGGCTATATAACTGCCTCCCTGGTGATTTAACAAGGAAAACTTTTCTGTTGCACCTGAAACATTTTTTCTTTATAATATAACATTAGAAAAATAGCACCCAAAATACTGTGCTTATTTAAATGCCAAAATCAGATCTAAGAAAGGTAAGCATGTGATTTACAATGCTTCTTAAGCTCATTAACTGGTGATTTTCATGGGAGTCACCCATACATTCCCTTTCCCATATTGTCATTAATCCATCCTTTGTATAGTCTAATATTTACAATTTCTCTTCTTTTGACATTCATCACAAACTGATAAAGTATGTCAGTTCAGAATTTTAGAATTGAAGTTTCTGAATGTTCCAACAATTTTCTTCTTAAATAATTACTACATCTCTTCTTTGTTCTCTGTTCCAAGTGGAACAAGTTTAATGACATGACAGCCTGATGTGGGATCCTTGTCTGTGAAAGTCATGATGTAGATTCCTTAAGCAGTAAAAGCTAAGAATACTGTCAGTTTCCTGGCAAAAATCTCTTACAGTGAAAGTCATGAATAATGTAATCTGAGATGAAGGTAAGCCAAAAGAAAAATATACTGACCAGAGCATGACCAGGACAAGAATGTATAGATCTAGCCTTTGACCTTGCATGTCCAAGATTTTCCCCAATAACACTGATATGGCACCCAGGTGTCTGGGACCCAAGGCAAGTGCTGAGCAGAGGAAACCCTGAAATATCGACCAATCCACACTAGCATACTCTACAATGCTTCCTTCCTTGACTTGTTTTCTAAAATTACAACAGGTCTTTTGCAGGGTATCTTTTGTGGGGATTCAGATAAATTGTCCAGCAGTCACCCTACACTGCCCTGATAAGAGTATCCCACTTTGATCCTTAAACTTCTTATATAATCAATCTCTAACTCACTAACCTCTTTCTTTAGACTGATGTTAGATCCCTTGTTTGGGGGAGGCTTGAGTATTCCACTATAGGGCAATATCGGTAAGACACCTGGATAGAGTGATTATAGCCTCAAGAGAGTCTAGTATTTATGAAACACTTATCAGAGTTCCTGCCTCATCAGAGGCATTTAATAAATAATTCTTCCTTCCTTCCTTCCTTCCTTCCTTCCTTCCTTCCTTCCTTCCTTCCTTCCTTCCTTCCTTCCTTCCTTCTTTCCTTCCTTCCTATTAGCATGAATTACAAGAATATTTCTAGTAAGAGTAATATATTAAGAATGAATCTTTACTTTTTTTAAGAGATCTCAAATGAAATTAGGAGAGCCAGGTTGTGTAATGGATAGAGCATCAAGTCTAGAGTCAAGAAGCCTGCATTCAAATCTGACCTTAGAATCTAAATGTGTGGCCCTGAAAAAGTCAACTCTATTAATCCTAGTTGCCTTTTTTTCTTTTTCTCAGCCTGTGCCTGGTTTTGGGGTACTTCCTGAGCTTTTGAGTATTTTTGGGACACCCCCACAAGGACCTCAATGTGTGAGCCTCTGACTGCTCTCCTGGTCTGTGAATGACCACAAGCTCACCCATCTGCCATGGGGCTGGGGGGGGGGTCCCTGCTCTATGGGGGGCTTAGACTGAGACCAGGGTCTGAATGTGGTCAAAGCCCCAGAGCTTTGCTCCAGGGACAGAGGACATACCTTGGCAGTCTCCCTCCACTCCCTTTCCTTCAGCGGGCTGAGCATTTAGGGTGCAGTTGCCTGGAGCATCCTGCTGGGCACCTCTATGGGCCTGCTCCTGTTTCCTGGATCTGGGCTGTGCTGAGTACTGGCCATGCTGAGGGCCTCAGCTTCGCACAGGTTCTGGCAGAGGTCTACCTGCTGATCTTCCAAGTTGTGCTTGGTGCTACCTGGGCTGCAGGTCAGGAAACTGCTTCTGCTGCCTCCGGGAGCCTGTGCTCCCAGGCATGCTGGGGCTGTTCCCAGGAGGCTGAAGTTCCTTCTCTCTGGTGCAGCTGCCCTTCCAACCCCATGGAACACAATGTTTTCACTATTTTCCAGGTTACCTTGTTCTGGAGAATTGCCTCACTGGATCTTTCTGTGCATTCTGTCTCTTGAAAAATTTCATTAGAGTTATAATTTTAAGGTTTTTGAAATATTTTGGAGAGAACTCCTAAGAGAGGCTCTTCTCCTGCTGACATCTTGGCTCTGCTCCCCCATCCCAGTTTCTGTATATGAAAAATGAGCTAGAGAAAGAAATGACTATTTACCCTAATATCTTTGAAATGAAAACCTCAAATGATATCACAAAGAGTCAAGCGTAACTAAAATGAATGAGTAACAACAAGGAGGGAGCAGTTTTAAGATTAATTCATAGTACAAAGAGAGTACACAGTCATTTTTCCATCATCAAATAAATACTTAATGCATAGAACTATGATTTTCCCATTATAACAGATACTTTCTGTACTAATCAATTTCAATCTAACACAAACACATTCATTTAGACAGATCCTAGAGTTGGAAGATGCTCCAGTGGTCTTGTCATCACAATTATACATACAAAGAATCTCCATGACAACAGCTCTACAGTTGTTCAACTTACCTTTGTTTGAAAACCCTCTAGACATATGAAAATAATAACTAAGGAGTGGAGGCACTTTTGGACAGTTCCAATTCTTAACAAATGTTTTCATGATAATAAGCTTAAATTCATAATTTTGCAAATTCTATCTGGTGCCAAGTTCTGCTGATTTTATCTTCAAAACATCTTTTATATTCTTCTGATTTTCTTTGACAGAACTTGCCACCCCTATGGTGAAGGTTTTTCATTTGATGCTTATAATAACTTAAATATATCATCTTAAAGATATTATTGGCCTTATTTTATGACTTTGGAATTTGCAATTCAGAAACATTAGGAAATGTTCAAGAGCATATGACTAGTAACTGCTTGAGCTGATGCTCAAATCTGTAACTGCCAACCAGTTTGCTTACGAATTTAACGATATTAGGCTTTAGAACACTACTTCATTTTCTCAGGAAAATTAACAATTAGTGACCAAGATTACCGAATGAAGTAGAATAATATTTTGTCCAGATACTTTTAAGTTATCCTTGATACAAAAAGATATTAGTTCTTTTGTAATGATGTCCTAAGATATTTCTTGATAGCATCCTCTTTTATTATAAATTTGACATTTTTTTTGCAGGTGGATCACATTCTTTATGATAAGTCTATTATCAAAATACTCAGTCTGAAGATGAGGAAACACACAACATTAAATTATATTATTTATATTTATATTTATTATATTTATATATTTATATTATTTAGGACTATCTATATAGAACAGGAAAGGACTTTTAGGTCATTTAGTCCATGGAAACTGAAGTACAGGCAGATAAGCGGCTTTTCCAAAGGTCAACAGAATATTAAATGGCAGAACCGGAATGTAGACCTGGGTCCTCTGAAATCAAACATAACATCTTTATAATCATACTGTGGACCCAAAAGATGGGGAACTATGCCTGAGAAGGACAAAGTTGGAGGAAACTCTGATGAGATTCATAATGGTCCTGATGTTCAAATCAATCATCTGATCTGGGTAAAGTAGAAAAAAAAATAATAGAACCTTCTACTAGCTTGTTCCCTCTGGTTTCTCTCAGGAAAGCTGGCACTCTGTCAAAGATCTTCTCTTTCTGTGGCTGCAATGAAGTTTTAACCAATCAAACAAATGATTAGAGGTCTTGGAGTCAGAAATATTTTCAAACTTTAAAGGGGTAAGAAGCCAGGCTAGCTGTCATGGAGCCAGGAATGAAATGCAAGTGCCTCATGGGCCTCTGGCACTGCAGGACGAACCAAATCCAGTAGAGGCCCCTAATGCCAACACTATGTTGTCACTTAATTTTTTGAGAACTGAAAGAAAGTAATTCTACAATATCTTGATGAGTCGATCTTGGCTTCAAATTTTGCCATAGTCAAAAAAGCTCTACTTGAATCTGAATGTCTCCAATTTTCCATCTCCATCTCTCCATGGCTTCTTAATCTAAATCTTCGAAGGAAGCAACTTTCCCTAGTGGGTTTTGGCTAGTGTTTGGTATTCATTTTAGTAGTTCATTTGGGTAGTGTTTGGTGTTCATTTTGTCAAGATTAAATCTATTCTCTTGGGAAAGGAGTTAACTCAGTCAGTTGATCAAGAAACCTGTCTTAAAAGCCTATAACGTATTGTATTATGATATTGGGAAAAATAGTTGGAAAAACAAAAGAAGAAATGTGACAATCCCTGCCTTCAAGCAGCTAACATTGAATGTAGATCAGAAGTATACATATAGTTATATGTAATTTATTTATGAATATGAATGTGAATATGGCTATGGATATATATATATGTATACACACATATCATGGAAGTATACATATACATGAACACATGTGTGCACATATAGTATATTTATATATATATATATTTAAATATGTTAATATATATTCAATATTTTAATTTTTTTAGTGGAAAGACACTAGTAACTTGAAGATGGACTTGTTTCATTAATCCAAAGAGGACTATTTGAATAATTTTAAAAAATCTTCAAATTTTTAAGTTTTAAGGAACTTATTTTGGAAGATATTGAGAGGGTACACATTCACATTATGGTGGGACCAAGTCTGTAAATCCTCAGGATATATTCAAAAATATAGTAACATCACATTCTTAGCATATACTAACAAATTAAGGAAATCATAACATATATTGTAAATTTTAAATTATCTGACTTTAAATGAAAAATAAAGTAACAAGAATTCCAAATGAGCACTACTTTTCATAATTTAGTAATTTTGAAAATAATAACATGGCTTCTTCATTATACTCATACCTGTCATGAAATAAAGTTCTGCAAATTTCTTACTAGTCACAATCTCATAAATACATGCCCCTAATTTCTTTAATGCATAAAGATAACTAGGGACATCACTGTGACCATCTGATTTAAGAAAGATATAATTGAAGTCTGTTTCCAAATTTAATTAAAATGTAAGGTACCATTAGAAAACCTTTGCATAAGAAATCTTGTTATAAACTAGGAGGTACAAAGGAGTAATTTGCCATCTGACAGGCCACTGCACATTGGAGGCAATCAAAAACAACCATTTCAAAAGGCTCTTACAGACTAAGCTGAAAAAAAACTAAAAAAGAAAATTTTGATTTATATTTTTCTAGGCTCATTAAAATAAAACAACTCAAAGTCTTCCTTTTTGTCTATGTCATTCCACAACATTTGAGAGGGTCAAAAACATACACAGAGAGTTTTGGGTTGTTGCTGTTATTTGATTCATGCATTGGAGAATAATTAACTTTGAAAACAAGATGAAATTAATTAGAAACTGGAACATACTTTATTCATATTTTATGAACATTATACCATAAATTTGCATAAAACAAAATCTATAGTACTATAATCCACATAATATTGGGAGATTATTTAAAATGAACTCTCTTCTTATGCAATATTTAATATATCCTAACTAAATTCTAACGTTAAATAAAATCTAATTAAACTATAATTTGCTTCTTTATTATTAATTTAAATGAAAAAACACAGGTTGCTTCCAGATTGCAGTATTGTTTAAAAAAACCTCTCAGACTTATGCATTGTGTTTATGTTAAAAGAACAATGCTTGTTATCTTGGATATATTTAATAAATGCTGATAAATGAATGAATGTCTATGGCCCTTTAACCACATTGGGAACTAAAAATCACAAGAATAACAACAAACATTTTTATAGCAATTTATGATTTGCAAAGCCTGGTAGATAAAATGTTTTTTTTTTATTTTGGTTCTCACAATAACTTTTTGAGCAAAGTATTATCATCTCCATTTTATATTTCCAAGTCACTTTCAGTTACAAAACTTAAAGCATTCAAATCATTTGCCCATGATCCCATAGTTAATCATATCTGTGGTATGATTTGAACTCAGGAATTTCTCACTTAAAATTCATCACTCTGTCCACTGCACTACCACCTGGCTAAATATTGTCAATTTTTCCACATAGTAGCTATATTTAATAGATAATTTGAATCTTGCTCCCAAGGATCACATATCTTCATTTCCCAAGTCACAGTTGGACCAAGAGCAGAGTAAACTTCTCATTTTAAGAGTTCCCAGCAGTATTGATATGTTACAGGCAATATAAAAAACTAAAAATAGTGAAAGGATATTTATGCAACTAATTAGTCCTGGGAATTTAAGTATCTCCCAAAGTATGAAACCTGTACCTCTTTAGAAATGTTATGGTGTTCATATCTGTCTAGTTATGTTTAGGAAATACCTACCAAATACATATAAATCAGCATAGAAAATTTTGAACATCAATATTTTGAAATTTATATTAGTTACAATATAGCTATTATTACATATGTCATATATTAATATCGTATAATATAGAAGGGCTGATAAAAAATCTCAAAGCAAAACTTTGACTAATTGATATGAAATTCAGTTTGAGTAGGTAGTCTGGGGTCACATCATTCTGAACTAGTAAAAAAATTACAATGTATAAATGGTACTTCTATAAGAATTAAGACCAAATAGATCAGCAAACCCTTTACACATTGAACTGAAGAAGTGGTGGTTGGTGATGTCTTTCTGAGGGGTACCAAGATTATTATTTTTCATCTGGATTACAATAGAATGTCTATTGTCTTCCATGGGCTTAAATCCAGAATCGGATAGAGAACCAGCCAAGACTTATCCAAATGGATGACTTCTATTATACAATTCTAATGATTCCTGATGGGATGAAATGATTCTCCCTAGATGAATTTAGACAGCATCATTGAACATTACTAAGTCTTCAATAAGAACCTGAAGATATTGTGTACAGATTTTTTCCCTCTTATTCCTAGTGCAGATCAAAAGTGAGGAATGCAAAAGAGGGGGAAATAATCTGACAGAAGGTGGAATAAAATTAAGATGTTATTTGAGACTAGAATTTAGGTTTCTGGATGAAATAGGCATAAACATTTATAAATAAATACATAAATAAATGCTGATAAATGAATGACTATGGCCCTTTAACTACATTGGGACCATGTATACTATCCATATCTATATAAATGTGTTTGACTCCTGATTAAGTATGGAATTCAGTTAACAATGGCTGGTGAGAATTTATCTGTACTCTTAAAAATACAATCAAAAGGATTTTACAACTGTAAGAAAGTGGGATTGAGAAGTGATCCATGAACAGCAAAAATACAGTATATCAGAAAGAAGATTTTCTCTCTATCCATACAGTCCCAACAACTAATGCTTCTTGATTAAGGAGAAGAAGAAGAAAAGAAGAAAGAGGAAGGAGGAGGAGGAGGAGGGAGAAGGGAAGGAGGAGGGAGAGGTGATGGAGGAGGGGGAGGAGGAAGAGGAAAACAGCAACAGCAGCCATAATAGTAGTTGTAGTAGAAACAGAATTAGTTATGGTGCTGTGGTGATAATAGTAGTTAATAGCAACAGTCATGATAGTAGACGTAGTGGCAGTAAGGGCACTTTTTTTTCTTAGAAATTTTATTTATTTTGAATTTTACAATTTTTCCCCCTATTCTTGCTTCCCTCCCCTCATCCCCCCACAGAAGGCAGTGTGGTAGTCTTTACATTGTTTCCATGGTATACAGTGATCTAAGTTTAATGTGATGAGAGAGAAATCATATCCTTAAGGAAGAAAAATAAAGTATAAGAGATAGCAAAATCACATAATATGATAATGTGTTTTTTTCTAAATTGAAGGTAATAGTCTTTGATCTTTGTTCAAACTCCACAATTCTTTCTGTGGATACAGAAGGTATTTTCTATCCCTGATAGCACAAAATTATCCCTGAGCACTTTTTTAGTTTTTTTTTTTTTGCAAGGCAATGGGGTTAAGTGGCTTGCCCAAGGCCACACAGCTAGGTAATTATTAAGTGTCTGAGACTGGATGTGACCCAGGTACTCCTGATTCCAGGGTCGTTGCTCTAGTCACTGTGCCACCTAGCTGCCCCTTCCTGAGCACTTTTTAAAAAAAAAAAATTCTGGATCCCCATGTTGAGCATAGTGCTTTGAACAAAGCAGATATATAATAGATATTTTTAATTGATTGCTCTTAATTACACATTTATAAAATTGGATAAAAGTGACTATTTCTGCTCCTCCTAAATCTATCTAGATGCTTATATGTTTTCCCCGGTAAATGTATTTCTTTTCTCCTTTTTGTTTCCTAATGATAGTATTGGAAATTGTTTTAAAATTGATGGGCACATGTAGAAATGCTTAAACTTCTTGTTTTTCCTCATAATATAACCTAAGAAATCTCATAAAATCTTCCTTGATTGAAGGCTTTTTAATATTCCCCACTATCTAGGAGTACTTTGTAATCTTTTAGAACTTAATATTCATACGTTGTTAACTTTAATAAATTGATAGTAAAGTAATGAAATAAATGTAGAGTAAATCTTCAATCTTAAGAATAAGCAGGTTTTGTGGTTTATCAGCCATTCAAATAATTTAAATATGATTTTCTGCTGTTCTACCAAACTGCTTATTTTTGTTTTTAGGTTTTTGTAAGGCAAATGGGGTTAAGTGGCTTGCCCAAGGCCATACAGCTAGGTAATTATTGTCTGAGACCAGATTTGAACCCAGGTACTCCTATCTCCAGGGCCGGTGCTTTATCCACTGCACCACCTAGCGTTCCACTAAACTGCTTATTCTTTAGCAAAGAGTTAAAGTCAATTTTCTCTGCCATTTACAAGAACCAAAGTTTGTCATCTCCAAATTTTCTTTTGCACAAAATGGAGAATATATCCAAGTAAGAATTATTTTTTTTATATTTCTAGGTAGTGCTCCTCATTTTCTATTATTTTTAAAAATCATTGGCATTATTTTCAAATTTATTTAACATTTTTCATGAAAATTACACTTAAATTGTAAAATATAGACCCATTTTGCTATTAGTCATTCCTCCATGCACATACCACTTGGGTCTTCCATCAGTCATTAAGTCCATTTTAAATTATGGCTTAGAAAGTAATCAGGGAAAGAGAGAAATGGCTGCTACTACTCACAGATTGTTGTTCATATTTTGTTTTCAAAGAGGAACAATGACATTAAAAGGTTGATGTCTTGACTTAGAAGTGAATTGGATTTCAGCTAGCTTTTTCTTCTAGACTCAAGGGAGTCCAGTGGCAAGGCATAGGTCAAGATGATTGGTGATGGCTCTGGATACAGTGGGAATCCTTGGACATTTTAAGCTAAGGACTTTCCCAGGTCTCCCCTACCTTCAATACATCTTCTAAAGTGATTTTCCTAAAATGCAATTCTGGTTATGTAACTTCCAATTCTACTTAGTAAACTCCAGTGGTTTCCTATTGCCTTCAGGAAAAATTTCAAAATGAAATACTTAGCATTCAACACCCTTTATACCCTTTTCCTCCCTCCTACCCTTCCAAGGTTCTATTTTTTTTGCCTGATGCATCCTCTTTGAACCAGTGTCCCTAGTCTCCTGCTATTCCATGAATATTCTGTGAATAAAATGCTCATTTTCTTGACTCCAGATATTTTCTCTGACTGTCCCTTCTCAGCTCTGACTACTGACACCCCTAATTTCCCTTAAGTCTTAAATAAAATACCACTTTTTACAGGACACCTTCCCTTAACCCCTCTTAATTCTGGTGCTTCTTTTTTTAATTATTTGCAATTTTTCTTAAATACTGCTTTCTTTGTATATATATTTGTTGGCATGTTGCCTCACTTATTACATTATACACTCTTTAAGGGCAGAGACTATCTCTTGCCTTATTTTTTTTAGCACATAGCAGGTCCTCAATAAACATTTATTGATTGATTTATTGATATTATATATATATAGTATATGTGTTTTATATACAACTTACACATTCATAATATATAATTATGTCTGTACACTATATGAACTAAATATTATGTATCACAGACTCTATCCTAAAATACAGTTGTTCCTGAGAAATGTGTCAGTGATTATACTATTTCCTTTCTTTCCTTTCTCCTTTTATTCCTCATGATATTACAGAAAGTGATCAATCCAACTTGGAAGAGTCATAATTCTCAAGTAAGTAAAAAACTTAGTCATGTTCTAGCAGCTTTGTTGGCATGTTTATGAATTACAGTCTCATAGGGATATTCTGCACTTCCCAAGAGCTCGGTTTCAGCCAGGATATAGATGTTAAGGTTAAGAATGAAAATATCATCATGCATGAACTGCATTTACAATTCTGCTATCGTGCTCTTACATTCATGAAAATTATTCAGCTTTACCACTCCATAATTATGAAGAAACTACAAAAGATTGATGTGAGAATACCTTAGGGAAAATAAAAAAGCAGTAGTTTTATTCAGTCAGTCAAAAAATTTTTTAAATCTTTCTCTGGGCTGGGCATTCTGATAAGCATTGGAGAGATCATCACTGTCCTTGACCTCAAGGAGTTTACATTCTAATGGGGAAGAAAATACCTTTATGACTATAAGAAGATCGATATATCCATATATGTGTGTGTGTGTGTGTATGTGTGTGTGTGTGTGTATGTCAAAATCTGCTTCTTCTCAAAAGTAAAAATGATTATGATTTTTTAAGAGAGCATTTAGCCATCATATAAACTGAGTCAGAAATTGTCACCTTAGTAAGAAATCAAAGCTCCTGGGTATCTCCCTCTATGTTAACTACAGACTCTGAAGGACAATGTTCAGGATGTTGAGAGACTTGTCCTGTCAGGACAGAGACAACAAGACATCCCATAGTATTATACAAAGATGATAGTTGCTGTGGAGCAGTTTTGGGTAGAGATATTGGACAGCCAGATGGCACAGTGGATAGAACACTGACCTTGGATTCAGGAAGATGGGAGTTTGAATATGATCTCAGATACTTGCCACTTAGTCGCTGCATGATCTTGGATGAATCACTTAACCCTGATTGCCCCACATCTAGGGGGGCATCCTCATTCATTTCTGGTCACTGAACCCAGATGACTCTAGAGGAGAAAGTGAGATGGTTGACCTAGCATAGCCCCCCCCACTCAAATCCAATTCACAAGTTCGTTATAGCATCACCTCCCTGATGAGATGGTCTTCAAAACTGAAGGACAAACATTACTGTGCAACCTTCATTCTTAGCTCTCAAGAGAGATTGATAATTTTCCCTATTATCTGTTTTTGCATAATAGATCTACTCTTTGCCTGTTAGTGATCATTAACTTGAGGTTTAGATGCCAAATCCCAGAGAATAAAATTTCATGTCCCACTTTACTTTCAGTCAATTTTATTTTAGGCCTATATTTTTAAGGTTTTTACAGTTTTAGAGTTCATAGTATATGTGTATGTAAATAAATAAATATATACATGCATATAAACATATGTGTGTGTATATATATATATATATATATATATATTTGTTTATGTGTATGTGTATGAAGAGAGACAGAGACAAAAATACAGAGAACCATATGGCGTGAATTAAGGAATGCTACTGATTAAGAGACACTCAAAATGAGCAGAGATAAAATTTGTAAACTTACATTGGAGGAGATACACATCAAAGAAAATGCACATTCTTTGGAATATTTTACTATCAAAGTCACTCTTAACTTCATCATATGTTTTCTGATATTTTAAATATCACAATATATATATATATATATATATATATTCCATTTAAAAATAATCAACAGAATGATTAACTATGATATAGTCATGGATGCTTTAAAGAAATTTTTTACATCTCAGAAAAAGAGAAGTCTATTATAGGTAAATACAAAGTAATGGCTATTTTCAGTTTTTTTAATTAAATTTTAGTTTTGGGGCGGGTAAGGCAATGGGGTCAAGTGACTTGCCCAAGGTCATTCAGCTAAGTATGAATTAGGTCTCTAAGAATGGATTTGAACTCCAGTTCCTTCTGTCTCCAGAATTAGTGCTCTGTCTAATGCACTACCTAGCTGCACCCTAAGTAATGACTATTTTGCAAGAAATCTATAAGTCAAGTAACTTTCTATGACCTCATTATGAACATTTCATTTTCTATCTTAGAGATTGATTCCTCAATAAAAATTATTTTTCAAATTCATTCAAGTGAAGGGAATACTTTAAAAAAATTTTGATAAACCTATTAATTATATACATCATTAAACTGTTGTTTATTCTCTTCATATATATGCAGCCGTAACCTAGACATGCAATTTCTTTGGGATTGTATCCTCATCATTAAAATGAGGACATTAGATTAAATGATCTATTTCCTCTTGCAGATCTAAAACTTATGTGTTTGACATATACTCCAAATAGCAATAACTTCATGATGTTTTAAAAATAAATAATAAAATTAAAAAAAATGAAAGTGAAAATTCCATATGATCCTGTAAGTTTTGGGGAAGTGGCATCACATTCCATATTTATCTTATTTTGTTTCATTTGTAGAGGAAAGAATTCCTGAATCTTTAACAACTTTATGTTGCTCCAGAGAAACTCAATAGTTATGTTTGTAAGTGATGTTGAGGCTCAGAACAAATCTTTGCCTTCTTAGAATAATGTTTTAAAATCTAAATATCTGTTTTACTATCCATATATATCTTTGCACATATAGGTTTATGTATACACACACACATGGAATCAATCTATATCATAGATGTAAGATATTTACCTCTATAATGTTTTATATAAAGCTAAATTTTTCTTTTAGGTTTTTGCAAGGCAAATGGGGTTAAGTGGCTTGCCCAAGGGCACACAGCTAAGTGTCTGTGGCTGGATTTGAACTCAGGTACTCCTGACTTCAGGGCTAATGCTCTATCCACTGTACCACCTAGCCACCCCTAAAGCTTAATTTTTTAAAAAATAATTTGTAATAAATTTAATTTTTTTTTAAAAGATTGAAATAGACATCAAGATTTAAAAAAAAAAAAAAAACAGTTCAAAGACCCAGGGTAAGAATCCTAGATTACAACCAAATCTCCTTCCTCAATACATACTGGTAATCCCTTCTTAGAATGAAAACAGACCCTTGAGGGTATGGACTATCTTTTCTTTTTCCCTAAATCAATCAGTTCATAAACATAAATGTCCTGAGTTTGGGGATCCAAATCAAAGCCAAACAGTTCCTCAGAGTATTCTCAGTTTCTAGCAGGGTCTTGCAAAAATAGTTGTTAAAAATGTTTGTTGATCAACAATGATACATGGGGAATTTTCAGAGCTTCCTGGATAGGCTCTCATAGATCCAATGTTAGTTAGAAAGTTTCCTGAAAGTTACTAGGACTTTTATACCATGACAATATCTGAAGCAAGAATCATAAGATTAAAACGAACATGATGGAACCAGAATGTTTTGCAAATATGGTACATTTGATTGTTGTACTCTTTTTCTGATTAACATTGAATTCAATAATATTCAGTAATTTTGAATTCATAATTTTAAGAATCCCAATCAGAAAAATAGAGAATTAAATATATATGATGAAATGAATATAAGCCTGAAGCTATCTTGGGGAAGAATTGAAGGACATATTTATCATGTAATTTGCAATATCACTAGGTAGAAGTTTCAGAACACTACACATTCAAAAAGAAAAAAAAACTGCATATATTTTGTTTTTGTGAAATTTTCAAAGCAAATTTAAGCTTTAAGGTGAGTATTCTTTCAACTCTGTCTTCTTTGTATTACTTTAATTTCTTCCTTTGATATTTGTTATTGGTTTTTCTTTCCTTTTCTTTTGGTCCCATCTTCTCTTGATCAGTTTTGGAATTTATGAACTGAGCCTGAATCATTTATTTAAGTTCTTCTGTTCTATATATATATATATATATATATATATATATATATATATATATATATATATAGTATTGGATGAATCAAAAGAGGGATGGAGACTGCTCTGCAGCATATCTCTAGGGGGCATTTGAGAGCCTCCCCAGGTTCGCAGGTTTGATGAATGGAAGAGTGGAGAAAAGGCTAATTCAGCTGACTCATAGCAGGTATGCTTTCTTCCCAAGATAAAAATTGTTTGCATTTGCTCTCAAGGTAATTTGATATTCTTCTCAGAACTTTTCATTTGTGATTTATTCTTTCACAATTTGTTCTGTTTGACTTGTTTCTGTAATGATGATACAAATGCTACTTTGCAGATGGTGGATGGGGGATATACATATGGCTAAAGATATATGTCTGTATTTGATTTCTTTGTGTCTTTTGTGAAATTCTCCATATGTGTAGCCTAAATTCTTGAGCAGCCTTTTAAAATGTATGTAAAACAAGAGAGTTTGTATGAGCTGATCCAACTATTTTGGAGAACAATATGGAACTATGCCCAAAGAACAATAAATCTGTTCATATCCTTTGACCCAGCAATTCCAATTCTAGGTCTATATTCAGAAGAAATGACAAAAAATAGCAGCTCTATTTTGAAGTGACAAAGAATTGAAATTTAAAAGAATTTCCATCAATTGGGGAATAGTTAAACAAAGTATGGCATGTGAATACTATGGAATATTATTGTATAAGAAACCATAAATGGTCAGACTCTAGAGAAGCATGCAATGAATCATAGTATCTGATGCTGACTGAAGGGAGCAGAACCAAGAAAAAATATTTAGGTTGACAGCAACATAGTGAGATGATCAACCCTGATGGATGCAGCTGTTCTCAAAAGTTCAGAGAACTAGGACAACCATATTAGGTCAATTCTGGACAATGCTTTCCCCATTCAGAGGAAGAAAAACAAAACAAAATAAAACAAAAATCTTAAAGAATCTGATGAACACTTCATTCACTTTTTAAAAATCTCTCTTATGGATTTCTTTCCCTTAATCCTAATTCCCGCTACCAAAAATGCCCAACCTGTAAACATGTTTAACACAAAGGTGTATGTACAATAGTAACCTAAGCATTTGCCTCTGTGGGGAGGGGGAGGGTGCAAGTAAATTTTGTAATTTGAAATTATACATAGGCATATGAATGAATTTTGAAAAAAATGATAATTGTAGTTGAAAAAATTAAATATCAATAAAAATAAAATAAAATAAGAGTGTTTATTTTATTTTGATGTTTGTTATAATCCTAGAGTTTTCACTAATATTCATGATGTTGATTTTTTACCATCAATATTTTAGCATTCTATGCTATTCTGAAACTCACCCTTTAAAAGTAGCAATTCACAATGAAATTTTAAACATATTCAACTCTCTCTCTCTCTCTCTCTCTCTCTCTCTCTCTCTCTCTCTCTCTCTCTCTCCCCTCTCTCTGCCTTTAGGGTAGAAGAGGGGACAACCGTGAAACTATTAGAGAGTGGTGCATATTTGTTTTTGTCTCTAAGTCACTAACATACAACAAAATATTTTCAACATAGTAGGTAAATGTTTGTTGAACTCAGTTGAATTGAATTGCACCTGGGAATTTCTGCAATGATTAACCAGTCTTCTAAATAATTTTATAGTTTCAAATCCTATAATTTCATGTGAATTTTAACATTTTAATAATTCTTTAAGTATAGTCCACTCTTATTATCTTTCTCATATTAATATTACAAGGATAGTGTGTATTCATAAACTTAATTCATTCCTATAGCAAAGACCATTAATGATGGGAGAAATCTGGAAGCCTTCTCTACTAAAATGAAGTCATTGTCCTTCAGAGGACTTACATCTCTCCTCTGTGTCCTGTTCTTCCCATCAACAGAAAACCTTAAGAATATTAGCTAATCAATACTCACAACTCACCTCTGAGATAAGGTCTTTATTGTCCCAGTTGAGAAAGCTGAAGAACAGTTAAGTAACTTGTAAAAGGTCAAAGCCAATTGGACTCTGAGATAGAGTTAGCGTACAGAATGGCTAATAGTCTTCCCATTTATGCTTATGCTTGGCAGAGTAGCAATGAATCTTTGCTGCTGCAGGGGTTCCTGATAGATTTGTCTCAATTCTACCTGTCTCAATTATCAGTGACTTTTAATTGATAGGATGTTTTTTAGGAAAAAACAATTTGATTTCCATACCAATAAAAATCATGTTTCAAAGGGGATAGTGAGTCATTTATCATATAAAGAGATGATAGTTTTGTCCTCATTTTGATGGATTTCAAAGTTAGTAAAAGTCTAGGTCATTATCCAAGATACATTCTTTCTCAATAAACCTAACATATTTAAGACTATTGTTCTATTTTAGGTCCCATTTTGCTATGGCTCAAACATTTTCTTAGTTATATGCACTTTTACTCAAGGGTTTAGAGTGAAGAGAACACAACACACAGCAATGTCAAGAAAAGAAAATCTCTTTTTAACCCATTATATTTTTGAGCTTCTAGATTCGGATTCCTTTCTCTCCAGAATGCAGATGATAATAACTGCATTGACTCGCACAGAATAGCAGCTATTCTAAGATCCAAATTAGCTACTTTTGGTGAAACCACTTTGTAAGAAAAAAGAACAAGTTGAAAATAGGCTGATTTCCCAAGAACGAGAGAGAAGTTAGCTTGGCTACCACATCAACAGACTGAATACAAGTCAGTGATAAAGCAGGACAGGTGACCAAGCCTGGAAGTTGAAGCAGTAGCTCTCTAATCTGTTCTTTACTAAGAATGTGTGTGACGGTGAGCCAAAAAACAGAAACAAAAACACAAAATCAACAATAGGAAAAACCTTTTCTAGGTCTCAGATTCATCATCTGTAAAACAAGATAGTTGAATTCGATGGCCTGAGTGATCCCTTCCAATTCTGAATAATGAATGCTCAAATTCCCCCTGACCAGTTCCAAGTCTCTCCTACCTAAATGATCCCCAATAGAATTACTCTTAGCCAGTGAGTGGTGGCATGGGAGGCAGAAAAAGAGAACTGGGAATGCAGAAATTTTGGGTGAGCATATTCTAGCCCCAAACTCCAACATTATTTGTTCATAAGAACTCTACAAATGTACCTTCTCATAATCCTAGAATTTTAAGAAGGAATCTTCAAAAACATGCATCTCAGACTCATAAAATTTTAAAATATAATGGAATCACAATGACCATGTATTCTTACCGCCAAAAGGAATTTTTAACATTATTATTGCAAAGTGGCCTTCAGACACAGCTTAAAAATCTCAAATGAGGGGAAGCTTTCTGAGACTGCCCATTCCACTAATGAATAAGTCTAATTATTAGGAATTTTTCCTTACATCAAATATGAATTCTCATTTCTGCAGTTTCCAAGTATGGCTCCATGATCTGCACTCTGGGACCAAAGAAATCAGATTAATTTCATTTTCTGCATAATATCCATTCAAGTGCTTGAACAAAGCTATTGCTTCCACCAACTAAATATGGTCAGAAACAAAAATAGACAACATATGAATGAAGAAAGTGGAAGGGAAGGAGGAAAAGTAAGAGGACAATCAAATGATAAGCATTAACTGATAGCATGATAACCTTAATATAATTGGCTTAACATATCTATATGTGTGTATATTCACACATATATATATATATATATGAACATATATGCAAACATAAATGCATGGACACAAATGATAAGTCAACTCTTCCAACTCCCACAAATACACTGGCAGGATTTCCAAACTGTCTTACTGCTATTCCTCACAATATTCTATGAATAATTCTGATAACTTATGGCTTACAATAGCATAGTTCATGCATTCCATCCCATATATTCAACCAATATTAATCAACCACAATTTGATTTTATGAAAGGATATTACCAATAAGACATAAGAAGGCCAGAAAGTGAAAATAAGGTATCTCAAATCAGGGGACAATTTTCCTTTCATATATTTGAAAGTGAGTCTGCTCCAACTGGGGAATACATGGAGTGATGAATATGTCTTGACACCTAATCATTGGAGTCTTTTTTTGTCTGTTTGCTATTGTCCTCTCAAGTTTGCTTTAGGATATTGCAAAAGAGTTAGATAAGTCAGCCCCTTGTTTATTTGGACTGGCTATTTTCCTGACATTGTTGTCTTGGTTGGCAAGACAGTCTTCTGTTGGTTTTGGTCAATCATGTTGCTCAGTTGCTTTGGGGGTTTCAACCAGACTTGACTGTTGCTGCTGCTGCTTCTGGCTCTGACTGTTGGAGAGATTTTTTAATAATGATTTTGTCTTCCATTATCACTAATTGATTCAGAACTCCATTTAAAATAATAATTTCCTTAAAATTGGTAAAGAATAAATAAAAAAGAGAAAAAGAAAATGGGGTGCAATGCATTCATGGAGTCATAGTAATTAGTTGGAATATTGAACAATCATGTACATCTCTTTCATCCCTATAGCTCATAGTATTTCTTGCCTGATCACTATCAAGAGAGAAAGGAAAAAAAAACAAAAAAGGACCGAGGAAGATAAATTTGAATCCTTTTGTATGAACAATCACCTCTGGCTCAGAACTTCTTGAGTCATAAGTCTTTCTAGTCCAAAGATCATTAAATATTCTTTTATAACTATTTATTACAAACCCTTGAGTCATCATGAACAAAACCAATTTTTGAAGTTTCACATTGGCAGAAGACAGAAAATGCCTTTATATGCTTCAGGGATTGAGTTCACTTTATAAAATCCAGATGCTTTATTGAAAGATCCCTGGAACCAATTTAATCTAACCTATCATTTTGTGAATGAAAACTCTAAGACCAAGAGTCCCAACTTATCCAGTGTAACATCTAGAGCAAACAGAAATCAAGGAATCAAGGCTGGATCCATTGTCTTTAAATATAAAGTTGTTTCCAATTCACCATATTAAGCTGGAGGGAATAGTAGAGATCTCTTAGTCTACTAACCCATATCCTTTTTTTTAATTTTTTGCATTTGGAAAACGGCAGGTTCAAATAGAGGAAATCTTGTGTTTTTTGCCCTTCATTCTTGAAGAAGACCATGACATCAGGGAAATGTGAAACCATGACAAGCACATCAATTGGATTTGAGTGAGGGGTAGGGGCTGTACTAAATCACCAGACCCATCTTCTCCTCCAGAGCCATCTGGATCCAGTGGCCAGATATGGATCAGGACAACTGGAGATGGCCCTGGATACAAGGCAGTAAGGGTGAAGTGACTTGCCCAAGATCACATAGCTAGAAAATATCAATTGTCTGGGCCTGGATTTGTACCCAGGTCCTCTGGACTCCAAGGCCAGTGCTCTCTGCACCAGTGCTCTAGCTGCCCCAGTAGGGGAAATGACTTGTCAATTAGATATCAGAAGAGGCTGTAAAACAACACCCTCTGTTTCTAAGGTAAGTACTTGAACCCTGCTACTAGCTTGACTCTGGTGGTCTTGAGGACATCATGATAGTTTCCTTTCAATGGAGGCTATAACCTTATAAAACCTCCTCATGGAAACATACTGACAAAACTATTTCTTAAAAGATTAGTACAACAATGCACCCCCAAAATGATATTTTGTCAACCACCAGCTTCTTATTCTCCCTGGTATACAGACTTCCAAAATGATATTTTTGTTTGGCACCATCTTGCTTTTCTAACTCAAAAATACCCTTTACTTCCTTATCCTTGAAATACAAGATATCAGTTCTAGGGAGATGAAAAAAAAATCAGAACATAAGCGTGTGATTCTCTGGAGAAGACTTTGGAGCATGCCTTTCCTGATGAATGAATGTGCTCTTTCATCCAGTGCTACCATTATGTGAGTTATACTCTGTTAGGGTCCTCCTTTCTCTCTACCCTTTCCCCTTTGCAATAAAGTTTTCTAATAAATTGATTCCCACATTTTATCTTATTCTTAGCATCTGAACTCATTAAGCCCCTCAGTTCCCCTCTAGGTCTAAATCTGTGAAACAACATATATATATATATATATATATATATATATATATATATATATATATATGGTACAAATATGAACAGTTTGGTAAAAGGATTAATCAAACTAAGGCAGGAATTTAAGATAAAGTCATTCAAAATTAAAAAGGGGTCTTTTCATTATTTTCAATCAGCACTTGATTGAACTATTCTGCTTTCCAATATGTTCAATCTCTCCACATTCATCTAACCTCAGCTCATTTGTTTTCTTCTTAAACATATCAGTTAGTCTCCTCATTACTCAGATTTCACGTTAATCTACATCTCCTACTTGCAGTCTTCTTGCCTATTTCTATTTTGGGTTTATCTAATCATAACTAAGGCCTTACGTACTTTCCCCGACTGCCAACTCCTTTACTGTGACTGTGATTTATGGATCAAGTCACATCAGCGAATATCAAAAACAACTTCAAGGCCATTTCTGCTATTATTTTGCCCTAGGTTCCTGTGACTATTGCTAGTGTCCAAGTTTCTGACATTTTCAACGTTCATTCGAGAGTCAAATACTTGGCACTACGGCTGTCAGTTGGCCTTTATGGCATCCTAGGTTACTCTCCATACTGATTTCGATTTGTTCTGTATCCTTTTAGGCCTGATTTTTCATCCTCACTCTCCTGAGTTAATGTTTAACAGGCTCCTACATTTTCTTGGCTCTTTTATTGGTGTATTTTCTTTTGTAATACCCACTTCTTTTTCAAATATTGTCTCTATTATTTTCTCCTTCGGTGTTAATTAAAGTGCTAATGACTTGACCTAGCTTATTAATACACCTTGTCTTAGTAATTTCCCCTTTATTGATTTACTACCAAATACCAGGTTTTATTAACCTCAACGAGGTCATTCACACCATTCACTGTACTTTTCTCTGCCTCATCACTCATATGCCATCTGTTCCCAATATATATAACAAAGAGCATATTTCTAATTTGCTTCAATGAGACCCATTTTATTCACTTCACTCACTATGTATGTCAGTCTACAATAATTTGCTTGAGTGAAGTCATCCATATTTTCTTTGCTAGCAATTTACTAGCTAGGGGTTTTTAAATGCTCAACTTCACTAAGATCAGTTACACACTTTTCATTTTTTCTATAACCCTGAAAACCATGGGCCTTTTAAGTAATTCCATTTCCTGTCATTTCTTTGAAGCTTTGATGAATCTTTGATATCAGAGATGGGATATCCGGCAATGAAGAATGAAACCCATCTCAGCAGATCTGTGCATCTCTTTTCAATGTCTTGCAATAAGTCATCCAAAAATAAATCACCAACAGGCATTCATTGCCTACAATATGATAGGTGTGCCAAGCTTTAGGTGCAAACAAAAGCAAAAAGGAAAGAAAAAAAAAAAACAAGGCTTTCCTCTCAAGAAGCTTGCAGTCTATTCCTCCACACAGATCACATGAATAAACTGTGGAACTTCTTTCACATGTTATCATGTGTATATATCAACAAGTTCCAATCAGTTATCGTTTGCTCTCTTTATATAGCCTAATCATTTTTTGTGTCAGTCAGACCTCTTTTTTTGATACCACTCTTTATGCTTTTCCCTCCCAATAATTCTTACTTGTTAATATGTTGTGTCTCCCATTTCCATCATATTGTCCCACTGAAATACCTCTTCTGTCAATCCAGATATACTCGAGGAAAAAAGTCTTTAACAAAGAATATTCAACCTAAAAGGGATGATCCCTGAAATAAAGCAAAGATTAATCTTTTGCAAAAAATCTTGCAGTTTAGCAGGCTAACGGAGGGAGCGGGATGAAATCACATTTGACAGAGACAAAAATAATCTCATCAGTATTTCAGAGTTGTTTTCTTTTCATTAAAACACAAAATAATATAATACAAATTTAAACATGATATTTTTAATTTGCATTTTTCTCCAAATTTATTTTAAATAACAAAATCACAGACTATTTCTTCAGGCAAGATAGAAAGGGCCCTATTCTAATCAAAAGCTTGCTGGTAACTTTGCTTCCTCAATAAGCATCTCTGTCCATGAAATCAAGAAAGACAGAGACAAACAGAAAAGCGACTTCCTAAAGGTGCTCAGATTTTAAGAGTTTTGTTTGGAATTAGAAGAATGTTTGTTGATACTTAAAGCAGGACAAATATTTCATTTATGAAAAGAGATATTTCATTTATGAGAAAGAAAAATACAAAATTGATTTAAAAAAAATAAGAACTTTGGGTGATAAAGTATCCAGCTTTTTTTAGTTTAAAAATATGTTTTAAGAAGATAGGAAGCACCTTATCTCCTTGTCCTTCAGACTCCTATATCTCAATTATGTCATGGAAATCCAGGTTTATTGGCAAGTTTCAGTCTGAAATTTGCCAGTTTATTCAAGCACATGATTACCATCCAGTGTTATTCAGCTTTACTCACATCCAAAGACATCCCTTCTAATAATACTCATTCCAATTCAGAATGGACACAAAAATCACAAATATCCAACCCTCCCAGAGAATGCCAATGTGACAATTCACAAATATACCAGCATTCTGTCAGTTATTCAACTAAGAAATATTTATTTTAACACTTATTTTGTTTTCAATTTAAGGATTAAAAAGCATTTTTCTAACAGTAGAATAAAAAAAAGATGATTTTTCCATGAAAATACAAATTGACCATGCACAACTTGCTATTTCTTTTAAATATACAACAAAATTATCACCCCCATTTCTTCTTTTCCTTTTTCCTACCTTCATTTCTCCCTAGAGATGGCTTCCATTGGACACAAATATATATTTACACATATATAGATATAGAGATAAATATACAAATGATTATGGATATACATATTTATATATACATATTTATGTATATACATAGTCATTTTATAATTCTTTTTTATCAGTTGTAAGAATTATTTATTAAGCACTTTATATGTGACTAGAACTGATAAATATTGGAGTCATAAAGGAAGTAAAACTAACCCAAATTCAAAAGACAGTGTTCTCAAAGAGTAATACTTGCTAATGGGAAGAAGTAGAGATGTAACTGGATGCATACAAGATTTATATAGAGTAGAAGAAACATGAACTCAGAGGGAAAGGAAAAAATAACAAATTTGAGGTGTTAGATAATGAAAGATCTGAGACAAAATAAGTCAAGAAAACTAAAATGTGAGAGTAAACAGGGATTGCATTAGATAGTTCAAAGCCATGGAGTTTTTTTTTTGTTTTTTTTTTAGGTTTTTGCAAGGCAAATAGGGTTGAGTGGCTTGCCCAAGGCCACACAGCTAGGTAATTATTAAGTGTCTGAGACCAGATTTGAACCCAGGTACTCCTAACTCCAAGGCTGGTGCTTTATCCACTACGCCACCTAGCCGCCCCAAAGCCATGGAGTTGTGAGATGGATACTAACCATAGAGAAGAAATGAAGTAGAACTGCCATAAAATTTCAAAATGTGGGATGGGGAGTAGAGAGTTAGAAAATTAGGAAGAGAGTTCTTGGAGGTCAACTAGGTATAATGAAAAGACTGCTCAAATTGGAATTTTTGAGTTTAAAACCAGTAATGCCAATTACTTCTTCATGACCTTGGACAAGTTAATTGAGCTCTCTTGAACTCCCTTTCCTTGTCTGTGAAATGAGGAAACGGGACTTGCGCCTGGTCAAGAATTTGTGGTCTAGGATGTGACAAGGATTTATAACCTGGAAAGTAAACAATCAGTGTTCTGGTATAAGGAAAAGATTGAAGGTAAAAGATGGCACTAGGAGAGACCTGGCTTGATGAAGATAATCATATATGTAGAACTCATATTTTGTGATGATTGTAAAAATCACAGAAGTTAAGCTCTTTGAAATCCTAAATATGTTTTTTTTTCATTTAACCTTATTAAAATGTTCTCAAAGTGTTGTATTAACCTTTCATTGGGGATGAATGTACTTTTTATCTCTGTTATTGTCCTTCAGCACAATGGAGAGCTCCTGATTCTAAATGGCAAGTCACTTTTCATGACCATGACCATGATAAGGCATAAAATAGGAGAGATATAAAGTGAGATGACCCTTGTGATTTTTTATGGTGTTGATCCCTATACTCTTGCTTTCTTTACATAGGCTCTAGGATCTTTAAAAAACATCCAAGAAGCCAACAAACCAATTTGAGCAAACCCATAAACCTAAAGTCACTCAAGTGAAGCCACGAGGGCGAGATAAGGTATTATTCCATCTAACTACATAAAGTCCAGATAATGGGCTAGACCCAGAAAACAGGCATCCCTTCACCTTTTATCTTGTGTAGGAAGTGGAAAATGGAGCATTAATATTTATATCCCCTGTTCAAATACCACATTTACATTATAAATAAGCTATCTCAAAGTGAACCCATGGTTACTCATTCTATTTTTCTATTCTATTTTTGCTTCTTTAATTTTTTTAATCTTTAGTACAATAGTGATGCATAATTAGATGCCCCTTAATATATATTTTATTGCAACCAATGAACTAGTGTATTCTTTCAGATATACCTTCTGCTCTCTAAAGAGGGTAGTGATGATTTAGTTTTAGAAATTAAAATGCTACTGAAAATGTCCATTCTTAGTAAAAAATAAAAGAAGTCAATACAAAATTATTAGCTACACAACAATATAGTAGCTGCTTTCAGTGAAGTGTGGACAGGAGCGTGGGCAGTCTCACTGCCAAGGTTGGAACAAAGCAGAAAGATTCTAGATGACAGCTTCTAAGAAACAAAGCCAAGGGAGTCTTCAAAAGGAAATCTGACACAGGACATTATAAATCTTGTGCTAAAAAGTCTCCAGAGCCCAAGAACTTACAGAATACTGCAACAGGCTCAATTTAATAACAGAAAGAACCATTTTCCCTTTCAGCATTCAAAATCAAATCCTACTAAGAAAACAACTTATTAGTAAACAACCAACACTCCCCACTGAGAAAACAATTTATTTCCCACAGAGAAAACAACTTCTGAACAGAAAGCACAGGAGAGGTGCAATCTGGGTTCTCAAGAGCGTATGTTGATCGATAACTCAATATCCAAAGGCAAATGATACAGGTTCAATTGTGAGAATTTATTTATGGTATGGTAATGATTAAGTGTTCTTTGCTATTATGATTGCTATCTGAAAATAACAACCACAAAGTCTTATCAGTTTTATAAAATTGCATTTTAAATATCCTCTTATATACTACATTTTTTTCAAAGGGTGGGGGTGAAGAAATAGCCACCCTACCTGGAAATCTACCATTCACCACAGGAGTGATTTCCATTAAGGAGAAATTCAATCATTATACTTCAGCATTCCCTGTACAATTAGCATTCACACAATATGTCTAGGTTTTTGGGGTTTTTTTGTTTTTTGTTTTTTAGATTTTTGAAGGCAATGAGGTTAAGTGGCTTGCCCAAGGTCACACAGCTAGATAATTATTAAGTGTCTGAGGCCAGATTTGAACCAAGTACTCCTGACTCCAAGGCCGGTGCTCTATCTACTGCACCACCTAGCCACCCACAATGTGTCTAGTTTTGTTCACATCCAAGGATAGAGTAGAAATTAAGAAGTTGCAAGTATGAGCATAGCAGAAGCAGAGAGAGAAGAACATGTCTAGTCATTGGTATCACGCTTTCATGTGAAAATTGACCTTAAGTTCTGCTTCACTCCTTTGTTAAAGTCTGTTTCTTCTCGGGTAGAGGTGTCCTGTTCCTTTTGCCCTTCTTTGACTTAGTAGATGACCTTATGGCTGATACCATAGGTGGCATCTGTTGGAAGTGTATTCTTATTAAAGTAAATAAGTTATTATTGTCATGAGAAGCAGTCTGGCATAATGGACCAAGGGAAGATCTTGGAGTTAGGAAGACATAAAGTTAAATCCTACTCCAACTTCCTGAGTGTAGAGATTGAGCAAGTTGCAGCCTCCCTGTTCCCTACGTTCTTTGATTTGGATTCTTTATGCAATTCAATAGAGTGAGTTTCCTCAAAGGAAATTTTCTATAAAAATTAAATCTCTCTCTCTCTCTCTCTCTCTCTCTCTCTCTCTCTCACACACACACACACACACACACACACAGTAACATATTTACCCCCTTTTTCTGTTTTCCACTTGACTCTCTGAATTTTCTCTGCTAGATCTCAAAACCCTTTTCTCATTTGAAGTATATTACGCTGAATCTCCTTCCTCTGATTTGTCTGCTACTTGCACAAACTATATACTTTGAGTGTATGTCCCAGATCAAGTATATTTTTACAATTCTTGAATTTTCATAACTTGAAATTTTGATTCTTCATACTTTCTCATCCATCCCTTTGCCCCTGGTCTTATCATTCTAGAAATTCATTTTGTCCCCATTACCCTTTTTCTGATCATTGTGCTTCTCCCAGAGCTTACATTTTAATGCAAGTGCCAGGGCAATTCAAAATTCATTCTTTTTTAGTTTCTGCTTCTTAATCCAAACTTTCTACCCCATGTATTAAGTGGGAACTTTCCCCCTCTCTTCATTTTCAGGTTCCTTTTATGTGTCATCTTTCCCTATTGGAATTTTAACTTCTTAAGGGCAGAGATTATCTTCTTCTCTGCTTGTATTTGTATTCCCAATGCCTAGCACAGTGTCTGGTTCAGAGAAAGAATTTAATAAATGTTTCTTGACAAACATATAGACAAGATCAAATAGCAATGTTATATGCAATGATTATTTTAAGAAAAATCTTGACTTTGAAGGGAGGACATATGATCCAGCAAAAAGCTACCTAGAAAGTTTGCCTTCTCAGGAATTATGTAGAAGTAATTTTTTTTTTTTAGTTTTTGCTAGGCAGTGGGGCTAAAGTGGCTTACCCAAGGCCACACAGCTAGATAATTATTAAGTGTCTGAGGCTGGATTAAATTTAGGGACTCCTGACTCCAGGGCTGGTGCTCCATCCACTGTGCCACCTAGCCACCCCAAATTGTTACAATTGAATACTAGAGAAACATCTGTTTCATAGTCATTAAGAATCCACCCTTCAAATAAGATGAGGAGACTAGACCATGTGAATTTTGCTTTCCTTTTCACCTGTGTGATTTTGGAATATCAAATGTTCATTTATAACTATCCTTTTCTTTTCAACATAAGCATCTTATTAAGATAAAGGATAAGCCAACCCTTGACATTCTGTTAGGTTCAGACTTTTTTCAAACTGGATTTATGATTTCATTAGTACAGTGAACTCTCAGTGTAGATGCCTCCTACATGAATTCAGTTTTGGTCCTGCTCTTCAGTTTTTAGCTTTGGAGTATCACCTGAGAACACTGAGCGGTTGTGAATATAAACGGTGAATATTACATTTATGGTATGATATAAATTCATGATTCACTCAACGGCCCGCACTGTCTGCTTCTGGCTTGCCAAGGTAGTCTACATTGGTGACTTATTCACTGGACTCCTTTTTCACCCAGTGTATTGGAACTTTCTACTGATTATTCAAGTTGCCTTAGACTGGAAAATTGCCTCACCCCATTGTGTTGTTGATTTTCGTTTATTCAGAATTCATTTTGAGGCATTATTTTAATATTGTTTAGAATGGAATTTGTTTTCTTTTTGTTTTTTTTAGATTTTTGCAAGGCAAATGGGGTTAAGTGGCTTGCCCAAGGCCACACAGCTAGGTAATTATTAAGTGTCTGAGACTGGATTTGAACCCAGGTACTCCTGACTCCAAGGCCGGTGCTTTATCCACTACGCCACCTAGCCACCCCTAGCATGGAATTTGAAAACTCAGTAAGTTCCTACTTTAACTCAACCATATTGACTCAAACTTCAAAATAACATATATGTACATCTTTACATATATATTATACATAAATATATATTTATACAGTTATAGTTATATAGATATTTAAGGCCAAAACAGTCTGCAGGCAAATTAGTTTGGTAAACACCTTGTTGCAGAATAGCATTGGTCCTAACTAATTTTTTTCTTGTAAAATACCTATTTCATTTTAAAGAATGTGTTATAGAAAGAACAAAGTTTTAGATTCAATACCAAAAGAATTCCTCTTTTGATAGACCTTTATAGTTCATCCCTCGTTTCCTTCTTCCTTCCTGCTGTTTACCACATAAGAGGCAGCCAGGTAACTCAGGAGATAAAACACTGGGCCTGGAGCCAGGAAGAACTGTGTTCAAGTCACACCTCAGATACTTACTCTCTCTGTGAGCCCAGGAAATTCCCTTAAGCTCTGTTTGTCTTAATTCATTAGAGAAGAAAATGGAAAACCACTCCAGGATCATTGTCAAGAAATTCTCAGGTATAGTGTGGGAGCGCTTACAAAGAGCTGGGCACAGTCCAACAACTTCACAAGTATTTTACCAAAGACCTTATGACCTTTGTCCTTCATGACAACAAAGATGATGCTATTCCCTTTTGATAGATGAGGAAACTGAGTGACCAAGAGATTGTCACTTATCAGGGGCTAAAAAAACCTAACATTTAATCTCTGAGGTGCTATCTGAACCCAGGTCTTTAGGATACCAAGTGGACTGCCCCTCTTTCACTGTGGACACTCCTTTTTCTTCTGGCTTGACCCTGAATGTCAAAATGTTGCAGCTAGTCTGCACCAGATCAGACAGAATTCCCCTTGACTATGTCTCACCTGCATACCTGTCATTAGGATGGGAATCTTATGCTTCCCATCTTATCAAATATGTCAGCAAATATCACAATTCACAAATACATGGATTTTTCCCCTTGATTTCATTTAGCAGGGAATTCCAAAAGAAAATTGGACAATACTTCAAATTTACTATAATTCTTGATTTCTGCAAGGCAAATGAATCAAGGAAAAAAGAAAATATCTCCCTTTCATTGTGAGCACAGTTGGCAGCTTATCTCAGCTGCTCAATAATTTCTACTAAGCAGTGAGATTATCAGGTGTAGAGTGTGGGGGGGGTGGAGAGGGGGATTTAGAATTGGCAGTTTCAACACTAAAAAAAGATTAATTAATTAAAAGGGGAATGAAGAGACCTCAGAATGTCCTGGGCTACACTTTGTTGTTCTGTTCTCTTCAGGTACAGTGATTGCTAATGAGTCAGGTGAGTAATAGCCACCATTTATTATTTTTATTTCCATTATCCAATGTCTTTTTTTAATGCTTTGATTGTAAGCACTGCACAGCTGTGTGAATAATTCAACATTTTCACCTTATAGGAGAAAAGCATCCATCTCTGCCAATACCCTGGCGGGGGACGATCATTATTTTGGCTGCTCCTGCTGCCCACACCATTGTGATTTGGGCTGCTTTCATGTTATCTAAAACTTTGACACAGAGTTGTTCTCATTATTGTAAGGCACTCTGCTTATGGCTTCATTTGAGCCTTTTCATGAGATCCACAAACACATGGCAACGGACTTGAACAACCTCCTATTCAACACCACCTCTCCTCTCCACCTCCAGGTCCAACCATGAAAACAGACAAACAACACCCTACTCAAAAGTACTTTTTTGGTTTTGTGTTGCTTACTGTAACTCTTAAGGAAAATAACAGGGTAAGAAAATATTAAGAAAAACGATTAAAATTGGCTAAAATTAAATGGGAGTTATTAAATTAACATAGAAGCTAGGAACCTACTGAGGTGCCATAGCCTGGAATCAGTAACAGAACCTGCTCTTCACTTAACCATTATATGTTCATCAAAAGGGGAAGCCTGAATTCTACATAAGGAATTTGATTAAGTTTGACTCTTTGTGACCCGTTTGGTAACGATCCTGGTATGGTTGCACATTTCTTTCTTCAGCTCATTTTACAGGCGAGGAAACTGAAGCAAACAAGATTAAATGACTTGTCTTGGATCTCACAATAAATATCTGAGGCCAGATTTGAACTAGGAAGATGAGTCTTCCTGACTCCATGCCTTCTATCCTCTGCATCCTCAAGGAGAACTAGGGAAGTTACTTAGGGAAGGTAGGCTTTCCCATTGTCATATTCTTTAGCTACTACTTGTATTTGTCATTCATCAATATATGGTTACCTCATGCCAACCAGATGAAGCCCACCCCTTCAAATGTAGAGGAGACTAAGCTGTGTTAAAAGCAAAAAAAAATGTTTTATTAGAAAGAAAATCAAACACTAGTGCTGAGGGACCACAGTACTTTGGCTTAAGGGTGACAGGTACATTTTATGCTTGAAAACTACAAAAGGAAAGTTTGGGAAGGGGTTAGAGTAAAAATTGGATAATCATTCCCTCACCTGGTAACAGGTGAGGCAAAGAACGGGACCTTTTGCAAGAATAGTGAGCCACAAAGCTTGTTTGGTCTGGTTTGGGGTGCACAGACATCAAGATCAGCCAGCAAACACCAGTGATGGAGTGTGGAAGTTAGCATGGCTTTGGCTCACTGGAGGTGCTGGATTGACTCCTTTTAACAAATTGCTTCATCCTGGAAATAAAAAGAATAAATGGTGGCTATTACTCACCTAACTCATTAGCAATGACTGTACCTGAGAAGAACAGAACAACAAAATGTAGCCCAGGACATTCTGAGGTCTCTTCATTCCCCTTTTCCTAGCAAATCGTCTCATAAATCTTGGGGGTAGACTCAAACTCAGAAGGTGGGATAAAAAGTTTACTAAGCAAGTATGGCGCTAGTAGTTTATCCCTACACGACAGGGATGCTAAGTATAGGAAAAAAGAAAACAATGTTCCTTACAACGCGATTGGAACCAAATCCAGTAGCATCACTAATTCTCCTAGTGTTTATTACTACTAGTATAGTCAGCTGGGAAACTCTTATGGAACATTTTTTGCTGTAATAAAAGAAGGTTTTCCAAGGTTCCTATTTAGTCATTTCACATTTATCAGTCTATGACCATTTATTAAGTGCCTACTATCTATCAGACACGATGCTTAAATGTGGGGAATAGAAAGAAAGGCAAAACCCATCATCTCCCCTCGAGAAGCTCACAGTGTAACCGGGGGGGGGGGGGCATGTAAAGACCTAAGCATAAATATGATATGGACAGGATAAATTAGAGATAATCAACAAAGGAGGAGCAGTAATATTTTTCTCATACTATCTAGCATAATTGTATTTTAATTGAAATTTTAATTTATTTTTCCAAATTCAAAATTCAAATTTTATTTTAGTACTTCACAATTTACCCATTTGAAAATTTATGGGGTCCACATTTTTTCTACCACCCTCCCTCCCCATGGTGTCAAAAAGTCTTGTCAAAGTTATACAAGGAAATCATGTTTAACATATGTCCAAATTAGTCATGTTGTGAAAGAGGAATTAGAATCAAGGGGAAAGAAAAAAATCATGAGAGAGACAGGAAAAGCATAAAAGGAAGCTGTAAAAAAGTGAAGATAGCATGTTTTTCTCTGCATGCAGACTATAATTTTTTCTCAGATGTGGATGGCATTTTCCATGGCAGATCTCTCAGGGTTGCCCTTGTTCTGAAAGGAAATGAATCCATCAAAATTTATCATTGCAGAATGTTGCTGTTAATGTGAGCCATAATCTCTTGGTTCTGCTCACTTCCCTCAACTTCCATTCAAGGGCTTCCATGGGAGAAACATTAATATTCAGGGCAATAAATAGAGACTTTTTCTGACAGATGGTAAAATCCATTGCAGCAAAAAAAAAGCAAATGACTCTCTAGGGGCTCAAAGTTTCTTCCCATTTTACAGTTGAGAAAACTGAGTGTGACAGTAGTTAAGTAATTTGACCATGGCCACTCAGCTAAGAGGTTCCTGAAGCAGGATTTAATCCAGGTCTTCCTAATTCCAAGTCAATGTGCTTACCTGGTTTGCCATCTAGTTACCTCACAAACTAGAACTCAAAAGTACCTCAGAAGTCATGCCAACCCCTCCTCAGATAAAGAAAATGAGACCCAAGGAGTTTATATTACTTGTCCAATGCAAGTAGAAGTACAATTGGAACACAAGTCCCATAAGTTACAGAATCTTTCATCTATATAATTTGTATATTTTTTCAATATTCTTTCCAGTATACAATACAATATTTCATCTACATAATTTATGTATTTTTTCAATTTTCCATTATATCTTTCCATTATTTCTCTGCTGTTTATGAATTAATCAAAAATATATTATGGGGGTGGCTAGGTGGCTTAGTGGAGTCAGGAGTACCTGGGTTCAAATCCGGTCTCAGACACTTAATAATTACCTAGCCACTTAACCCCATTTGCCTTGCAAAAACCTAAATTATATATATATAAAATGGAAATTCCAAATGGGCAGTTAAACACTAGGACTGACTATAAAGATAAAAAGATAGAAGGGAAAAAAGCAACTTTCCTTGAATTCAAGAAGCTTGGAATTCTAAGTTAATATTTTATTAAGTGAGATAAAACACATGCACACACACACACACTATATGAATTTAGATTGAATATAGGTTCATATAATATAAATTATATATAAAATAAATATATAGAGAAATTAGATATAAATATAAATTAAATTAAATATATAAGCACAAATACACACATATCTATATGTAAATTTATGCATACACAGTTCTATATATTTATATCTATACAGATATATACATTATATATATATATATATATCTGTATCTATATATGTGTGTCTGTGTGTGTGTGTGTGTGTGTGTGTGTGTGTATACACCCACAAAATAATTATACAGTGATTTTTGGAGAGGAATTGGTGCGTGCTCTAGCATCAGGATAGTAAAATCTAATTGCATAAGTTTCTTCTGAGAAGGGATTGATTTATTCTTTGGATTTGTATACCCATCACCTACACCCAATGTCAAACATGCATTGGAACTTGATCAGTAATTCTTGGTTGATTGATAAGCAGTCATACCTTCTGAATTTTACTAGTTGTATTATAGTTCAGAACTATTGTGCTTATTTTTCTTCTTCAGTGATTTCATGTATTTTATTTCTTTTTTCTCAGTTAACTCACTCCCTTCAAGGTAATACACAAGCCCTTGCATGTTTGAGTGTCATCATCATGGGGGGCTAGAGAGCTATTCATCATTTCATTCTGTCTTGTCCAGAATCATTGATTGTTTCTTGAAGCAGAACCATTTCAAGGAAGTTCCAAATGCTTTTCAAAATAAATAAATCAAAATCTTCAACACACTCCAGCCTAATCTCATTCTGATGATACACAAGACCATCTGGGTCTTTTTGCCTTTCAATACACCATAACTCCTCCATTTCATTATTCCCCATTAAAGACATGAACTGTTCTTGGAACATTAATCTTAAAACTTCACCATGCTCAATAATTACATATTCATAATTCCATAAATATATTGAATGCTTCTTTCATGAAAAGCCAGTGGAGAATATTTAATATTAGAGAAAAAGTTCAATCAATTACAGGGAATGTAGAAAGGAACCTATCAGTATTCTTTAGAGACACTTCTTGCCCCTATGCATTTATTTATTTATTCATTTTTTGAATTTTGCAAGGCAGTAGGGTTAAGTGACTTGTCCAAGGTCACACAGCTAGGTAATTATTAAGTGTCTGAGGTCAAATTTGAACTCATGTCCTCCTGACTCCAGAGCCAGTGCTCTTTCCACTGTGCCACCTAGCTGCCCCATTCCTATACATTTATTCAGATTACATCTCTCATTTGGGTTAACCCTTTCTTATTACCTTCCCATCTCCTGATTGCTATGGCTGGACATATGTTCCTAATTCTAGGCATATGTTTCTATCTCGCGTGTATCTCTGAGAATATATTTTCCTTAAAAGTCTTCACATTTACAAGAAGCATATCCCAACTCCCTAGTAGCTTATGCTCATTCATTCCTTAAATTTGTTCCTTAAATTATCTATTATATTTTGCTAACTGTATGCAATCTATGTTCCCTGTCATCTCTCTCCTCCTCAACCTATGAACAATTTACTCTATGAAGGCAAAACATTTTATTTTAACTCCAGTATTTATTCCTTGTAACACATATCTAGAATTTTAGCAGCATATAGAGAAGAGAAATGGAAATTGCTATCTTAATGGCATGTTGGAGTCAGGGGAATTTATTTTCCTGTAAAAGAGGTAAAATTTAAAAATGTTTAATTTCTTTCACTTAACAATAACTTATTTTCTTTACCTCTCCTCTCCCTACATTTGAGAAAAAAAAGAAAAAGAAATAAAATTATTTTCATTGTCAAATAATTCAAATTCCCATATTGGTGCTGAAGAAACATGTATGCCTCATTCTGCAACTTAAATCCATCTTTTAGCTCATTGATGCAGTCATTGTGAAAAGAAACTGGTTGTTTTTAATGATAAACAACAGCAACACACACACACAAACACACACACACATACACACGCATGCATATCATCAGGGAATTATCAGGCTCAAAATATTGCACATTCCTGAACCAATAAGAATAAAGTTGAATGAACCTTTCTAGGTACATGAGTATTAAAATTGTTTTGAAGCACGAAAGGAACAGATCATTTAATTTAGGAGTCATTGTGT
Source organism: Macrotis lagotis (assembly GCF_037893015.1). Lineage (NCBI taxonomy): Eukaryota > Metazoa > Chordata > Mammalia > Peramelemorphia > Peramelidae > Macrotis > Macrotis lagotis. Next base: position 22,895,232 of record NC_133663.1, on the reverse strand, counting down.
GTTCATTATCAAGGAAATAGGCAAATCCCTTGGAATATTGGAGACAAAGAATATGACTCCCAAGAGCTTCTGGGGAGAAAATGAAGAGCTGAAAAGGGGTGATGCAAGCATCTGACTGCAGAGGACATGGCTCTAAGAGATGCTATTTCTCAAAAAATGATTTCCCTTCTCCTTCCCTCTTTTTTATGATCCCACTTCATCATCTTCCTGCTTATATATTTCCACCTATATTTTTAATCCAAATAGAAGTAGAGACATTATACAAAGATTAGTTGGAATTTTACAAAAAAAAATTGCCCCTAGGTTTGATTTGGCTCATTTGACTTCCGAAAGTCGCTCTGGACGTTGATCCTAGTTCATGGAGAAGTTCCTGAAATCCTAGAGATGACAGTGTTAGTTTTAGTTTCTTTCTCTGCCTTACCAGTAATTGAATTTTCATTTTTTTTTACTTACAAAATCACCTTGAGCATTGTTTTTACCAAATAGAAGACAAAGAGGAATTACCGCTTGTGAAGATGCCAAGGTAACCCAATTAATAAATGAATTTCTATTACACTAGTAACTCATAATTCTGAATGAATGTTTGAACCATGTTAAAAAACATACTTTAAATGGTGTTGTGGAACGAGTGCTGAATTTGGCTGCCTTGGGTCATTGTTTAAATTCTTGCTATGTCATTTACTGCATGGATGACATTAAGGCACTTTATTTCTTTGGCTTTCCATTTCATCATTAGCAAAATAAAAGAGATGACTAGATGATTTTTTGTGCTTTGTTCTCTGTTCCAAATCACTGAACCTATGATCCCTGGTACCCCAATTAATATCATAGGCTCAACTTTCCTGAAATAAGTAAAGGAGCATTTAATTCACAGAATTGTTGGATGAAGAGAGATAATGCATAAAATAACAGAAAAAAAGGCTTTGCCAACCTTAAACCTAAATAAGAAAACGTTAGCCATCATTATTTCTATAACAGCAATTGGACCCTGGCTACTCCATTTATGAGTGTTGCTGTCCTACTTAACCCCCAGCCTCCTTCTTCATATACCATCTTTCGTTTTTCTCTTCTATTTCTAGAATACCACCCCTCCCCTCAAGCCTATGGCTTCAACACTTCAGGCTAGAAACTTCCCATTGCCAAGAAGATTTATGTTCCTCTGCCATTGGTTTCAGAGGCAGGAAACTAATCCCATCTACCTCAGCAAGATCCCATCTATGATATAAAACTCCTGAGAAAACCATGATGCAGGGACTGACCTGAATTGCTATGAAGATGGACTAAGGAGTTTCACTATTTTAAATGGAGAAAACTTGGTGTAAATATGGGCCATGTCCTGGGTATAACCTTAGTAAGACCATTGTGACTTCATAGACTTTTAGATATAGAAAAAGAAGGGACCCCTGAGTCCATCTAGTCACAGATGAAGAATCTGAAGCACAGGATTATTAGGTAACATGTTCAAGGTCAAAAAAAGTCAGAGGATGGATTTTTTTTAAACAACCTAGGTTTCTTTATCCTGCCATCTTTTGAACAGTCTGCTACCAGACACACACACACACACACACACACACACACACACACACACACACACAGACACGAATTCTTTGCGTGCCCTTTTTGGAATAGTCCTGATTCCAGCATTGGGGAATGATGAGTTATATCATTTTTGACAGTATCATTCATGTTTTCCTAAGTATATGTTTGCTTAACCCCTTGCCCTTCTGTGTCTGCTCCCATTCCCCTCCATTTAGCATCTTCAAAAAATTCTACAGAGTCTAATTGTAAGTAACACAGCATGCTCCATTTAGTTCTATCAATTAAGCACTATAGACTTTTTTGGAATTTACCAAATAAAAGGATCTCTGTTTTAGCTGCCATTGATTTAGCTTTAATTTCCCAAAAATTCATTTTAAGTTCTAGTCAAGGGCCTTAAGATTCAGGGGTTCAATCGGGTCCAGGGATCAAAGGGACAAAGATAGCTGTGTTCTATAGGTAGCATGCATTATTATTATCAACACATTATTATTATTATTGTCATTCAGTAGTTTACAGGTATCTCTGACCCCATTTGGGATTTCCTTGGCAACGATACTGGCACAATTTGACATTTCCTTTTCCACTCATTTTCCAGATGACAAAACTGAGGTAAATAGGATTATGTGACTTTTCCAGGGTCACAGAAAGAGTAAGTGACTGAGACTAGATTTGAACTAACAAGGAAGAGTTTACCTGCCTCCAGATCCAATACTCTATCCACTTTGCCTTTCAGAGAGGAAGCCCAGGGTTGCTCTCGTCTCTCTCTCTCTCTCTCTCTCTCTCTCTCTCTCTCTCTCTCTCTCTCTCTCTCTCTCTCTCTGCCTAAGCAGCATGTACAGGAAAAAAATCACCCCAAAATCATATCTTGGGCAGTTAAATGGGACAGAAAGAAGAATTCTTCTTATACTTAGCTTTAAACTCTAAGAAAAGGTATGACCTCAATCTAGGAGTTTGTTGAACAATTTAGAATATTTAATATTTAGATTTCAATTTATTTTTAACAAAATAGACTTCTTTCAGAGCATCTTGACATAACAAAACCACGCAGCCTTTAGAAAGAAAGTGGAGAAAACCAAGTATGTCTAGTTCAACTGACAGAAATTATTCTCCGATATGTTAATGGCTTTATGATTTCATTGATAGGACTATTCCCTCCAAAAGGACAAATTGGAACCAATTAATATCTTTCTTTCCTTTCTGGTCCTGGTCCTCCCTTAAACCCTTCACAGAAGACCCACCAAATGTGGTAGACACCATCCTTTGAATAGTTCAACATTTTCTAGACAGTCTTACTGTAGTAATGCTTACAAATGGCACTAGAGTATGGCTTAAAGAAGAGAGGGATTGGGTGTCATAGAGTCCTGGTTGGAATTTCATATTCTGATGTTTGCTAAATGATTTCTAAGGTCATTTTCAGGTCTAGCCCTGTGGTTTCAGAGTTTTTGTGACCATGGATAAGTTTCATATTTACAATTTGACTCAATTATCTCATATATAAAGTTAAATTAGACTAAATGACCTCTGTTTCCATCACTCTAAATGCATGGCCTCCTGAACTCACTATACTACTAGCTTATCACCTTTTCTAATCATTCATATTTTGTAAAATATTTTTGTACAATGTCACTTTATGTGCATAACTTTGCACTAATTATATGTCACCCACCAATCAGCTCTCCATTGTCTTTTTTCTCAACCACAATTTTGATTCTTTATAGATTGTGGTGTTCTATGATGCCTAGTTATAATGAAAATAATAAACATGAAAATGTTCCAATTAGTAGTTCCACATTATACCTGAAGGAAAAGGGAAAAAAAATCCTTGTCTTAAAATGTTTAAATCAGTTAGCTATGTTTCTGAAAATTGTCTATCCTGGCAATGCAGAATTTTATAAGTCACAGTAATAGGGTTTTTTCTTTTTTTTTTAAATTCTACTTTGTGTGGTCATAAAATTTCCCCATAAAGGTATTTCCTCCAATGATCCTGATATAAATATAATACCAGTTGTTATTAGCCCAATACATTACAATGATTTATTGCTGTGATAAAAATCTCTTCTTGATGAGACAAGTTTAGAAGGACCAGCTTCTTTTTTATTGTTGAAATGTAATTGATCACCAATTCCATAAAGGAAGAAGTGGGATTCTTTACTTCAGCCTAGATAAATTCACAGAGGCTCCTTCTCACTCTTCTTCCTTCCCACTGGCTGTTAGGAAGCAAATTTTATACCCAAAGAAACATATTTTTGTTCAGTACCAGAAGCATCACAAATCATCTTTCTTAAGTATCCCAGGGATAACAGCAACATGGGGGTGATGATCAACCTTGATGGACTCGCTCATTCCACCAGTGCAACAATCAGGGACAATTTGGGGCTCTGTGCAATGGAGAATACCATCTGCATCCAGAGAAAGAACTGTGGCGTTTGAACAAAGACCAAGGACTATTACCTTTAATTTAGGGGGAAAAAAAAAACTGTTATCTCATTATGTAATTCTGCTATCTCTTATATTTTATTTTTCTTCCTTAAGAATATGATTTCTCTCTCATCACATTCAATTGGATCAATGTGTACCATGGAAATAATGTAAAGACTGGCAAATTGCCTTCTGTGGGGGGGGGGGTAGGGGGAGGGACGTAAGATTAGGGGAAAAAATTGTAAAACTCAAAACAGATAAAATCTTTATAATTCAAAAAAAGATGCAGGGGAGGGGCAAGTGTTATATAAATAGCCCATGCTTATCAATCTTTCCTAGTTAAAAATCCAATTGATGGGGAACCATTATTTTTCTAAAATTCAGATATTCATATTACTTAAGGAATATAATTTACTTGGGGAGAAGATGAACAGGGAAAGATCTTTGTTTCATATTTAGGCAATATGGGACACTGGAAGAAAAACTGGCTCTGGAATCAGAGGACCTAGGCTCAAATCCTGCCACTGTTTAAATCAACACACTGCATGTGTTATGTTGGGCAAAGCACTTAATTTCATTGGTCTAAGTTCTTGAATATTTAATGGACAGGTATAAACTATATGACTTCTGAGTGTTTCTAAGTCTTATAATCTTCATTTTAAATACTAAAATCCCCTATGAATCTCCAAAATTTGAAGTATTAGGTGAAATTATCTTGAATCTAAGATGTTTGTCCTTCATTTTCAAAAAAGACCATGACATCAAAGAAGTGATGCCATGACAAGCATGGCAATTGGATTTGAGTCAGGGAATTGGGGTGGGTTGGGGCTCTGCTGAGTTTCTAGTTTCACATTCTACTCTGCAATCATCAGATTCCAACTGCCAGATATAAATCAGGATGATTGGAGATTGCCCTGGATGTGAGGCAATCAGGGTTAAGTGACTTCCCCAAGGTCACACAGCTAGTAAGTGGCAAATGTTTGAGGCTGGATTTGAACTCTGGTCTTGACCTCAGGGTCAGTGCTCTATCAACTGTACTGCCTTGATGCCCTACATGATAAAAAGTGAGTTTTCCATCAATATTCTAAGTACAATTTAAAGATGACCATCAGAACAAATTAAAATTTCCTTCATATTCTCACCAAACAGCCTTTTTTGTGGTCTTTACAAAGTTGGGTTACAAAGCCACTCCATTAAAAAACCTGGGAAGAGTTGCATGGAATGATACAAAGTAAGGTGAACAAAACCAGGATTAAAATTTTATAACATCAGATTGTAAAAACAATTTTGAAAATTCATAGGATCACCTGTGTAATCTTTCCTTGCTTGACTGGAATAGTCTTCCTAGACTATTATCCATTGACATTCCACCTTAAAAACTCCATTATTTATCTATTTCATCTCATTATTTCAGAAATGCAACCTAGCAACTTTATCTCATTCCCATAAAACTTTTATTTTTATTTCCTTCATACCTTCTTGAAAATTTACCATACAAGCTCCAATCCAACATGTTCTGGACCTTTTTGAATTTCTTGACATGATATGAATACCCATGTTGCATAGTGGCCCATCATCATTTATCACTTCAGCAATCCACTTCCTTCTGAGATCATGATTCTTTCGAATAAACTTCCTTAATCCACTTTTCCTGTGTAATTCCTCCTTTGAAACAATGAATGATCTACTCATGCCAAGTATGAGGTTTGCCATTGCACTTTTGAAGGGAAAACTCAATTTTTCAGAGATTGTGGGATACTAGAGCTTGCAGTGATAAATCACCAGAAGAACATTATAGAGAAAATAATTTTTGTTTCCAGGGGAAATTTGAAGTATACATACTGTATACACACACACACATATATATATATATATATATATATATATATATATATATATATATATATATATATGTATAGAAATATATATGTATATATGTGCATGTGTATGCATGCATGCATATGTGTTTATGTCTATTTCTTAAATGTAACCTAATTGGCTATCTTGTACTGCAGTGAAAGAACTTAAGGGTTTTTTCACATCCCAGCTGGTCTTTGGCCCTCTCTTAGGAGACAAAAACAGAGTAATCTTATTGGATAAGCTACTAATTATTGGTGCTAATCTATTTTTGTTTAAGTCTATGGGCAATATTTTTTGATTTGCCTCACTTCAGTCCCTCAAGATAATCTGTTTATCTCAGGCTGGTGGCTAATTATTCATTTTGATGATAATTCATATTTTAAAAACAGATTATATCTTCCCCAAACACCAGATTTCAAATATCATCTTTGAAAATATAGCCTTGGGGCAGCTAGGTTGCACAGTGGATAGAGCTCTGGCCCTGTAGTTAGGAGGACCTGAAAACATAGCCTTTTTTCCATAGGAACAGAAATCAGAAATGGACAGGATTTTGGTTCAGTTGTGGCGATAGAAACAAAGGTTATTTATTCAAATGTGAAAATGGAGGTAACGGTCTGCACTCAAGGGGTAAGCATTAATATCAAAAAAGTCTGTTTTTTAACCAGTAAAATATCATGAATTGAAATTAACTGCCCAGCAATTTTTCATAATGCTTCAGATGCTTTAGAATCCTAGGTACAATACTTTTAATTATATACAAACATAGATATGTATGTGTCCATGCATATGTATTCATATGCATACAATACAATTGGTGCAAAATATGTATAATACTTTTATGTACATATATGTATATGTATATGCATGTGCTTATGTGTACTAATGTATATTCACACGTCCCACCCCATTTCAAAATATTAAGAGAAATTTGTGGTAGAGAGAAAAAAGGAATAATTAATTATATTTTCATTGACATTAATGTGCTGAAGAATCCTTCATTAAACTTTTTGAAATATTCATTTATTTTAAATTATATTTTAAAATACAATGCAAAATAAATATGCATTTATTTTAAATGATATTTTAAAGTACAATGCAAAATAAATATGCATTTATTTTAAATGATAAGAAAGATTTAGACCAGCAGTTTTAATATATTGATCCAGAGAGATTAACAGGTATACTCATGCAGCTATCATTAAAAAGTCATTTGAAGATTACTAGACTTCATATTTATTAGTCAGCTTAGTAATAAGACAATGCCACTTTTCCACCAGAGGATAAAGCATGAGATAGCTCTAATGACTTCAATATCAAAATAATAAACCCCCCCGTAACTGGGAAGCAATGAAAGAAAATGAATTCTTAGGGTAGAAGAGAAAACATAACATTCAGGAAGAAGGAAATGTATTCCTGCTATTCTCCACTCATCATGGGACTTAGTGTTCAATTCTATACATTGCATTTTTAAAAAATCAGTGTTTCTGTGCATGATGGTGTATGAAAGCTGGGAGATCTCTGGAATTTGGTAGTTTCAAGATACAAAAGGTTATACTAATCAAGATGATTCACTAAATACATTGGACCACCTAGGTCCTAGAGAAGAGCAAATAGGTCCTTCAGGCTGGGGAATAGAAGGTGATATTGTCTTCAAACAAACAAACAACAAAAAAAAAATTTATGATGGGACAGAGTGAAAGGAGAGAGAGAGAAAATATAGTATATGGTAGTGGGGAGGTATGGATAGAGGGAGTTGCAATCAGAAATGCAACGGTGGAAAAATATGGAAATAGCTTTCGTGATGGACTTATCATAAAGAATGTGATCCACACGAGACAGAGCTGGTGGTGTGGGAACACAGACGGAAGAGCATTTTTTTTCTTTTTTCTTTTACTTTATTTCCCATGAGGGTCTAATTTTGGGGGAGGGTATTATGTTTACTCTTAAAATATTTTATTAATGTATAAAAGAACATCACTTGTAAAAAACACAAAATTTAAAAAAATGTGAAGTATTTAGCAAAAAAGAAAACTTCTTTGTTTAAAGACTTTAAATCTGTACTATATAAAACTATAGGTTAAAGCAACTAGAAATGTTAGCCTGAAGAGATTTTGAGTTCTTAACCTGTGATCTCTCTCTCTCTCTCTCTCTCTCTCTCTCTCTCTCTCTCTCTCTCTTTCTCTCTTCCTCTCATTCTCTTTCTTTCACTAATTTATGTGAGTGTGTGTACACACACACTCACATATACACACATTTCATTTGTAATGATATTCATTTTCTTAAATTCATTGAAAAATAAACACAACAAAGGTTAAAAAGTTCTGTTTTAGGGAAATGTGTTAACTTTATTAAATCACTAGTAGGATTATCATGTTAAAGAGCTATTTTCTAAATCCTAGAATATCAAATAAGAGGAAATTTGCATAGAAACAAGTTTATTACTGTTGTCATGGAGAAAAATCTTCCTGATATTCAGCGCTGCCCCAAAATGGAAAGGGTTCTTTCAGTCATGAGTTCCATATTTTGGGATAACTTTAAGCAAAACTAGATAAGTCACTTATTAGAAATGTGGCACTAATATTTCTTTTACAGATGTTGGATTGAACTAGATAGCTTTAGAGATACTTTCCAAAGGATTTTGTACTTTCTTCTATGAGGACTTCCCATGAAAAGGGTTATATTAAAAATATATAGGACAGTCTAACAAATTCAGTAATAATATTGCAATAAAGAACATGGAATTTAGAAATATTTTTAAGATTATTCATAAACTTTCATTAGTCATTCACAAGGATTCAAATGATTTGACTTAGTAAAGTCATTTGAGTTCCCTAGGCAAAGAAAGGAATATGTATCAGCAGTGAAAACTGATCAGTCAGTTTTCTAGAAGTTTTAGATAGAATGTTTTAGTCATTTCTTATGGTTTTTATTGTTGTTTTGGTTTTTCCTTGCACTATATCCAAGTTTATATGTTTTATTTCATTTTCTCGTTGCAGGCTTACTGTTCAAAAACAGCTGGTAGGTTTCTACTAACTAATAATTTTCCTGGGTATCTGAAACAGAAAAAATATACATTATTTTAATGGTCACATTTTGGCAACAAACTTCTCTGAACTAAGCACATTGAGGACCAAATCCCAAGTCAACTTTAGAGCCAGTCCCAAAATCTTTCCCAATTTCATAGTATCACAATTTCATTCTGATACCCAGTGTTGTAGTGAAGAATTGTGACCACTTTTGGACCACCAAATGACATTAGAACAGGACCTCAATATAAATGCTTCTCCTTAATGACTATATTTTTTTTTAAATTTATACACAAAATGGATTGGAATTGTTTATGGTCTATCCGTCAATTATCAAGTGTTACTTAAGGGAGCAGAACCAGGAGAACAATGTACACAATAAAAACACTGTGAGATGACCAACCTTGATAGAAGCAGTACCTCTAAGTAGTTCAGAGAGCTAGGGCAATTGTGGTGGACCAACCAAGACCAATGTTATCCCCATCTAGAGGAAGAAAACCAAACCAAAACAAAACCAAACCAATGAAAAATAAACCCTTCAGAACCTGATGAACACTATATAAAAATTATATCTTATGTACCTCTTTCCTTTAATCCTTCCTCATGCCAAAAGTGACTAATCTATAAATGTCTATGAAAATTATGTATGTATAATGTTACCCTGAATGTTCACTGCTGAGGGGATGGGGATGGGAAGGGAAAGTGGAACGAAATTTTGTTACTTAAAAATATACATATGCATATGGATGAATGTTTCAAAAACTTTCCCAAAATGAAATATCAATTAAAATGGAAAAAGAAAAAGAAACAGTATTACTAGAATTAAAATTCCTTCCTTCCAAAACAAAATTAATTAAGCAAATGCTATATGACAGCCAATGTATTAGTCCTGATAATACAGAGAAAGAAAAGAAAAAATTCTCTTTTCTCAATGAAGTCACATTCTATCAGAAGAAGCAACATTATAATAGCAAAAAAAGTAGGGTGGCTTGGTAGTGCAGTGGAAAGAACCCTGGCCCTGTAATCCAAGAGTACATGAGTTCAAATCCAAACTCAGACAATTAATAATTACCTAGCTGTGTGGCCTTGGGCAAGCCACTTAACCCCACTGCCTTGCAAAAACCTAAAAAAAAAGAATAGCTAAAGGAATTTTTTTTTGCTTCCCCAAACTTCTGTTCTTCCAAGTTTATTGGGTTATCGGAAATAAAGAGACTTAAAAAGACTAATCTCAAGTGGTTTTTGGAATAATCCTCTCATTCTAACTGAGGAGAGAGTACCTTACCACAAATTGGTCCTAATTTATAATATTACAAATATCCTTGCGATAAGTAAGAAATATAGTGTGGTAATATTCTAGGATCTCATCCCCTATAGCTAATAAAGTAAGAATCTTTAGGAAGTTTCCCAGGCCTTTATATTCACAGGCCTTTAGTTGCCATATCTTTATATTAAGGGGTGTTGAATTAGGAAATCTCAAAGCTCTCTTTTATATGTGATGATCCTTTCCATGTGTAGCATCAACACATTCGTTGGCTAGTGTCAGCATTTCTCTTTAAATTGTCATCTCTTCCAGATTTTCTCTCTTACCACATAGGAGAGGTATCATGGTATTCAAGGGAAAAGTGTTGATTTTGGAGATGAGGAAGACCAGGATTCTAGTCCTGGTTCTCACTTCATATCAGTTTTCCCTCAAAGTAATGGACTTGGGGTGGCTAGGTGGTATAGTGGATAGAGCACCAGCCCTGGAGTCAGGAGGACCTGAGTTCAAATCTGGCATCACACACTTAATAATTACCTAGCTGTGTGGCCTTGACAAGCCACTTAACCCCATTTGCCTTGCAAAAATCTAAAAAAAAAGGAATGGACTTCATTCTTAAAAAGAATTTCACAGTTTTTTTTTTTTTTAAATCAGATAGGATTTTAGATTTAGCATTTGACAATTTTCAGCTTTTCATCCTCAACTCTTAAATGCAATTCAGGGCTAACAGATGATGATTTTTATTGCATCTGATATTTTTCTCCAAAATGCTACTAAAAGAAAATAATGTCTTGTGACCTTGTTTTTCCTCAAATAAACTATTAAACTTCATGAAATATTATGCTCCATTATCTAAGATTTCACTTTTTTTCATCTAGGTAAGATCATGGAATTTCTGGATTTTTAGAATCATAGAATTTCATATATAAAAAAGTATTTTGGGATGTGATCATTTCAGTCTCCTGACTTTGTAGACAAGTAAACTGAACCCCATAGAATTCAAATGATTTTCCTTATATCATTTAATTAGGGTCATATTGCTCTTATTCCAGGAATTTTTCCCTTTTGCTAATTTGCCTCTTAACCCTTCTATTTGATTGATTTTATTTTTAAGGAGAAATGTTCATATCCTGTTGTTTATTAATATAAGACCCAAGCTCATTCCCACTGCCAGTCATTTGCATTCTTGTTTTCAGCACATTGTACTGCTTGTAATACCTTGTCCTCTCATCTGAAAACATAGGGGTGTAGTAGATGAAATGATCAGCTTGGTCAGGAAGACTTTAAAATTCCACATTTGATCTTTACTAGCTATGTTACCATGAGATAAGTCAATTCATCTCCTTGAGTCTCAGTTTCTCCATCTGTAACATAGAGGTAATGATACATATCCACCTTTAGTGTTGTTGCAAAGCTTGCTTGATGTGTGAAAAGCTTTTTACTTTCACAACTTTAAAGTGTTATATGAAGGCTCCTAAAAAATCCTTAGAGAACATCCTCCTTAGGCATTCATGCCATAGAAGAGAATAAGTTAACTAAATTTCAAAGAAGATGAATTCAGACACTGATGAAAGCCAGGAGCATTGTAGGAAAACTTATTCATGTCAAAAGCATTTAAGTGCCTACTGTGTGCCAGATTCTGGGATGACAAAGACAAATTCAAATTATCCCCTGCCCTCAAATATGCAGAAATGTAATAAAAAGCAAACCACTAAACTAGAATATTTATCAGTGAAATCTGAGTAGACTCTTTCAGGGATCTATCTGGTAGATTATGTCCTTCAAAAGGAGCACAAATGGGGTGAAATGCCTACTGTGCCATAAGTCTGCATCATAAATTTTTTCCAAATAAAATGCAGAAATTCAAAATCCAGTCATCTAGGATCAAGGAAATCATAATTTAAACTTATTCAAAGATTTTCTATAACTTGTTTCAGTAATTCAGTGACCTGTAATTTCATTGCTAAGTGTATGCTCTTCACCTCTGCATACTGAGAATCAATACCCCTTAAAAGACAATGCCCCAAGGGCTGAAACTGATATGAATTAATCCTCAGTGGCAAGTTTCTTTGTAATGAGCCTTTTTCAACTTCTCTAGACTTATTTTTTTAATAATAGACATAGAAGTCATCCTCTGTCTTGTTCCAGACCTGCTGAGATTCTGGGGGTGAGAAGGTATGTATGACTTACCTTTTGAGAACCTAGCTATAGTCCAAAGAGGGTTGAAGTGTGGTTGTAGGAAGATATTCAGAAGCACAAGATGCAGCAAAACTGGGGAAAAGCTCCTATTTCCTTTAGTAGGGGCAAGTCCTCACAAGGACCCTATGAAAGAGAGCTCATAAGTTTATAGAGATTCTTCATCCTTCTCTTTCTTTATTCACATAAACCTTTTTGGCATTCTGATAAAGTTTAATAATCCTGTGGTTGGTCATTTACATTTATTATTGAAGAAAATAACAGTTTTTCTCAGAAAGCAGTGTTAATCAGGATGTAATGTGAAAATTCTAATGTACATTCACTTAACTCCTCCCTAAGTTAAGAAGGCTTTTGGGAGGAGAATTTTCTGATGTTGATATCTGGATCTTAATGCCTATACATGATGGTCCCTTATATAGAGCACCGTGTAACATAGAAAGATAGGTAGGTTTTTAGGTGTATTCAAATACATGCTTTCACCTGTCCAGATTTCCATTTTTCACTAACTTCTCAAAGGATACATATAATTCTTTAGGGTAGGAGCAGACATCATTTGTAATAATAGATGAAATTAAACCAATCTCATTTGCTCGAACTCTATTCCTATGTACAAGCTTATGTATTTCATAGGCTAGTTTTATAAGATGGGTCATCTCATCCAGCTCCCTTATCTTATAGAAAAGAAACAACTTTGGCCCCGAGGAATGAAGAACCGTGCCAAAGCTCACACAGAAGGAAACTGCAGATCCCAATAGAGATCGACAGCCAGAGAAAGGATGACTAACTAGATGAATGGATAGCTGACAGATGAATAGATGTTATTGAGTCATATCCGACTCTTCCTGACCCTATTTGGGGCTTTCTTGACAAAAATACAGAACTGGGTTGACATTTCCTGCTCCAGTTCATTTGACAGATAATGAAATTGAGAAGAACAGGGTTAAGGGATTTGCCCAGGGTCACACAGATAGTGAACGTCTGAGATCACATTTCAGATCATGAAAACGAGTCTTACTGATTCCAGACCTACAGTGCTATCTACTGTATCACCAAGATGTTCTCAGATGGACAGATGCATCATCCGTATTAGATATGTAGAGGAAGGGAAACAGGCAGATGATTATATGACTAAATAGACAGATGTGGAGATAGATGATGCTTTAAAATCTTAAACATTTAATAAATAGTAATTATTGTTTCAACATTCAGTTTCATATTCTTGCACAAATCATCATATTTGTAGTTTTTGATTCCTTTTTTCCAGAGATATCAAACACACAAGCATCTCTATAACACTGTAGTATTTTCATACAGAATAACACCTAGTTCTTACTCTCAACTACTAACATGTCCAGATAGTGACAGAGGAGATGAAAAACCAATTTAGGAAAAAATAATAAGGATGGTCATTAATTCTCTTATCCACAAACCAAAACGCAACATAATTGCTGGACATTTAAAGCCAAAAGAAAGAGGACAAAAATCATCAGTCAGAGACATTGACCTATTTTCTTCCTATATAAAAATAGAATTTTAAAAGACAGGAACACTAGAAATCACTTTTCCCCTCATCATCAGTTTCCTGTTCCACTTCATTAGAAGTAGCAGATGAAGCTGAAAGGTTCCCATACTCTCCTATCTATTGCACATGACAGAATCAATATTAGATAGAGGCAAACTGGAAGTGCTCAATAGAGGTCAGAAAGGAAGAACCAGGCGCCACTAGTTACAAATATTCCCAAATTTGGACAATTCTAGACATTATTGAGGTCCTGCCAGAGTTATCGCCACACCACACAAAAATCATTCTGGTTAAGCAAGTCCTCTCTAAGAAATCTCCTATTAAATTCTTTCCTCTGCCTTAAAGGAAATTTTGTTGAAGTGATTTGAAATTTTATCAAAAAAGAGAGAAAAAAAGGAAAATAAATTCATTGTAATACAGAAGATGAAGAGTTAATCTATCAACTTCTCCACATGAAGTTATATTAATTTCATAATCAGATTCCACTTAAATAAGTTTAGGTTGAAGAAATCGCTTGATCCAGCAGTTTATTAAAGAAGCAGAGTAGGGGAGAGGGCAGAGATGCGGGCATGGAGTGAGTGCCAACTTGAAAGGTGCTTCAGTCCCTAAGGAGAGCTGTAACCCTGAGTAAGTCATTTCTAGTCTCTTTGAAGCTCAGTTCCCTCATCTGTCAAATGACAATAATAATAATAACACCTGCCTTCTGTGCTTGATGTCAAAGGATGTCTTTAATGTTCCACACGAATTTCAAAGCTTTCTCTCCATTTGTCAGGCATGATTTCAGGCGATTCTCTATTTTAAGGACCATATTTTCAGCTTCTTAAGTTTGGATTCCAGATTGTTGATCAAACAAAGCCATAAAAGGTTACTTTGCTCTATTCCCTCTTATGAAGTAAAGAAACTGATATTTGAGACTATGATGAGTTCTACTTCTAATGGTTTTCACCTCACTTCATTTACTCTTTTATGATTTGAAAGTGCAAACAAAAGGTATCCCTGAAAATAATTAGTCATTTTCTGTTAGTTTCATATTCCAACTGTTTGCAGACTTTCATAATCTAAACAAGAATACAAGTTCTAGTTTCTAATCTAATGGATCTGTAATGTATTGAGAACTTTCTACTTACAATCTACACAGTCAATGCAAAGAAGCCTGAAATAGAATTATACTCAAACTTAGAATAGCATTGCACATGTACCCTCATAGGGTTTTTTTTTAAATACATGAGCATAATGAGAGAAGGAGGCAGTGACTTCTGCATTTAATCTGTTCACCTTACGGGTCATTTGTTCAAATGTTAACATGGGAAATCTTTATAGAATTTATACTAATAAATGAACTTTTAGATCCCTTTACAATAATTCCAAGAAAACATATCCCATTGAAATTGAATACAAAATTATTATAGATAATATTTCCTAAGTGTATCCATAGCAATAGTGTGGTTCAATTTAGGTGGAATAATTAAATTCCAATTTTCCCCTTGTTAGCAACTCATTCTAGCTCTGGGTAAGTTCCCATTCCAATGAGACTGATTTTTCCTTAGTCTGGTGGTTTGAACCTAACATGTGAATCAGTTCTTGAAGGTGTATGGACTCCAAGAAAAGTCCATAAGTTATAGAGATGTGACTTACCATCTCATTACAATATTATAAAGACAACTCTCCATTTCAGCTGAAATGTAAGTCCTTTTACTATTGTTTATATAAACAAGGCATTTCTGATAGTATGATTCAAGAGCCCTTTTTTCTGAAAAGTATAAAAATGAAAGTCAAAGCTAAGCAGATGTAAATTTTTGTTAAATTGCGAAAATAAAATATTTTCAAGAAAATTTTATATTACATCTGACTTGTAGGTTCTACTTTTAAAATAGTTTCTGGAGAATAGAAGAAGCCTTAAATGAAATCTGACTTTTAACTCTTTAAAACACTGGGCTAATTTGGGTTTTCTTGCTGTTCTTTAGTACCTAACATTGATAGGTACAGGATAAATGTGGAATCAAGTTGACAATGGTATACAGTCACTGTGGAGAGAACAGTGGGTTTGGATAGAAAGTGGAAAAAAAATTTGCTTTCTTTTGAAGTAGGGAAACTAAGACCCTATTTCTTCCTCCGCTAACCATTGCTATCAGTGAATGGAGGTACAGTAATGAAGGGGAAGGGGAATTGGTTTACTAATCAGCAGTAGGGGTTGAACTTTTATTTAAGCAGTATG
The DNA here is from genome assembly GCF_037893015.1 of Macrotis lagotis. Lineage (NCBI taxonomy): Eukaryota > Metazoa > Chordata > Mammalia > Peramelemorphia > Peramelidae > Macrotis > Macrotis lagotis. The sequence goes on along the minus strand of NC_133663.1, from coordinate 22,879,198 downwards.
ATTTAAGGAGCATGGAAAAGTCAAACTAATTCCTAAGTGGTTAGATGTTGACAAAGTTGTACCACTGGAGATGAGCTGCATTGGAAACCCTGAAAGCAGTTGCATTTTCATTTGCCTTATCGATCCTTCACAATTTATTCTGAATCAGTTCTTTAGGTCACTTTTTGAGAGTATACTTTGAAGGGTCTAGGGTCAAGAAAGGACATTCAAGGTTTATGAACAGGTAGCATGAAGGAGAGGGCCTCTTCAAATTAAAGATATAGGGAAATGTGAAGTGAATATGTAGATCTTTGTTTTCTCTCTCTGAGGACACTCTCAAGGACTCCCACTTCTAAACACAGTACTCTAATTATAGGTAGAATATTATCGTCTACTTAGTCTCAATGTGACCTATCACATAAAAAGCTTTCTTGATAGCACCAAAACTTCAGTCACCCAAGTTGAAAGTGTAAAGCATATTTATCCTTAAACTTTCAACAAAGAGGAAGGATACATAGAGAACTGAAAATTGATCTTTTCAAGACTGAAGAAGGAAGGGAACTGGATAATGCCCAAAGCTCTTTCTAGTTCTGATCCTTTGATCTTATGATATCATACCTAGGAGGTAGATATGAGTTTCTGGAATATATTCTATGTATTAATACTAGAGGAAAAATACTTATGAATAATTTTGCATCATCAAATGGGCATAGGCTTTTTAAAAAAGAGAATTTTACTAATAGAACATTTACATTTTTAACTTTGAAAACTGCATCCATTTGCACATATACATACCTATACACTCTTAACATTTGATGATTGTATTTCTTCTTTGTAACTATTCACTAGAAACTTTTAACAAATAGTTTGTTTTACAATTATATACAATAGAAGTTACTACCTATGAGTTTGTAAGGTTTTTAATTTTTGCACTTTTCCCTCCATCCTCCCTTCACTAGGAGACTTTTACCATAATTTATGCACCATGACATTACAAAATGAATACCTACAGGTCATGAAAAATGGAATTCTCTGGGCCTAGAAATGTGTGCATTTATAAGAAGCAATATTAAAAAGAGTCCATCAGTATGCCCTTTTGCATATTGTACCCTAGGCAAAAGCCTGCCTTGCCTACTCCTAGTCCCAGGTCTGCTGGAATTACCAAAGATAAACTTCATCTGTTTTATGATTTTGCAGAGGTCTGGCTCTGCCCAGCAGCACTTTTCTGAGTATGTTTTATTTTTGATTTTTATTCCCTCCCAACCTTGACATACCATAAAGCCTAACCCCCAAAATGAGCTATACTGGTGAAAAAGGAAAAACATAATAGAAAAAAAAGAATGGCTAAGAACAAGCTATGTTAATCCCCCAAACCTTGAAAACATGATTTTCTGAAATTATTTAGAAAAACCTGAAGCATCCTTGCAATTTTAAACATGTCTAATGGTTAATATAGCTTTTATTACCCCCTTACAATATACCATTCTGTAAAGTGATAGAAATTACTTACTTATGGGATATATATACCATCCTAGATTAATTTCTACCTTTGGTGCAACATACTCAAAGCCATTTCTTCAACAACATCCCCATACAGTATCATAGATGGAGAGACAGAACTCATATCATTAGTCATCTAATTAGATCCTTCATTTTATAGTTGAGAAACTAAGGACTCAGATGATTAAATTCACCAAGTCCTAAGTATCAAATATAGAATTTGAATCTCGTTGTTAAGACTCTGAAGGTGTAGAGTTTTCTAGAAGCATGCTGCCTCCATTTATCCTGGTGCCAACATACATTTCCTAAATTCATACTTGTTTAGTTATAGGATGCTAAATTTCGAGCTTGAAAGGAACCTATGTTCAACTTCCTAAGTAAAATTTGAAAAATGAACTAATTCTTACTTTTCATATCCATTCTCTATTTTGAAATTTTAACATTGTGATCAAGAAAATTAATGTTTCTTTAGGTGACAAAAAATAAATACAATGTTCAGGACTATGTTGACATGAACTGCTTTAAACCAACCAAAAGTAAAATTTGGGTTTAGATCTGGGAAGCCCATGTTAGGAGGAACATTCAAAAGATGGAGAGTGTACAATGGGCCTCAAATTTATGTCACATAACAAACTGATAATGGAATTTGGGTTAGTTATCCTGGAGATAAAATATTCAGGAAATATATGAAATCTTGTATTTAAGTATTTTAAGAGATGCTATACGGAATAGAAATTCAACTTTTTATGCTTAATACTTTATATAGAATTAAGACCAAAGGATTTAAGTTTTGAAAAAGAAAATTTAAGTTTAAAGAATTTTTTAAACTATTTTTAGAGCTACCCAAAAATCAATGGCATATCAGTATTTTCTCATTCCCTGAGAAGGAAACTTCAAGAAAAGGCTAATTTACCATGGTTTGAAAATTTTTTAAGGAGAATTCTCCTTCAGGATTGGACTAAATGAGATCACTTCCAACTAAAAGTTTATGATTTTGATATTTTTCCAGCTTTCTCTTTCATTACTCTTCTGTAGTAAGACAAAACGAATTCCAAACCATGCATTAATGCATTCTGGCTTGTGTAACCTGGCTCATCTCAATGACTCTATCTACAATATATCAAGCTCTAACCCCAAAATTTTGATCTATCAAAATTCTGTCTTATATTTTAAGGTGATCTTAACTTCTATTCCTTCTTGAAGATTTTTCTAACAATTTTCTTTAGCTCCAAGGGATTAATTTCAGTGGAAGTTAAAAGTTGCTAAACTTTGAAGCATTAGACGCAAAGTCAAATCCAAATATCTTAACATCCCTATATGTCTTTGGGCAGCACATTTCATTTTTCTCTGCCTCAATTTCCTTAACTATAAAATGAGGGTACACAACTAGATAAACTCTCAAGTCCCTTCTAGGTTATTATGACTTCTGATTTTCAAGGCTTGGTGATATAAATGTACATATATATTTCAGAATTTTTCCATTTGTTTTAGGTTGCCAATAAAATGAATCAAAGAAAGGTCAGTATAGTCAACTCTTTAAAATCTTTTTTTTCTTCACTTTTCATCAATAATTTGTCTTTTCTTGGGGCATTAATGATTTAGTAAAAGAACATTAGTGAATGAGAGAAAGTCAATACAATAAAAAATTCTATAAAGGGATAATTGTGTATTGGAATTAATTTACACAAAAGAAATTCATTTCTTTCAATCATTTTCTCACATAAAATATTCAGAAACTTCATATGTGGACTTAGTATGGTTTCTGACACAGAATATTCTTAAGAAACTAAATGCATTTTGCAGTAGCACTACCTTCTCTTTTCTCAGAAAGGCATAAAATCACAGTATCATAGAATGAGATGAAATCTTCAAGGAAATGGAGTCTAATGTTTAACCAAACAGCAATCTGACAATATCATCACCAAAAGATTGTCATATTTCTTCCCTCAAAGGTTATTTACTATGTAGGCCAAAAAATTAACAATTTATAAATATAAAAATAAACACTTTGAACAATGAGATGACCAACCATGAACTCAAAGTATTAAATGTGAAGAATGCTAAGAATCTTCTAAAAGAGTGTTAATGAATCTAATTTATATATATATATATATATATATATATATATATATATATATATATATATATATATATATCTATGACATTGTCAAGATAGGGATTTCTTTTACTTGATTCTATATATTTGTTTTAAGGATTTTGCTCTTTTATTTCTTTGTTTACTGAGGAGGGAGGTAACAGGAAAAGATAATGAAAGTCTTTTAGTTCTATATATGAACAACAAAACCAAAGATAGAAAGAGAAATTCCATTTAAATTATCTATAGACAACATTAAATACTTGGAAATCTACCTTGCAAGAGAAACCCAGAAACTGTATGAACACAATTATAAAGCACTCCTCACCCAACTAAAGTTAGATCTAAATAATTGGAAAAAGGTCAAATGCTCATGGTAAGGTTGAGATAATATAATAAATATGACAGTTCTATTCAAATCAAATTACTTATTCAGTGCCATACCAATCAAACTACCAAATAACTTCGTTATCGAGCCAGAAAAAAAAAATAGTACAAAATCCATCTCGAGTAACAAAAGGGCAAAAATTGCAAGAGAACTGATAAAAAAATATAAAGGAAGGTGGCCTAGCTATACCAGACCCAAAACTATACCATAAAGCAGCAGTCATCAAAACTGCCTGGTACTGGTTAAGAAATGGAGTAATGGATCAGTGGATTAGGAGAGGTTCAAAAGAAGTCACAATAAATGGCTACAGCTATCTACTATTTGGCAAACCCATAGTCATCAACTTCTGGGATAAGAACTCACTAATTGAAAAAAATTGTTGGGAAAACAGGGACATTGTGTGGCAAAAACTAGGCATAGATCTGCATCTCACACCCTATACCAAAATGAGGTCAAAATAGGTGCAGGATTTAGATATAAAGAGTGATACCATGGATATATTAATAGACCAAGAAATTATTTATCAGAACTATGGAAAGGGAATAAATTTATGACTGAAAAAGAATTAGAACCCATTATAAATGGCAAAATCAATGATTTTGACTATATTAAATTAAAAAGGTTTTGCACTAATGAAATTAATGCTGCCAAAATTATAAGGAAAGCAGAAAGCTGGGAAACAATTTTCACAACTAGGAGTTCTGATAAAGATTTCATTCACAAAATATGAAGAGAATTCAAATTTATAGGGTCACAAATAATTCTCTAATTGATAAATGATCAAAGGATATGAACAGACAATTTTTAAATGAAGAAATTAAAACTATATATAATCATATGAAAAATACTCCAAATCATTATTGATTAGAGAAATACAAATTTAAAAAAAATGAGATATCATCTCATACCTATCAGATTGACCAAGATGAGAAAAAGGGAATATGATCAATGTTGGAGAGGTTGTGGGAAGATTGGGACATTTATGCATTGCTAGTGGAGTTGTGAATTGATCCTACCTTTTTGGAGAGCAATATGGAACTATGTTCAAAGAGCAACAAAACTGTTCATACCCTTTGATCCAGCAATTCCAATTTTGGGTCTATATATAGAAGAAATTATTTTAAAAAGCAGAAAAGTCCTACATGTACCAAAATATTCATAGTAACTCTCTTTGTAGTGGCAAAGAATTAGAAATTGAGGGGATCCCCATTAATTGGGCAATAGGTAAACAAGTTATGGTACATGAATACTATGGAATACTATTTTTCTATGAGAAACCATAAATGGTTGGACTCTAGTGAAGCATGCAGTGACTTAATAGGATCTGATGCTGAGCAAAGGGAGTAGAACCAAGAGAACAATGTGCACATCAACAACATTATGAGATGAACAACCTGGATGGAAGCAGCTCTTCTCCACAATCCAGAGAGCTAGAGACAACTGCATCTGATTGGTTATGAACTATAATTATCCCCAACCAGAGGAAGAAAAACAAAGCAAAACAAAACACGCAGGGGAAAAAAAAGACAACTCTTCTGAATCTGATGATCACTTTATAAAAATTTTCTCTTCTGTATCTATTTCCCTTAATTCTAATTCTTCATACCAAACATGACTAATCTGTAAACAAGATGATCAAAATACACATGTACAATGCTAACCTGACTGTTCTCTGCTGAGGGGATGGTGTGGGAAGGGAGGGTGGAAGGAAATTTTGTAACTTAAAAATATACAGGGGCATTTGGATAATATAAATAAATAAATATATAAATGAATGAATGAATGAATGAATGAAATAATTAAATAAATAATTATATTGACTTTTTTAAAAAAGTAAAGTTGAAAAGAAATAATATAGAAGCCACTTTGTCTAGGAAAACCTTACCTTACAAGAACTTGAACATGGCTTCATTTTTGGCTCTTTTGATCAACTTTGGTTCAGAGAAAAGTCTTCTCCCCTTGAATAATCAAAGTGCATTTCATTTTTTTTTCCTGAGAACTCTGCTCCCTCCCCAAACCCTAGCTTAATTTTACACAGCGGTATTGGAAGAGATGTACACTGTATTCTAACTGATGACTTTGTTGGGTATCCTTTCCAACTGAAGGGCATGCTATGCTCTGAGTGTGGCACACCTGTTTGTTGTTTTCTTACCTGGATTAATAGACTCTTTTTATTATTTTTTTTATTTTTAGGGTTTTGCAAGTTAATGGGGCTAAGTGGCTTCTCCAAGGCCACACAGCTAGGCAATTATTAAGTGTCTGAGGTCTGATTTCAACTCAGCTACTCCTGACTCCAGGGCTGGTGCTTTATCCACTGTGCCACCTAACTACCCCTTGGATTAATAGACTCTTGAAAGACTTTGGTTTCATTGAATTCTGGAACTGTTCAGAACCAGAAACAAAGAAACCAAAAAACCCATTATTTACAAAGAGGGAAACTTGAACTATTTCATAATTCTCTGAGATTCCTTTGTTTCCTTTTGGAGTTTTCAAAGGGTATTTTCCAGTCATGGGGTAAGGGGTAATTTGGTTGGTAGCCTTATTCAAGATTTAAGATGTATTGGTTGTCCCTGTTACCTCTAGAATCAAATATAAATCTTCTGTTTAACATTTCAGGAGTTTTGCAATCTGCTCCTCTCCTATCTTTTCAGATGTTTTTCTTACACAATATTTCCCTCTCTATGCTATAAAATGAGGCAATATTATCCTCTCCAATGAATGATCCTCATATTTAATAGTTCATATCTGAACACTGTATCTTTCCTTTTATCATTCCTGGAATATTCTCCCTTTATATAAATACATTTTCTGTTACCTAACTTCTTTCAATTGTCAATTAAAATCATTCCTAATGCAAAAATCCTTTCTTCTTCCCATTCTCAGCTGTTGGTAAGTCCTTTAAACATTATGTTATATCTACTCTCTTACATTTCCATAATATCATTTGCATGTTTTTTCCTCCATTAGACTATAAATTTCTTGTGACCAGGGACAGTGAATCTATCCATTTTTTAATCCCCAGAACTTGGTGCAGTAACTAGAACACTGTACTTAATGAATGCTGGCAAGATTGTTGAAGATATATCTAGATGGTTGGTACAATCTTGACATTTATATGGGATAAATTGTTTTAGAGGAAGATGCCATTTTTATTTAATTGGTAGTTGTCTTTCTGTATTAAAGTAAATTGAATTGAATTGAATTGAATTTTTTGCAAGGCAAATGGGGTTAAGTGGCTTGCCCAAGGTCACACATCTAGGTAATTATTGAGTATCTGAGGCCGGACTTTAACTCAGATCCTCCTGATTCCAGGGCCAGTGCTCTATCCATTGTGCACCTAGCCACCCCTCTTTATGTAATTAAAAAAAATAAATGAAATAATAAATGCAGTATGGATTTTTACTACCTCTATTTTTGCTTTTTGAGTAAACTGATATTTATGAAAGTCATGCTGATTCATATATATATATATATATATGTGTATATATATATATATATATATATATATATATATATATATATATATTTGACAAGTATACAATTGGTATACAGAACATTCTCACCAAAGATTTTACAGATCATTATCACATTTATGCCTTAGACTCCCTTAGAAGAATTATGAAACTTATGGACTCTTTAGATTCATATCTTTCATTCATAAATGGAAAACACAAGTTTCAAAGGAAACAAAATACATTGAAATGAAAAAAAGTCCTGTTTTATTAAATAAAAGATATGAGAGTGAAATCACTTAAGGTCTTTAATAACAATATTACTAATGAGTTGTAGTTGATAAAATTATTTTACATTCTTAAGTCTACCCAAAGCAAAACAACACCTAGTTGAGGCGTAATAGTTACTGAATTGTTTCTAGAAAAGCTAACATAATTAACAAGCATTTATTAAGCACCTACTATGTACCAGTGACTGAGATAAATTCTATGGATATAAAACAAGATTAAAAAACTCTAATCTCCAGGAGCTTTCATTAAGAGGGGGCAATATACCACAAATTGCATGTGTGTATATATATATATATGAGCTATACAGGACACAGTGGGGGCAATGTCAGAGGGAAGATTATTACTATTGTATTAAGAAGGATAGAGAAAACCTTTTTCTTCAAATAGCATGATTTTAGCTAGGATTTGAGTGAGAAAAAGACAAAGACAAAGAGGGGAAATAATTAATAATTACAGCTAGTGAAACATCATAATGGAGAAAATAAAACTTATAGAATAAGAGGAATATAATTCAAATGCTTCTCTTCCAACTTATGACCTGAATAACAGTGTTTCAGGGCCTTATTTTTCTGATCTGGACGGGATTATAAGGTCTATATTTATAAGATCCTTTTTAGTTCAAAATTCTATGATCCTATTATTTAAGAATAGAAGGGCTACTGTAAGAGTGTATGTGCTATCTGTCCTGTGTTAAGGGAAAATTTTAGACAATTTTTTGGCACATTGACCTTATCATTGGAAAAGAACTTTAGAAAAATGAGAACAATTCATTTTCCTGATTCTCTTACCATAAGATAAATATGAAGTGTTTTAGTTCTATGATTGATGTCAAATTCCCTGTAATGGAGAAGAGTGAAAAATCATGTTATTGGTTGAATAGAGGGAGACATGCCTTGTGGTCAATGCCTTTTCTTTCACCATAAGGGACATTGTTAGATTTCTGATAGGAGCAAAAGAAGTATCAATTATATGATATGGGGCTGCATAAATCCTGATGCAATGTATATAGTGACGAGATAAATAGATCAAAATAACTGCAAAAATAAAACCATATAGGAGATTGAACTATGAAATCATTTTAGAAAATTGTAATTTTATTCCTAGAATTCTCATAATTCCATTGCAAATGATTGACAGATCAAGAAATACCTTATCAGATCTATAGAAAGAGGAGAAATTTATGAACAAACAAGAAATACAGCATAGGTTGCAAAATGAATTATTTTGACTACATAAAATTCCAAAAGTTTTTGCACTATTAAAACCAAAGCAGCCAAGATTAGAAGGAAAGCCAAAAGCTGGGAAACAATTTCCCAGCTAGGGGTCCTGATAAAATTCTCATATCTAAGGTATATAGAGAATTGAATCAAATTGATAAGACTACAAGTCATTCCTCAATTGGAAAAAAGTCAAAAGATATGAACAGGCAGTTTTCAAAGGGAGAAATTAAATCTATATATAATCATATTTAGGATGTTCCATATTATTATTGATTAGAGAAACTACCTCACACTTATTAGATAGGCTAAGATGACTAAAAGGAAAATGATCCATGTTGGAGAGGATATGGGATTGGAGAGCATTGGAAGATTGATGCACTGTTGGTGGGGTTGCGTGTGTGTGTGTGTGTGTGTGTGTGTGTGTGTGTGTGTGTGTGTGCGCCCATATCTGTCCTGAGTTAAGGGGAAAATTTTAGACAATTTTTTTGGCACATTGATCTTATCATTGGAAAAGAACTTTAGAAAAATGAGAACGATTCATTTTCCTGATTCTCTTACCATAAGATAAATATGAAGTGTTTTAGTTCTATGATTGATATCAAATTCCCTGTAATGGAGAAGAGTTAAAATCATGTTATTGGTTGAATAGAGGGAGACATGTCTTGTGGTCAATGCCTTTTCTTTCACCATAAGGGACATTGTTAGATTTCTGATATGGACATACCATTCTAGCCATTCTGGAAAGCAATATGCAATTATGTCCAAAGTGCATCAAAAATGATTATATTCTTTGACCCAACAATACCAACACTATATATATGTATATATGTATATATATATATATATATATATATATATATATATATATATATATTAATATATATGTATATATTTATATATAGAATCATAACAAGTGGGAAAATATTTATAGCAGCTCTTTTTGTAGTGGTAATGAATTGGAAATTGAGGGGATACTCATCAATTGGGGAATGGATGAATAATTAGAGTATATGAATGTTATGGAGAACTATTGTAAGCCAAGAAACCATGAATGATTGGCCTTTAAAGAAACATGAAAATAATTATATGAACTGATGTTGAGTGAAGGGAACAGAACCAGGAGATAATTGTTCACGTTAACAACATTCTGAATTAATTCTGATGTATGCAGCTTCTCTCAGTAGTTCAGAGAGTTGGGACAACCATGTTATGGACAACACCAACTACACCCAGAGGTAAAAATCAAACAAACAAATAAACGAACAAACAAAACACACTATCTGAAAGTATATTATATTCCATTTTTAAAAACTACTATAGGGGCAGCTAGGTAGCACAGTGGATAGAGCACTGGCCCTGGAGACAGGAGGATCTGAGTTCAAATCTGATCTTAGACATATAATAATTACCTAGCTGTGTGATCTTGGGCAAGTCACTTAACCCCATTGCCTTGCAAAAAAACTAAAATAAAAATTAAAAATTGCTCTTTTGTTTCTCCTTTTCCCATGGTGCCCCCCCCCTTAGTCCTGATTTCTCATACACAAAATGACTAAAATGTAAACACGTTAAACACAAATGTACATGCACAACTTTTACATGCTGAAGGATGGGAAAGGAGGGTGGTAGGAAAATGTGTAACATAAGCATGCAAGTGGATGAATGTAGAAACAGCTTTTATCTGGACTATCATAGAATCTACTGGTAGATCGCCCTGTTTCAAGTCTATTTCTATGTGTCCTCCATTCAGCTACCAAAGTAATTTCCTAAAGTGCGGGTCTGATTTTGTATCCTTCTTCCCTCCCAAAAACTTAATATACCTCAATATTTACCTGCTACCTCCACTATCAAATGTAAAATGCTTTGCTTGGAATTTAATTCTCCTTTCTAGGTTCCTCTTATTCCCCTCCATGTACTTTATGATCCAACTACATTGGGCAGTTCATACTGCATGTTCCTACAGCTTTCATCATCATAAATTTGCATTGTCATTCCTTCATTCCTAAATATACCTCTTCATATCTGTCTCTAGTCTTCCTTGTCTCCTTTTAAGATTCAGCTCAAAATCCATCTTGTCTTGAAGGTCTTTTTTTTGATCCTCGTACCACCCCAATTCTGCTGCTAGCTCCTTCTGAGATTACTTTGCAACTATTCTGTATATATCTTGCATGTACATAGTTGTTTGTACATTTCCTCTATTTAAATGCAAGCTTGTTAGAAACCATACTTTTATTTTTCTTTGAATTCCCAATACTTACTTGTGTTCCTTAGCACATAGTAAGAATTTAAGGAATGGGGGTGGCTAGCAGGTGCTAGAGCACCTGCCCGGGGGTCAGGAGTACCTGAGTTCAAATCTGGACTCAGACACTTAATAATTATCTAGCTGAATGGCCTTGGGCAAGCCACCTAACCCCATTGCCTTGCAAAAACTAAAAAACAAATAATTTAAGGATTGCTGAATGACTAAACAATTAGTCTTTGTGTCTAAGCAAAAAAGCAAAATAACCCTTGCCCTTGGAAAATTTGCAGCTTTTTGAAAGCATTCAAGAGGTAAGTAAATATCCTCTCTGTCCATATAGGGGAGATTTGTTTGGATATGTCCAGAACTCAACATGGAGATATTATGCATCCTTTATCACCTGATGGATGTAGTTTCCTTTGATTTGATGTAAATCTATTAATAATTACATCTTCAAAAATGTCCAGATAGTCATTCCCTTTTTCCTGGGTCCTTTTGTTCTGCAGCAAATGCAAAGGGAAGATTCCAGTTCACTCATAACTCAACTTACGAGAGGGGAAGGATTCTTTCACCTATTCTCCCTATTTTTTACCCTGGCTTTGAAAAATGGACCTGGAGGGGGTGGCTAGGTGGGTCAGTAGTTAGAGCACCAGCCCTGGAGTCAGGAGTACTTGAGTTCAAATCCGATCTCATGCAATTAATTACCTAGCTCTGTGTCCTTGGGCAAACCACTTAACCCCATCGCCTTGCAAAACAATAAAAAATTAAAAAAATAGAGAAATGAACCTGGAGAGTTTGTTGTTGGTTCATTCATCTCTTTTAGTTCCAAATACTTAGGAAATTCGCTACCAGACCAGGGAGTTCAAACTTCTATATCATTGGTGCCAGGGCTTCAAGGATACTGCAGTCAGTCTACCAGGAAGGGAAGACTGGATGAGCCAGGATGCCTGGAAACTGGGGTTTGGGGGATTTGAAACTTGATACTGTGTTCTGCATAAACTGAATTAATCTATGAATCTAATCTCGTCTCCCTTCCTAGGGAGTAAGATGGTGTGCCTGTGTGTCTGGCAGGGGGATCATACTTGAGATTATACATTTTATTGTAACTACAACTTTGCCAAAGTTAAACTAACTATTATGGTCTAATGGAACCGGAAATCAGGAGAACCCTCTTACATTTGAGAAAATATCATCACTGGCAGCTAGAGAGAAGATATCCCCAGTTTGCCCTATAGAGCCCTCAAAAGTTTTAGGATAATGTTCACCTGTAGGATATTTGGCTTTTAGAAAGTGAGAGTCTAGGTAGCAAGTGTTACTAAATTAATAGAAAGCACAAGGGAAACGAGAGAAGGGGGAGTCTTATAATTTTGGGGATGAGCAAAGAATATTGCTTTGAAGAATGCAATGGATTCTGTGCTATGGAAGTATGGAAGACATCTTTCTGGGTAAAAGGACAACCAAAATAACAATAAGAAAGTCATTTATCTTGCTTTATTATTTGCAAAGCCTTCAATACATGCATTATTGAAAGCAACAACCCTATGAAGTAGGCGGTATTATCATCATTAGGCACATAAAAAACTGAAGATGACAGAGCTTAAATAACTTGCCCAGCATCACCTAGCCACCAAGTGTTCGAAAAAGGATTTGAACAAATGGCTTCTTGACTTCAAACCCAACATGCTATTCACTGCTCAATCTAATTGTGTCATGGAAAGGGTTGTTTCTACAAATACCTACAAATACAAGATTATGAATTGGTAATAGCTGATTCTCATTTTGACTGGAATGAAAGCTCTTGACAAGGAAATAGCATGTATCAAAAATTAGGAAGGAAGATGTCAATTAAATTGTACAGGGGCAAAAATTTGAAATCTTTGTGAAGAATAGCTATGAATATCTGATATTCTTAATTGATAACTCTTTGCTTTAAATACTTGACTATCAGGGGCGGCTAGGTGGCGCAGTAGATAGAGGACCGGTCCTGGAGTCAGGAATACCTGAGTTCGAATCTGACCTCAGACACTTCATAATTACCTACCTTTGTGGCCTTGGGCAAGCCACTTAACCCCATTTGCCTTGCAAAAAATAAAACACACCTAAATAATTGACAATCTTTTGGAAGCAAGACCAATCCTGGAAATGGAGAGGTTTGAGCTCATATTCATTCTTCAATAATACCAATTACTATTGTAAGCCAAGACAGTGTTTAATAGATCTGGGGTAATTTAAATTCATTTTATTGCAAGGTAGATTGACCTAAGGACCCAAATCTGGGACCTTTTAACAATGATTATTAAAAAGAGGTCTCAGTATTTAAGGGACAGGATTTTTTCCTACTGCATCAGGATGTATGATTGATACCAGTTATATGGTTAGTATTCTTCTTGAAAATATATTGCAAATTAGAGATCTGCTGCTATGTTTTAGTGTGGTTTTCCTTTAAATTATTGTTGTCGTTATTTATGTTTCTCTTATTTCAGCTGACTTCTCCCTGCCTCATTTATACAAGTCTTCCTGAGACTCCCTGATTTCTTCAAAATCATTGTGTCTTCCAGGAAAATTATATACTATTTCATTTATGTGTCACAAATTATTCAGGAACGTATAGTTATGGACAGTGTCATAGTGAATGTAAGTTGGCCTTGATTCTGGCAGATGTAACTTTAAGTCTTGTCTCTGATAGACACTGATGGTTATTCATCTCATACTATCCAAAGAAATTCTAAAAAAAATTCTAAGGGGCAAAATGGAAAGAGAGCTGAAGTTATACAAGGAATTTCCATACTCATAGTTTCCCATGCAAATTAAATTTGGGGATAAGTAAAATACATATATAAATATATACAGGCACAATATGGAAATGATATTTGTATAGACATATAACTATGTGGATGCACACATATAAACACTCATGTAATCCCCATTTTACTGGAGTTTAGGAAGGTAAATAATTTTCCCATGGTCATGTAACCAATAAGTGATAGAAATGGGTTTTTAATTAAGTTCTCCCTCCCTGAATCGAAATCTAGTTCTCTATTCATTGTACCACATTGCCTGCAGACAAAAGCAGTAAAAGGCACCTTTCCTGAACTTAGAAGTTTCTAGTTTCATTAGGAATTTAGGATATATTCTTGAAAGATGATTAAAACTACAAGGCAACCTGAAGTCAGATTACAGAGAAGCTAGTAACTATCAAGAAATTCAGAAGAATGAATAATTTTGTTGTTCAAGAATGAAGGTCTGATTCATTTTTTGAAACTGGACCAAATTCTTTCTTGTTACCTCATTAGGAAGATAATAATCCATAATCACAATTAGGCATATTCAGTTCTCCTCATTATGGATAGAATTTTGTTCTAGCAAAAGATAATATGAATGCTGCTCCATGACTCCTCTAAGCAAATCTGCCATTGCATTGATTAGGTGGCAATTTTTAGAAAAAACAAGTATTACCTAACTACAGGTAGAATTAGGGGAAAAAAGTCACTGAGAGAGGGTATCAATTATTTCCTCTTCTTTAAATGTCACGGAAAAACTATAAACCAATTAGTAAAGGCAAATTCATTCATTCCACAGATGTTTTCCTGTAATGTAAATTAATCCAGGAGCATGAAGGCTGTTGGACTTCTGAACCCAGACTTGAATTTGCACTTGGGTGGGTGGACAGGATTAAAATTTACATGTAAATCATGAGATTTTCAGAAAGGGGGGAATACAAATTATGTGATTGAAATTCTAGGAAGCAAATCATAATTTAAATGAAGCAACTCATAACCGTGCCAGCTACAGTTCAGACAATTTCTGAGGTAAGATAGTCAGTAGTCCTATAGGCAAAATGAAATAATAGGTTTGAAACAAATGAAACTACCCATACTAACATGAAAAATAATCTCATTAAGGAAGCAAATTACCCACTGCTGCTCGATGACTGCCTGCAAGGAGCTCTGGGACAAGTGCAGGCTTTGTGATTGACCCACTTTATATGTCATGAGCACATGGGCAAGGATAATTGGCCCCCAAATAATCTTTTTGTTCTTGGATTGATAGAATCTCTTGTACTGCATCCAAGAAAAGCCAGAAGATTAAGTTGGTAATGAGATTGTACCTTTCCCTATTCTCATTAGTTTGTCAGGACAAATAATTGATGTGCCATTTTCTCATCTTGCCATGAAAATGGATGAATACGTTGGCATCTCTGCTCCCAAGAAGCTGCTTTTTCACTAATGTTTAAAGCAGACTGCTACAGTGTAAAAACATTCCTTTCTTCTAGAAAAGTTTTGTTTCTTTGTCTTTGTTTCTCTTCTCTTTGAAAATAGTTTTCCCAATGTAGTGAATCTGGTTACTAAATGCATTTTTATTTACTGTAAGGTTTCTCCTTTCTAAAAAGGTTGTGTGACTTGTATTCCTTGTAGTGACATGGGAAAGGCACTAATCCAGGAATCAGGACATCTGGGTTCCAGCTCTGTCCTCATCACTGTTATCTTTGGAAAGTTGCCTAATCTCTCCGAAACTCATTCTTCTCAATTGTGAAATAATGATATTTTACTTTCTAACATCCATTCCTATACTAATAATCTCTGATTTCATTAAATATTTTTGGTGATGAAGTAGGAAAATTAGAAGGTGAGAAACAGAAAATAAAAGCATAGAAGTCTTGGGATCCACTGTTTAAAATCTTTGGAGGTCACCCTTCCCTGAAAGTGAAACTATTCCATGAAATCCTTCATTCATTGTCATTTGGTCTCTTACTGGAGATTTCCATTGAGTGAAGGCATTACCATCTGACCTAATGCATTCTACTTTTTTATAAGAATAATTATTAAGCAATTATTCTCCCTATCAATATCATATCTTCCCTTCTGAAGTCTCTATATAGTGATCCTTCATCTGCCTTTTGGGTTCAAGAAGAAAATAACTGATGGTAGCAAGGATACTCATGGGCACTGAATTTTGTGGGACTATGGAAGATGGGAAGATGAAATCAGATTCTGAGTCATTTCCAATGGTCTGGAACTTCCAAAGTAAATTGAAGGTAATTTTCTTAAAAGAAGGTAAAGTTTAAGGTGGAAATCAAAATATAACATCTTAGAGTTATTCTAGATATTTTATACAAAGAAATTAGTCACTTTAAACAAGTTAATGATGATATTTTATAGTCCTCAAAACAAAATTGATGTCCTTGTTTCTTTCCTTACTATTTTGTTTTAGGTTTCTGCAAGTCAAACGGGGTTAAATGGCTTGCCCAAGGCCAGCTAGGTAATTATTAAATGTCTGAGACCAGATTTGAACCCAGGTACTTCTGACTCCAGGACACGCCACCTACCCACCCCCTTCCCTTACTATTAATGAAGTTTACACCAATTAGATTTTTTTATAATTGATTTTTCTAGAATTCATATTTAATGGTATACTGGAAAATATTTAACAACTGGATCTCCAGGGAGAATGTACACATGTTATACTTTAAAATATAATCCATATTATCAACAGTTTGTTTCCCTATTACTTTCTTAAACCTAAATAATCAACAAAATAGAGACTTCCAGAACACCTGATAATAAGATGGCAGACTAGATATTTTCTTTAATTCCCTTGACCTATCAAACCTCCCCCCAAAAGAAATTATGCACCAAAGCTAAGGAAGTTTTTTACTGTTTCCATGACCTGGAGCATCAAGAATCCAAATGAAGGGTAAAATTCAAACAAAACCAAGCCATGAATATTTGCTTTCTAGCACCCCATTCAACTGACAGGCTAAATATCAGATCAAAACACATGACACAGGCTAGCATAGAAACCTATCTCTGTGGGTCCCTCTCAGCCCTTCCTAAGCCATAGAGGCATTGGTTCCAAATTGTGGGTGTTTTCTTGGGTCTGCAAAACCAGCTTGACCAAAAGTCCTCCAGTAGCAAAAACCTGCCAAAGGCTACAACCTGGATAAACCAACAGTGCCTAGATATATAAGACTGGTAACTCTGAATTGCCAGTACAGTGAAAACAGGTTTGGAATTGATGATGTCAGCAGACTCTGAAACGTAAGGGCCAACCAGCTCTGAACTGCCAATTCTGGGACAAAGTTCTAAAGGAACAGAGGAAATGGGTCAGACCATCAGAGTGGCATACTGCATATACACAGACCTGGACCGTATTTTATTCAGCCTTAGAGGAGAGCACAGCATATAGCTAGGATCAGTTTTGACCATCCAGAAGTCCGATGTGATAGAGACCCAGGCTTGTGATCAATGAATTTCTTAGTGTGGGAAATAATTGAGACACTTTGAGATCTAGGCCTATAATCAGGAGGGAGAAAAAAGTGAGCAATAGGGAGGAGATCTCAAAGATCATGACCATAAACAGGTATATCAACAGAAAAATAACCCTAACAGCATATTGCCACCAGATCGAATGAATGAGTTCAGATAGCTATGAATAAATAAATAAATGTTTAAAAAATTTTCAAAAAATGATTCAAAGCTTGATGAAACCAAAGATCCTGTCAGAGTTGAAGAGGAAAAGAAACCGTTGCATACTCTTGCTGAATGGTTTAAAAAGAGAAATGAGAATTATGAGAGCACATTTTTTTGACTCTTTCTTCATGAAGTAGGTCAGGGGAGAAAAAAACGAAAGAGATGAGAAGAGAGATGGAGACAGAAACAGAGAGAGTCACAGTTAAAAAGAGACAGAGCAATAAAGGCAGAAATAAAGTTAGAGAGAAGTTGAGACAGAGACAAGTAGGCAAAGGCAGGCAGAGATGGACAGAGACAGAGACAGTGACAGAGAGACACAAAGAGATAGCTACAGAGACAGAGTCACTGTTTGAGACAGGGACTGGACAGAGACAGAGAATGCAAATTTTGAAATTAAGAATTTCTAGTAAAAACTATGGAATGAGAAAAACAATTGAAAAGTTTACATAATCATAATGCTTCAAGAAGATTCTCATCTATTTTGAGGGGAGGCAAAGAGAAGGAAGGCAATATGTACTTCCATGAAGTCATCTGAAGACAATATTACAAAATACAAGGGAGTGATTGAAGATATGGAAAACAGAGTAACACTCCTGGACCTTAGAAAGGGAAATTCATGAGGAGGAATCTATTAGTTAATTTGGAAGAAAAAGGTCAACTAAGACTTCATGATAGGAGAAAGGATCCAAGGATGGTGGATAGAGAGAGACATGGAGGAGAACAGTTATATTGAGCTACATTTTTTGCTTGACCAAATCATATCATCTGGATTTGGGTAGAAACTCTAAGTTGATATTCTTGAATAGTAAGTTTGCTGAACCCCTATGTAGATTATCTCCTAGCTGGGAGGCTATTTTCTGGCAAAGTATTTTTGAGGGATCCGGGTGACTCGCTGGGGAAAAACGCCAACTCCTGCCTCAGATACTTCTTAGTTTTGTGACCCTGTACAAGCCATTAAATTATTTTCAGCTTCTTGCCTCATCTATTAAATGGGAATAATAATACCACTTTCAAGGGTTGTTGTGAGGATCAAATGAGGTATCATGTTTAGGGTTTTTCAAATCATAATTCATATTAATTTTATTAATATTATGATTATCTTATGCATAGAAATTATACTGTAAATATTAAATTAATATTGCTGTTTTTGAACTATGAACTCATAACTTTATTATATAGTGAGTTATATTTTAATTTAATTATAATACTCTTCATAATATTTAACATGCACATAAGACATTGAGTAGATCTTTACATGTCAGTGCAAGACATCTTATATTGATTATTTTTTCTATGAATTATCTTGGCTTCTTGAAATATAGATTATTAAGGGACATGATCATGTTAATTTCACATATATATATATGAACATCTATTTTTTACCTTTAATATTTTCAGACAAAAGTAGATTATTTTTCCTTTAAAAAGAAATCCAATATATGGTGATTATTTTTATTACTGTATTTGTTTTGACTTTCAATAATTGAGGTAGAAGAAATGGTTATTTTGGGGTAATAAACTAAGTAGAAATGTTGAATTCTTTTAGAGATGTATCCAGGAGGCAACGTGATAAAGCACACTGGTGTCAAATTCAAACAGAAATGGAGATCACTACTCTGTAAACAAGATTCCTATGGAACACACACATTTTAAAATGCAATGTTACCTATGTAATAATATATCTTTATTCCATGTAATTAAGTCTTTCCTAATTTCATTTTGATGTAGTTAGATTGTACTTAGAAGTGTTGTGGGACATGGTATATATGTTATACCTCTGGAAAAGAAAAAAAATGCTGAATTGAAACCTATTTCTATATTCACACCATACTTCTTATACAGACAGACAGCTGTGAGACCCTGAGTAGGTTGCTTCTCCTCTCTGAGCTCAGTTCTTTCACTTTTAGCATAAGTAGATTGGAGCATCAGACCTACAAGTTTCCTCACAAATCTGAAGCTATTAATCTGGGTTTAATAAGACCTATATTGGTTTTATCAACCTTCTGACTCTGACCATATGAAAACTTTACTTGTCCTATAGCACCAAAGTTACTATTGCTCTAGAATGGAAAAGGACTCCATCATAAGCTTTGCTTTTCATTTCAAAGTTGTTTTATATGTGAGAAAAATACGCTTTTATATATTAGAGTTTGGACTATTCTTGTTTGAAGGGGAACGTTGGGAGAGCTCAATTGGAGTGCTCTTTCATCATCTACCTGTTACTTTCTAGGGTACATACATATATACATATATATATATATATATATATATATATATATATATATATATATGTGTGTGTGTGTGTGTGTGTGTCTGTGTGTGTCTGTATGTGTATATATATATATATATATATATATATATATATATATATATATATATATGTTCACCACATGTGAATAAAACAGAGTTAATGGGGAGAAATGAGGAGGCACTCTCAAACTCATTATGTTCAATGTCCGTGGATCAGTTGGTCAGGGTTCCTACTCAAATGTCTATCATCTGGTCCAATTCTGTTCCTTAAAAATGATGTAGTAGGGGGATTCTTGATATGAAGAAATAAGGGAGGAATACGTAAATACTTTGCATTTGATTGCTCCCATATGAAATCTTTTGGCTTTAAACTCCATGCCAATTGTGCCTTGAAATATACTAAGTTTAGGAGTAAAATTTTAATTTAATACAACATTGTTTATGTTGAAAATACACAGATTTTTCATAATGGAATCTGTTTTAAAGTTTTTGAGCTGTTAAACTCCCCACTCCAAAAAAAAGTGTGTGTTTTTTCTTCTTGGAGATAAAATGAATGGACAGCCAAAGGAAAGTAAATCTATTACCCTAATCTCTTTTGATTTTGTTGTTTCCCAGTTTACGGTTTATCTGCAGGAAGGGTATAACTGAAAAATCAAACTTTTGCCTCATGAAGATATAAACAATTTCTCTCTGGGCAATAACTTAGCAGATGTGGCCTATTTCTTCTACACAGAGGGCTGTGTTATGTAAAAATGTGTTGATCACGCCATGTGAGACAAGTCTATATTTCCTACTTCCTTACTTGAAAACAAGGGCTAAATTAAGTTCTTTTTCTCTATTCATTGAATACTTTTATATATCTTTTTTCACTACATCCTTACCTTCCACATCACTCCATGTTTCAATAAACCAGCACTGGTCCTATCTGTACCTATTGCCTACTAGCTTATTTTCAACTTCTTCCTTTCAAATATCAATCTGTGTACTTAAAGAATAAATGTCATCTGATTTTTGGTCATGTCTCCCACTTCAGATACATTGGATTGCCGCACTTTCCACTCCAAAGAAACTACTGATTAAGAATTCCATTAATATTCTCCTTAAATCTGTTTCTCTTTTCACTTGAACCCCTTCTAATATTTTAATTTAAAGTTTCAGTGTTTGCCTTTTATCTCTGAGGATTTTCCTATGAAGTAGGTCCAATCATTTAATGTGTCACCTAAATATTTGGGCTATACCTAGGAACAAACTTGATGCTGTTCAGAATCTCAGTTCCTACTGTTGGCGAGTTAATGGTCTTGAATAAGACTATAGGAATAGAGCACTCAAAAAGTAAGGCAATTTAGAAGACATTACTAATATATTTTTAGCAATAAATTTAAATTATATTATACATATAGTTTTTGCATAGACCTAGGAGGTTATCTAATTCAATACCCTTATTTTATAGCTGAAGAAACTGAGGGTTCATGGAGATTAGAGAATTGTGTAAGATTGAAGAAATACTAAGTAAAAGATGTGTGATTTGGTCCTAGATCTTCTAATTTGGTATTCTTATATTCATGAATAGAGGTGTGTGTGTGTGTGTGTGGTGATAAAAATGACTTAAAAATGGGGTGAAAATCTCCCATGCACATTCCATCCTACAAGGGACAGTAGAGAATGAGCAAGAACTAACTCAAATTGTCAGAGAACTCTGTCTTCCCAGCATGTTACTCCTTCTTCAGGACTGCAAATAAACTATTAAAATGGAGGCACAACAAATTAAACCTTAGTCAAAGGTATGAAAAAGCATGACAACCACAGAGCTGGTATAATCTTTAGCTGCATAGACAGAAGTATCAAAGCAAAATGGAGAGGTCAGTGATCCAAAGTATCCCACCTTTCTCAAGTCACATTTGCAGAATTTTAACCACATTCTGGATGCTACAAATGAGAAAGGACATTGACTCACCTAGTCACATGCAGAGAAGATCAATCCTAATAATTAAAATGTATAATGGAATAATGCTTTAGGATTTTGAACTGAAGGAGCTGGATTCAGTTTTCATCTGTCTGTAGAGGAGAAAACAAGGAGGGCCAGATCAAAATGAACACTGATGGAAAATAGAGATTAGCTATAGCTATATGTATTGCTGGTGTTGTTTCTACTAATTTTACTACTAACTACTGATATATTGCTTTGAAGTTTTTAAAGGTCCCTTTTTATACATTAACTCAACTGTCTGTTCCAACAACCCTGTAATTTAGGTAAAATAGATTGTAAATAATGCTTGTCCCTCATTCTCAAAGGAGATCATGACTTCAAGGATGTAATGCCATGACGTGCACTGGATTTGAATTAGGTTTAGTTAGTGCTGTCTAAGTCACCAATCTCACATTCCCCTCTGAAACCATCTGGATCCAGTGGCCAGATATGAATCAAGACAACTTGAGATGGCCCTGGATGAAAGGCAGTCAGGATTAAGTGACTTGCCCAAGGTCATAGAGGTAGTAAGTATTTGAGGAAAGCTTTGAACTCAGGTCCTTCTGACTTCAGCATTGGTGTTCTACCCACTGCAATATCTCTCTGCCCAGGTCATCAACAAGCAATTATCTGTTCCAAAATATTCATAGCTACTCTTTTTGTAATGGCAAAAATTGGAAATTGAGGGGATGACCATCAATTGGGGAATGGTTGAACAAATATGGTACATGAATACTATGGAGTATTATTGTTCTTAAGAAACCATAGTTGGACTCTAGAGAAGCATATAATGAGTTACAGGTTCTGATGCTGAGCAAAGGGAGCAAAACTAAATGAGCAATGCAAACATTAACAAGACCATTGTGAGATGATCACGCTTGATGGAAGCAGTAGCTCTCAGCAGTTCAGAGAGCTAGGAGAACCCTATGAGACCAGCTATGGATATTGATATACCCATCCAGAGGAAAAAACAAAACAAAAGAAAAATCAACAAAAAAGATCTTTCAGAATCTGATGAACACTACATTCACTTTTTTAAAAAAATCTCTAATGTATTTCTTTTCCTTAATCCTAATTCCTCATAGCAAAAATGATTAATCTGTAAATATATTTAACACAAATGTATGTACAATATTAATTTGACTGTTGGCCACTGAGGGGAGGGGGATGGAAAGAGAAGGTAGAAGGAAATTTTGTAACTTAAAAAATATCCATAGGCTCAGGGATGAATGTTGAAAACTTTAAAACATGTTTGGAAAAAAATTATCAATAAAATAATTTAACAAAAAATAATTATTTATCAAAAACTTACTATGTGAATAGTTTTGTGTTCAGTGTTAGAGAATCAAAGAAAGAGAAAAGGTGTTCCTACCCTCAAGGAGCTTAAAATCTAAAGGAAGACATAAAAAGAAGCTGAAAAGCCTGGGGGAAGGTAACCAGCTGAAGTCTAGAGAAGGGCAGTTTGTAAGAAAGGAAGTGATGGCTGCTCTCAGAGTCTTCCTTAACATAGCAGGCATCCAGAAGGTGGGAACTATTAATGATGCTTCTCTTCTGTGGAAAGAACAATATATTTGAAATCAAAAGGGTTGGGTTCAAATGCAAACTATGCCACTTAGAATCTTTTTCACTTTTGTCAAGTCATTTCCACATTTTGGGTTTCAGTTTACTCATCTTCAAATTGCTTGGAGAAAGGAAGCACTGAACTGTTGATTTCTAAGCTCCCTCCAGTCTGAATATTTGATGGTTTTCTTCAGGATGAAAAAAAATGCATTCACTTTTACTGCTCTTAACTGGTCATTGTTTTCAGATCTTTTTACCCATTAATCTATATGGTTTCCAGCTTGTGAACATTAAATGTGGCACTGAGAACTAAATGCAAGATTTCAGAACCAATCCAGATAAAAACTGTAACAACATGGTACAAGACAATTTGGTTGTTCAGTCATTTCAGTCATATCAGACCCTTTATAGCTTTATTTGTGGTTTCTTGACAATGATCTTGGAGCAGTTTACAATTTCCTTCTTCAGTGTATTCAATGGACCCATTTTTTTGGTCAGACAATAAAAGGTTAAATGATTTTCCCAGAGAAACATACAGCAAGAATGTCTGAGGCTGCATTTGAACCCAGTTATTCCTCATTATAGGACCAGTGTTTTGATTGTAAGAGTGCTTTGATTTTAAATATTTTGACTTTATAAGTACCATGGCACTAACATAGCCTAAAGTCTATGCTAACTCACTTGTATAAGTTCTCCACCCTCCTCTCAAAATTATAAGCCCTTTCATGCATATATAATAATAAATAATATGTGTAAAATCTTGGGATCTGCTTTTTCAGATGGCTGGAAGTATTTTATAAATTATCACTTTTTGCCTCCTTGGGTTAATGGCTTACTCTTCCATTCATGGACATTTTTGAACGGTATCAGATAATTAACATTTAAGTTAATTAACTCAGTTAATTAACATTTAAGGAATGGAAAAATACTATTTAACTCTCTCTGTGATTTCCATCTCCTGTGCCCTGATTCTGGTAAGTGGCACACTGATGAGAACCCTAGACCATGGTCATAATTATGACAATTCATACTTGGATAAAGTAATATTTGACCTATGTGTGTTGACTCCCTCTCCCAGTTCCTTTGCTCTTCCCACTCTTTAAATGTTAAGGGAAATTCATTGAATATTAATGAACCCTTCCCTGGGAAATATAGTTCAGTGTTTAGAAGGAACCATCACAGACATTTGGATCGAAAATGATATTATGCCCCTAGGAGTTTTGAAAAAAAAGCACTAAAACAAATAGCAGAGAATTCAACAATGAATAGAGAGCAGACAGTAGAAGAAGCAAGACAGTGTTGAGCATGGCTAGGTAGGAGTAAAGTCTGGAACCCTAAGGAGCAATTCTCTAGATCCTATATTTGGAGCTGGAAAGGATATTAAACAGTTTCAAATTCAGTTTACTCATTTTAAGGAAGAGGATACTGAAGTCTAGAAAATGTAAGGGCCTTGTACAAGGCCAGAAGTTCTAATCCTTTTCCAGTCTTGAAGCTTCAAAGTCTTCCAGATGTATGAATTCTACATTCTTAATGAAGGATCTTTGCTCCTGGATTCATGTCAATGAGTCCTTTGTTTTATTTGCTGTTAAAATGGTTGGGGGATTCTAGACTTATTAGAGTTGAAAATTCTATACCACTCTTGGTGGATTGACATTTCATTTAGTAGCACCAAGAAAAGTTATATAGATTTATGGCCAAAATGGTGGAGAAAAGTCAGGTACTGTTTGTAGCTCTGCTGGCTTTCCTTCAGAAGCAATATATGAAGCAAGCCTCTTAATAGATTTTGCAGTGAACCCAGAGAAGAACTGAGGAGAAGAATATCTACCAACAAGGTCTGTTTCAGAGGAGTCTAGATGAGCTGGGGCCAGAGAGCAGAGACCTAGTGCAGGGACAGTGGGATGAGGCAGCAGTACTGACCTGAGAATAATGGCAAGTGTTTGCTGAGTGTGGCAGGGCAAAAGGGGGGAGGAGAAGGAGGAGAGTTCCAACACTACAGTCCAAAGATCTAATTGGTCAGCTCAGCCAGACTGGAAGACTGTAGCCCAGAGACCCCTTGTTTCAATAACAAAGCCTAACATCTGTGAACTAGAAACTCCCCAACATAAGACCTAGGAAAAAGGCCCCAAATGAAGAAGGGCCAGTGTTAAGAGGGGTACATTGAATGTTACCTTGAAGCCAAGGATCCTAACTTAGAGAGGACTAGAGCTTCAGAGAATATAAATTGGTCTCTAGTTCAGAAAGACTTCTTTTTTTTTAGTTTTTTGCAAGGCGAACAGGGTTAAGTGGCTTGCCCAAGGCCACACAGCTAGGTAATTATTAAGTGTCTGAGACCGGATTTGAACCCAGGTACTTCTGACTCCAGAGCCTGTGCTTTATCCACTGAATCACCTAGCCACCCCACTATGCCACCCAGACACCCCTCAGAAAGACTTCTTAGAAGATATCTGAAAGGAGTTTTAAAATCAAATAGAAAAATTGGGAAAAGAAATGCAAGAGCAATTAACATCTTACAACAAGTAAGCAAATCCTTTGAAAATACAATTGAACAAGTACAAAAAGAAAATAATTCTCTCAAAACCACAATAGGGCAAATGGAAAAAGACAAATATTTCAAAAGTAGAATTGACCAATTGGAAAAGCAGATGCAAAAGGAAAAATAATAAAATTCTTCTCTCTAAAAAAAAAAGACTGCAATCTGTGGAGACTAATGATTTGATGAGACAGCAAAAATCTGTTAAACAACATCAAAAAAATAAAAAAATCAAAGAATATATTAAATACCTCATTAGCAAAAGAACAGATCTAGAAAATAAATCTAGGGGGCTCCAGTGCCCCCCATTCCTGCAGAACTTTCTCCAGAACAAACACAGTAACAGTCCTCACCTGTTTGCACCTTGCCCAAAGGCTCCAGTGTGGGTTTCAGATCTCCCTCCAAGTGCAGATTACAGATTATGTTGATTAATTGTATGGCCTCAGGACTCAGCCCTCATTGTGCAAGAGCATCCCAGATCCCCAAGGCCTTGGGAATTGATCACTAATTAAATCATAGACAATCCAGAGAAAACTTCTGACATCCCTTACAGGTCAGCCCACTGAGTAAGTCCCTGGAGTGGAGTTAGAATCTGTGAACTAGCCCTTCCCCCAACACAAGACCTAAGAAAAAGACCCCAAATGAATAAGGGTCAATGTAAATAGGATCCATTGAATGTCACCTTGAAACCTAGGATCCTAACTCAGAGAGGACTAGAGGAGAATATAAATTGGTCTCCAGTTCAGAAAGACTTCTTAGAAGAGATCTGAACAGTGTTATGAAATCAAATGGAAAAATTGGTAAACGAAACACAAGAGAAAATTAACATCTTACAACAAGTAAACAAAGACTTTGAAAATACAATTGGACAAGTACAAAAAGAAAATAATTCTCTCAAAACCACAATTGGGCAAATGGATAAAGACAACTCCTTCAAAAGTAGAATTGACTAATTGGAAAAGGAGATGCAAAAGGTAAATGAAGAAAACTCTTCTCTAAAAATAAGATTGGGACAGCTAGGTGGCACAGCGGATAGAACACCGGCCCTGGAGTCAGGAGTACCTGAGTTCAAATCCAGCCTCAGACACTTAATAATTACCTAGCTGTGTGGTCTTGAGCAATCCACTTAACCCCATTTGTCTTGCAAAAACCAAAAAAAATTTAAAAAAAAAAGATTGGGCTTTGTGGAGACCAATGATTTTGTGAGACACCAAGAATCTGTTAAACAATATCAAAACATTGAAAAAATATAGAAGAAAATGTAAAATACCTCCTTGACAAAAGAACAGACCTAGAAAATAAATCCAGGAGAGACAATTTAAGAATCATAGGACTCCATGAACACCCTGAAGACTCTATATTCAGGACACAAGTTAGGAGATTTGCTCTGATATCATGCAACCAGAGCTCAAAATAGCTATTGAAAGAATACATCAATTCCCCTCCTGAAAGGTATCCCAAAATGGAAATGTCAAGGAATATTGTGTCCAAACTCCAAAACTATCAGATCAACAAAAAGAAATTCTGCAAGTAGAAAGAAAAAAATAATTTAAATACCATGGAGCCACAGTCAGGATTGCATAGGACCTGGCTGTATCAACATTAAGGGATTGAAGGACCTTGAATGTGATATTCTGGAGAGTAAGAGAGATTGGAATGCAGCTAAGAATTCATTAACCAGCAAAACTGAGTCTTCTATTCTAGGGGAAAACATGGACATTTAATGAAACAGGAGACTCAACTTTTTCTTATGAATAGACCAGAATTAAACAGAAAACTTGGTCTTCAAATAGATAAATGAAAAGGGAAAAAAGGGAAAAGGAAAAAAATGTTATCCAATAAGATGAAACTGGCTATATCCCCGCCTAGGAGAAAAAATTACCTTAACACTTGAAAATTGTAACTCTGTTAGAGGGAATATACTTAGCCAGAAGAAGTGGACACTCATGAATTTTCCATGTCTGATGGGATGACTTAAAAATTATATCTCCTTAAAAAGGGGGGGCAGTAAAAATGGGATGGAGTTGAATTAATGGGGCAGATTACATCCTATGAAGAGGTGCAAAGGACCTAATGCAATAGAGGAAAAGAATAGAGGAGGTGAAAACTGCCAGAATCTTAATATCATCTGATTAGGCTCAAAGAGGATTTAACACACACACACACACACACACACACACACACACACACACACAAACACAGACAGACACAGACACAGACACACACACACACATTCACTCAGTCAAGTTTAGAAGTTTATCTTACCTTTCAAGTATTAAAGGGGGAAAGGGAGTGGGGAAGAAGAGAGGAATTGGCAGAAGGAATGGAAGTAATGATGGGCAAGGAGAAATGGGAAAGAAAGGGGAGGGGGTGTGATGGAAGGGGGCAAACATACTGAAAATGTTGATATTCATAAGCAAAATATTGGGAAATAAGGGTAAGATAAAAAACGTAAAAATACAAACAGCGGGAAGATAGTATTGAGAGCAATAAAAGTTAGTAATTATAATTTTGAATTGGAATGGGATGAACTCTCCCATAAAATGTAAGCAGATAGAAGAGTGGACTAAGAATGTTATAATATGCTGCCTACAAGAAACACATTTGAAGAAGAGATATAGATTAAAGGAAAAAGTCTGAGGCTAAATATAATATGTTTCAGCCAAAGTAAAAAAGGCAGGGATGGAAATCCTTATCTCAGACAAAGCAGCTGCAAAAAATAGATCTCATTATAAGAGATAAGGAAGGAAACTATATCTTCCTAAAAGTTACTATAAACAATGAAGTAGGGGTGGCTAGGTGGCATAGTGGATAAAGCATGGGCCCTGGAGTCAGGAGTCCCTGGGTTCAAATCTGGTCTCAGACACTTACTAATTACCCAGCTGTGTGGCCTTGGGCAAGCCACTTAACCCCGTTTGCCTTGCAAAAACCTAAGGAAAAAACAAACAAACAAAAAAAAAAACCAATGAAGTAATTTCAATGGTATATATGTATGCACCAAGTGGTATAGTATCCACATTTTTAGAGATGAAAATGAATGAATTACAGGAAGACAGACAACAAAACTCTACTGGTGGGAGATCTCAGCCTCCTTCTCTCAGAATTAGATAACTCTAACCATGAAATAAACAAGAAGGAAGTTAAGAAGTTAAATAGAATGTTAGGAAACTTAAAGAGATAGACCTTTAATGAACATTGAAAGGGGGTAGAAAGGAATTTGCATTTTTTACACAAAAAATTGACCTTGTACTAGGGGCATAAAAACCTCATAATCAAATGCAGAAAGAAAGAAGTATGAATACATCCTTTGATCATAAGGTAATAAAAATCACTCATTGGGAATGAAATAAACTCATTTTAAAGAATGAGTGGATCAAACATCAAATCAAAGAAAAAATTTTGATTTCATCTAAGATAATGACAATAATGAGACAATATATAAAAACATGGGATACAGACAAAACAGTTATTAGGGAATATATTATATCTCTAAATGTTTATATTAATAAAATAAATAGGAAATAAATGAACTGAGCATGCAACTAAAACAGTTGGAGAAAGAACAAATTAAAATCTCCCAATTAAATATCAAATTAGAAATTCTAAAAATTAATGGAGAAATTAATAAAATCAAAAGTAAGAGAACAATTGAAATAATAAATAAAACCAAAAGTTGGTTTTATGAAAAAAATAAAATAGATCTTCCTTTAATTTGATAAAAAAAAGAAAGAAGAAAACCAAATTACTATTATCAAAAATGAAAAAGGTGAACTCACCACCAATGAGAAGGAAATTAAAGTAATAATTCAGAGTTATTCTGCCCAACTGTATGGCAATAATTATGATTATCTAAATTAAACAGATGATTATTAACAAAAATATAAATTTCCTAGTAAAATGAAGAGCAAATTAAATTCCAAAATAATCCTATCTCAGACAAAGAAATTCAACAAGACATCATTGAATTCCCTAAGAAAAAGTCCCCAGGATCAGATGGATTTACAAGTGAATTCTATCAAACATTCAAGGAACAATTGATTCAAATTCTATAGAAACTATTTGTAATAATAAGTGAAGTTGGATTTCTGACTATTTATTTCTATGACACAGGGTGCTGATACCTAGACAGGGAGGAATCAAAACAGAAAAAAATATATACATCAATTTCCATAATGAATATGGATGCAAAAATGTTAAATAAAATTTTAGCAAAGCAATTATAACAAGTTATCCCTAGGATAATACACTATGACCAACAAGATTTATCCCAGGAATGCAGGGTTGATTCAATATTAGTGAAACTGTCAGGATAATTGATTATATCAGTATCAAACCAAACAAAAGTCATAATGATCTCAACAGATACTGCAAAAGCCTTTGAATAACATCAATTGAAACTGAAAAAAACCACTCATTCATACTAAAAGTAGCAGAAAATGTAGGAAAAAAATTGATTGTGGCTTAAATTGATAAGCAATATCTATCTGAAATAATCAGCAAGTATTATTTCCAATGGGGATAAGGTAGAAGCATTCCTAATAAGATCAGAGATGAAATAAGTATACCTGTTATCACCACTATTATTCAGTATTGTATTAAAAATGTTAGTTTCAGGGAAGGGGGAGGAAAAGGGGAACCAACAGAAGGAAGGGAAGGAAGGAAGAAGGGGCAAAGGGAAAGGGGAAAGAAAGGGAAGGGGGTTTAGATATAGGAAGGAAAACACTGAAAGTGCTGGTATGCAGAAACAAAATACTGGGGAATAGGGATAAAGGGAAAATGGGGGAAAATGCAGAGGGAAAATAACACATTGGGCAATAAGGAATTAGTAATTATAACTTTGAATGTGAATGGGATGAACTCTCCCTTAAAATATAAGCAAATAGCAGAGTGGATTAAAAAAACAGAATTCTACCACATGCTGCAACAAGAAACTAATTTGAAGCACAGAGATACATATAAAGTAATGTTAAAAGTTTGAAGCAAAATATATTTTACTTCAGCTGAAGTGAAAAAAGCAGGGGTTGCAATCCTTATCTCAGACAAAGCAGCTATAAAAATAGATAGTGTTAAAAGAGATAAGGAAGGAAACTTTATCCTCCTAAAAGGTAATTTAGACAATAAAGTTATTTCAATACTAAATATTTATGCACCCACTGATATAGCATCCAAATTCTTAAAGAACAAGAAAGAGTTACAGGAAGACGTGGACTGCAAAACTCTACTCATGGGAGACCTCAACCTCCCGCTCTCAGATTTACAGAAATCTAATCATAAAATAAACAAGAAGGAAGTTAAGGAAGAAAATAGATTGTTAGAAAACCTATACATGATAGACATATGGAGGAAACTGAATGGAGATAGAAAAGAATATACTTTCTTTTCTGCAGTACATGGCATTTACACAAAAACTGATCAAGTACTAGGGCATAAACCTAATGATTAATTGCAGAAAGGCAGAAATAGTGAATACATCTTTCTCAGATCATAATGTAATAAAATCATATGCAATATTGGAGAGGGAGCTATAGACCCAGAATTAATTGGAAACTAAATAACCTCATTTTAAAGAATGAGTGGATCAAACAACAAATTAGAGTAAGAAATTATTATTTCATCCTAGATAATGACAATAATGAAACAACATAACAAAACCTATGAGATACTCACAAGGTGGTCAGGGGATATATTATATCTTTAAATGCTTACATGAATCAATTAGAGAAAGAGGAAATCAATGAACTAAATATGCAACTAAAAATTAGAGAAATAACAAATTTTAAAAACCCCAATTAAATACAAAATTATTAATAAAAACTAAAGCAAGAAAATTATTGAACTAATAAATAAAACCAAGAGTTGGATTTATGGAAAAACCAATAAAATTGATAAACATCTGGTCAATTTGATTAAAAAAAAGAAAGAAAAAACCAAATTACTAGTATCACAAATGAAAAAGGGAAACAGCACTAGTGAGGAAGAAATTAAAGTAATAATTTGGGAATTATTTTTCCCAACTCTATGCCAATAAATTTGACAATCTAAGTGAAATGGATGGATATTTACAAAAGTATAAGTTGTCCAGGTAAAATGAAAAGGAAATTAAATATCTAAATAACCCTATCTCAGAAAAAGAAATTCCACAAGCCATTATTGAACTCCCTAAGAAAAAATGTCCAGGGCCAGATGGATTCACGAAGTGAATTCTATCAAACATTTAAGGAACAATTGGTTCCAATTCTATATAAATTCTTTGGAAAAATAAATGAAGATGGAACTCTGCCTAATTCTTTATATGGCATCAATATGGTGCTGATACTTAAACCATGAAGAGATAAAACAGAGTAAGAAAGTTATAGACCTATCTCTCTGATGAATATAGATGAAAAAAAATGTAAATAAAATCTTAGCAAAATGATAACAACTAGGTATCACCAGGATAATTCATTATGACCAAGTAGGATTTATCCCAGGAATGCAGGATTGGTTTAATATTAGGAAAACCGTTAGTATAATTAAGTATATCAACAAAAACCTATCAGAAATCATATGATTATATCAATAGATGCTGAAAAAACTTTTGACCAAATACAGCACCCATTCCTACTAAAAACTCTAGAGAGTGTAAGAATAAATGGACTGTTCCTTAGAATAATAAACAGTATCTATTTGAAACCATCAATGAGCATTATATGCAATGGGGATAAGCTAGAAGCATTCCCAATAAGATCGGGCTGAAACAAGGATCCTCATTATAACCACTACTATTCAATATTTTACTAGAAATTTTAGCTGCAGCATTAAGAGAAGAAAAAGAAATTAAACAAATTAGA